>NC_142181.1:35732218-36039718 GCF_026936395.1 Plectropomus leopardus | reverse complement strand
TTAGGACTTTTTTTTCAGGTTTTAGGACATTTTGAGAACTTTAAAACATTTCTAAGGTTTTGGTATGTTTGTCAGATTTGAGGTTGTTCTCAGATTTTAGGACGTTTCTAGGATTTTAAGACATTTCAAGGTTTTTAGGACATTTCCTGGACCTAAGGATATTTCAAGTATTACGACATTTCTAGGATTTTAGCACACTAGGGGCTTAGCTAAGGCCTCTGTCGATGGTGAGGGGGATCTATTTTGATGCTGTTTTATGCACTTTGACACCTTATGTATAAAAAAGTACAAAAACATTTCCTAGTGTGAATCACTTTATTTTGATTGTGAATTAGAAAATGGTTTGGGAGCCACCTGGCACCCAATTGGGGACAAGTTTTGGCCCACAGGCCTTGATACTCATAAATGTATATATATATATATATATATATATATACATACTCATATCACTGTTTTAAGATTATAATAAATTTTTTACAACTTAAGTCCTCACATTACTAGCCTATAAACATCATATAGAGCAGTATATAGTGTACGAGAGCATCTGTGATGCCGACTAACACACATGCAGTACTCACACACATTCACACAAAGCTCATAAGGTGTATGCTCTAATGCATGGTGATAGCATGAGTGGGAGGGAAGAAACGTGTGTTTGTGTGTCTGTGTGTGTGTGTCATGGTCATTCACAGCTGCCCGCTCAGTCCAGAGCTAAGATGACAGAGATGACTTCACTGTGAAATCCCCCTCAAATCCCTCTCCCTGTGTGTGTGTGTGTGTGTGTGTGTGTGTGTGTGTGTGTGTGTTTGTGTAAATTCACATCTACGTCTGCTCCATTCACATAACATCACCCTCTCTGCATCTCTTTTCCTTATTTTCTCCCTTTTCTTTATGGCTATGTAAAGCATTATTTTTTCAAACATTTTAACATTTTGCTGATTATTGCTAAATAAAATATTATCAGTAGAAACAGGAGTGTCTTTGGGAAACTGAAGCCAATTTCACTGGTATTTATTAACCAAAACCTCCCTTGCATTTCACTTAGTTAGAAAAAGACATTTTTCACATGAAGCTCAGAGAAATCAGGTCACATTATGATAAATGTGATCCATTTTCATAAGCCACTAGTCAGTGCATAGTGCAGCTAGTGAGCTGCAGCCACTTATTTCTAGTATTTCTAGCACCATTTACTATCCCCAATGCCATTTTCCATGACAAAACACCTGACAAGCCCTAAAAACACCAGTTTTACCAGCACCAAATCATTTAATATCCCCGACACTATTTACATAACACAAGTTCTATATAATATACTGTACCAACACCATTTATCAGTATTGATAAACCAATACAATTCTTTACAATATGTATCTGTTCTGGTAAAAGTGCTAATAATTTACTGCCCATAACATCCTTTACCATTTATGTTAACATTTAGTAAGCCTTTTACCACTTTCCATCCTTAACATCTATCTGTTTATCTCCCTATCCATGTCTGTATGTCTTCTGTTGTATCCATCTTTTTTCCTCCGTCTGTCTGACATGACTGTTATTTATTACCCAGCGGCCCCTGCTCTAGCCAAGCATGCCAAGGCTGGTCGCACTGTCCTCAGGCAAACTCTCTCTCACTTTCATTACCCCCCCCCTTTCTCCCTCTCTGTCAGCGTCTCCCTCTCTTTTTATGCCACTGTCTGGCACTCTACCCATCTCATTTCTTCCTCTGTCTTGCCATCCGTCTGTTGTTTTTCCCCGTCGCTTTGCATCCTCTGTTTGTTTTTTTTCGTCTGTCTGTGTCACTGTTTACACACACACACACACACACACACACACACACACACACACACACACACTCACACACACACTGCTGTCACCAGAGGCAGAGGACTCTGTAGACATCCCTCTGTCTGGTGACATCCAGACGACATTGGACTGAGTGTGTTTGGATTTTTGTGTGTATGTGTGCATACAAGTGTGTGTTTGTCCTCTGTTTGTATGACTGTGTCTTTATTAGACCAAAAGATAAGCACATGTTAATTCCTGTCTGTGTTCAGCACCCATGTTACAGCAGATAAATAAAGAATGTTTTCACCAAATTAGTGTAGAGATGCCGTGATGGAGATTAAAGAATGGAAATGGCAGTCGAGTGAGGTTAAGATCGAAAGGGAGGGGAGATGAGATGAGATGGGATGGGACTAGAGGGAGTTTATGAAAGGGAGATGGTGGGACAAATGCGGAAATGTAGATAGAGGAAGGCAGGAGGAGTAAAGAATGAGGGGATGATGGGAAAAAGAGACTTAAGAGAGAATTAAAGATGAGACCATGTTGGCTGTGTCAACTTTGCCTTAAAGCTTCGTGTGTGCATGTATGTGTGTGCATGTGCAATTACAGCAACTTGCATATATGGAGCTTAATTAGCCGTCAACAGCACACTCATTAGTCTGGTTTGAACTACAAGGCCAAAGAGAGACATTGTGGTTTTCACTGAAGGACCAAAGTGGAATGGTCTAGTTCCCATTAAAAGGTCAAAGTGGGACAGTCCATTCTACAATGGATGCTCAACGTGGGATACGGACCAGTATGGCAACATTTTGGATTTGAAGCCGATAAAAGAGCTATCCTTATTGGATGCAAGTGCTGCTGGGATTTTTTTTTTAAATTAAAATGTCAAAACAGGATGAGCTTTTGTCGGATGCTGTGTTTCTATGCTTGCTTTGAAAGAACGCAGTGGACAAGGACGGGCTGATTTATGAAATTGAAATGAGGAATTCTTCGTATGAAACCTACTTTTTTGTCTACAAACAGCTAAACACAGTGTCAGCTGGCTGGAGGGAGATTGCAAGGGAGCTGAAAGTTTCTGCTGAGATAAAGGACCATTGCTAAAAACAAGCTAGGCTAACGTTACTGTTGTTGGCTATACTGCATGTAATTTCCAATTAATATCACAATATAAAACATGTGAATTTGTAAATGGAGAATGGACTGCACTTGCATAGTCTTCTAACCACTCAAAGCACTTTTACATCACATGTCACATATAAGCAATATTACACTTGAGAGTGTGCTGTAATGTCATTTGAGCACAACAGTGATGCAGTTAGGACCGAGGCACTTTCGTCAAGGTTTGCAAGCATCACTGAAGTGAATCGTTGCAGACTATGTGATATAGGTAAATATTGTATTGTTGTCCAAAATATCAATATAATATTGTATCCTTATGAAATCAGTGATTTACGCTCCTTGTAAACACTTTAGCGATCATTTCAACCAAAGAGCTGTGTATCTGTCCCAAAAAGGCTTTTGTAAAGACCCCCAAATATCTGTTGAAATGCAACTTCCTGGCTGTTTATAAATGATGTGAATAGTTTCACTTTTTGATCATTTCAGAGGAACTCAGTGAGTGTTTTGATTATCTACATGGCGCTATGAATTTTGTCCGAAGCATTTTATGTTCCTCCATGTGTGTATGTGTGTCTGTGTGTGGGTGTGTGTGTAGGTGTTCCTGGTCTCAAAGCCTCATTAGGTGAGCATATGGAGTGATCTGCAGACGGTCGGGCGGTGATGTGGAGCAGAAATGAGTCTGACTCAGCACTCCTGCCGCTGAATTAAAGCTGGAGGTTTTTCTTTTCTGTACTTTTTAAAATGATGGAGTCTTAAGTAGAATGCACTAAAATTCACCTGACTTGCCTTCAGATATCTGGGACTTTTTTTATTGGCTGGCGGGGATTTTATGTCATTTTTAAAAAGGTAGATATTAACCTTTTTTCCAGACAGAAGTGTCCTCTGAGTGGTAACAACCTGCCACTGTGGGTCACTGAGCAGCTCTTATGGAGCCATTGGGTTTTAGGGGTTTTGCTCAGAGACACATAGACAGTGGTTAAATGAGCACAAGAGATCTTTGTCCCAGTTGATAAAGGGATTCAGGCCAAAAAAACCTCCAGCTACTTCTCAAAGTTGTGGTGTGTCACTGCCCATGAGCCTGCAAGCTGACTAAACCATTCTAATAAAATAGACACACGTCTTCATACATTAATTCTCAAAATATCCATGTTTAGAGATGCTGGAGTATAAAGGAGTTTAACGTCAATAGATCATGATCACTATAATGTCAAGACACTGTTGTAATTACTGCAAACAACAACGCTGTCAGCCTTTACTCTAACACAGGCTACTCTCACAAATGCAGAAAAGTGTAAATGTGCTGCACATTTGGAGTGCAAACTCAAATTCAGTCACCTTTTTTTTATTAAACTAAGAGAGAGCAGTATTGTTTTATAAAATAAAGATACTGTAAGTCAGATAGAAGACAAGTTAGTTTATCATTTGGCTGGTTGGATTGACCAGAGAGACAATTAGAGCCTTTTCGCACCTTGAAGTCCAAACCAAGGTTCTCGTTTTTGTGACATTTGCTTCTGTGAGTTTTGGTTTCGCATTGAAATTGCGCAAGCACACTGAGAAACTCTACATGGCATACCTGGCCAACCTGTCGTCATATGATCTGTCATAGCCCACTCACCAGAAGCAAATTGTACATTTCTGCGAACAATGAATACATTACATTTGTACATTTTACCCGTACAAATGTATAAACATTTCTAAAGTGCTGCAGTGTATGAGCTGACATAGCATACAGAGCTGGGAGATGATGGTGGACAGCTTGACCACCAAAGACTGACAAACAAATAAACCCCTTGTGTTTTATTTGTAATTTCCGTTCGCAGAACTTTTTGTGTCTTGTGCCCAAAGTCAAAACTGAATTGGAAAAAAGCAGCTTTTGGGTTCTCTGTACCTGCAGCATGGAACAATCTGCAAAATGATCTTAAGCTTTAACACACAGAGACCTTGAAAGAGTTCAAGAGCATGGTGAAATCTGTTGAGTGCTGGCTGTCTGTGTGCATCTGTTTTATCTAATCATTTGATGTTACTCAAATATATGTGCTTTGAAGTGAATTTTACTTGTTATTGAAACTCTGTGTTGTTGCTATTCTCAGCCAGGTCTCCCTTGTAAAGAGATCTTTGATTTCAGTGGGACAAACCTGATTATGTAAAGACTGAATAAATAAATAAAACTGACCTATCCTTTTTTCCACTGGTGTGGAATGCTGCCTCAAAAGCGGGTATTTTAAGCCAAAACACAATCTTTTCCTAACCATGACCAAGGTTTTTGTGCCTAAACCCACCACATCTTAACCACAGTGCTGTTAAAATGTTAAGAAATGTAAAGTTTCAATGTATCAGCTACATAATAATGTGCAATTGTAACATGCCTATGGTTTGCAGAAAAATAATGCCAACATTTTTTCAAGAATTGGGTTGCCTGATGCCATGGCCTATGTTCTGTTGTCCCCACCTACATGAGCTGCGTCTCCCAATACTTGACATGGATAGGTTTATAGACGAGCTCGCTCATCCTTTTTTAATATTATTGTAAAGTGTTGTGAGTTTTTTCCAGTGGACTCTATAAAGTGGTTGGCCTCAATCCCATTGCACAAAAAACACGCTAACACCAGCATTTTTGTTGCAATGAGAATGCCTACAATCGGCATTCACACCCAGGTCAAATGACTCTGCAGCAGACATAGGTTTTTACTCCGGCTCCAGTCTGCATTGATGGGAACACAACACCCGGGTGATTTCGGCTCCTTACCTGTCAAGATGCAATGATGCGCCGTCACTAATACCGTCCATCTCCTCCTGAGCCGCGCTGAAACATTATTCCAAGTTAGTCTGCACTGAGTTTGAAAGAGAGAAGAAAAAAAGTAAGATATATAAAGAGAAGAAACCACTGAGAAGTTTTGAAAGACCTCTGTTCCTGCTGCTTTCCACTGTTTACCCGTGCTCCTGCCTGTCTGTGACGACATATGGACACACCAACAAGACAACACACACACACACACATGCCAACTGACAGATAGGCAGACTCGTGTGCAGCAGCTGTGAGTTCAGTAGCAGTGGGAATACAAACAATTGCTCATATTTAGCAGGTTTACCCGTTTGAAAAACCTGCATGCACACACTAATTTTGTTGGGAAAGGGGTACAAATATCAGGCAAACATCGGGTGTCCTCTCCAGCTGTCCCACTGCACCTAATTTTTTTTTTCTTTCACCTGTTTTGATGATTCCAGAATATTCTGTAATTTGTCAGAAAATCAGAACAATCAAAAAAAAAAAAAAAACATTTCACACTACAATTCAATTGTTCAGTTTAATCTGGACTGAGACCACTTCTTTTTGTTGGACCAAGGTTTGACTTTTGATCTGGATTGTGGTATGGTATGTCCTCACCAAACCACCTAATTTTAAAAATAAGTTGTTTTTACTGTGAACTTGTCATTTTGGTAAAATAAGACATGAAGAATGTAAAGATACCAGGCAAATGAATCTCTTCTCCTCTCGTGTCTTTTCCCCATTTCCTTTTCTCCATTCAGAAGAACAGAGGAGTTACAGGAGGAGATCATAGGAAACAGGAGGAGGAGAAAAAGAGGCTGCTAGCTGTCATGTCGAATCATCCTCTGAATCAGACTTCAGTCTCAGCGACACACTGAGTGACACATCTCTGTCTTCCTCTGTCTCAATTCTGACTTCGATTTAAGTGTTTCAAACCAAAAGAGGACGGTCAAACATTTCTCTCCGTGACTTCATCCACACACTAGCTTCTTTACAACTACGTGTGTCCATATTTGCATTTTAAGGTGGTTTTGGCAAAACCTTTCAACACTAAAAAAACTAAAAAAAAAAAAAAAAACAACAGAAAAAAACAAATCTCTTCTTTAGTCTGCACAGAACAAAATGTGCATCACAGCCAGCAGGTGTTGAGCAGTGGGACAGACGGCCTCTGCAGAGTCTCAGCTGGTGAAATCTCTGCTCTCTGATCATCACAAACACAAGTTTTAGTCCTTTGCTTTTTGTTGTTTTTTGTTTATTCAGATTGATCTGTTCTTGTCTTTGTCTTCATTCATGTTTCATTAGATCAGCGTGTGTATGGTGAATATTGGGGCAGAAATTGGGAATATTCATATTAAAACTTAAACTTTTTTTTTTTTAATGAAAAAAGGGGGGTAGGATTTGATAAGTATTCACTTCCTCCTACTCCTTCTTGGACATTAGGTACTTACATTTGTGAATCACACTGGGAATTGTTTTTGTACTTTTAGTATACATAAGGTGCCAGAGTGCATAAAACAGCATCAAAATAGAGCTTGGTGATCAAATAAAGTGCCAGTGGAGGATCGCCCAGTCATCCTGAAATCTGAACAAGGTCCTAAAATCTGAGAAACATGCTAAAGTCTGAGAAACATCCTAAAATCCGAGAAATGTCCTAATTTTTTTTTAAATGTCATAAATTCCTAAAAATGTGCTAAAATCCTAAAAATGTCCTACAATCCTAGAAACGTTCTAAAATAAGCAAAGCAAGTTGAGTGTCCCCTGTCCGAAAGTGTGGTTAAGGACAGTAAAGACGGGATGCAAACTCTGGTCTCCTGCTCTTGGAGTCAGACCACCAACCACTCAATGAGGACACACCACATCCTGCATCAATACTGAATGTTGGACAAAGTGTAAAATTACATCATAACAGCTCTAAAGGGGGACAAACTGTGTGAAGACGCTCCGCTGCTGAATTAGAGGACACCTAAATGGTGAGGGAGCTGCAACCAGCTTTCAACTGTAGCCAGTTTCGTGTGGACGTGGCTCCATCTTCTTCCAGTTCACTCTGAGTGGTTGATATCTGAAAGAAGCCCCCCCCTTCTTGTTCACCCTGATGCTTTGCCCCCATTGTTCTCCTGCCTTCACACACACACACACACACACACACACACACACACACACACTGGTAGAAAACAATGCCTGAAACGTGAATGGAGCAGCCACCACAGGGAGAGTTGTAAGCTGTTGGCGCTCAGATGAGTGCTGACCCTCTCTCTCATCTTTCTCGCTCCATCTTTTCCTCTTTTTTTCCTTCTATTGGAGCGTATATGAAAAGCCCATTTTTCCCTTAACCCTCTTAACTGGGGGATGAAATTTAGAGAAGGAGGGGCGGGGGGGCGGGGCTGGTGGTGGTCTTCATAGTTGCTAGGGGCAACCATAGGGGAGTGCGCGAGGTGGAAAGCGTCCTGTGTGTGCGTGTGCGCGCGAGTGGGACCTTCCAACGTCTCGCTACGAGACCCCTCGCGCCAATTCCATCCCTAACAATTGTCTGAGAGAGAGAGATCGAGGAGAAGAGAGAGAGACAGAGGGAGGGAGAGAGACCTCGAGTGAGACGCGCAAAATAGAGAGAGACAGACAGTGAGAGAGACATACACACACAGAGAAAGAGAGAGAGAGAGAGAGAGAGAGAGAGAGAGAGAGAGGATGGCTGGTAGGATTTAGCCCCGGCAGCGTCTTTTCCCGTCCAACACAACAAGCTTATTACCTTTCTCTCCACGCGCTTTGGAAACGGATTTACGCGCACGAAAG
This sequence comes from Plectropomus leopardus, assembly GCF_026936395.1. Taxonomy (NCBI): domain Eukaryota; kingdom Metazoa; phylum Chordata; class Actinopteri; order Perciformes; family Serranidae; genus Plectropomus; species Plectropomus leopardus. The sequence goes on along the minus strand of NC_142181.1, from coordinate 36,031,266 downwards.
GAGGTTTGTTTGATTCATTTATTTCTCTTTTCTCTGGCTTTCCATCACCCACCTGCTGTTTGCATCCATCTCTGCCTGTGGTTTATTATTTATTTATTTATTTTTCTCCCTCTCACCTCTTTAAACGAACCGTTTTATTCTGTTGCAGTTTGAGGCTACAGGTCGCGGGGAATGCGTTTAATGGCGATTAGCTGGCGGGTAATTAGCCGTTAACGGCCAAATTAACCCGCTGGTAGTAGTAGTAGTAGGGAAGCGGTGAGGTTATAACAGACTGAGGGGGTGCGAGAGGGGCTTGTTTTTGTCGCGGTTTGAGGGTCTCCGGTGTGGCGGAGGGGGACAATGAGCGGGGCTGTTGTTTGGCGACGCTGCGCGCAGTGGTGTGTGCCCAAAAACCTTCTAGAAAGCAACTGGGGAGGGGATTAAAAAATAAATAAAAAAGCAAAAAAAAAAAAAGGTATGATATAGTCAATCACATGGATCAACCACACAGGCTGGCTGCGCTCTTAGTGTCGGCTTTGTGTTTTTGTGGAGATAAATCCGGGCTGTTTCATATGTTACAACGTTCATGCGTGGCTCATCAGAGAGCTTTGATATTTTTAATTTCATGTGGAGCAATTATAATGTCCCTGCAGGGATGCATATAGCTGCAGTTTCATATAGATTTCTACATTTCCATGCTGTATAGGGGCGTTTGTTGCGCTCAGGGGCAGACATACACGGTCAAATCTGCCTCTGTGCATCTGACATGTGAGCCTGTCATCTGTTCATACTGTGTATGTGTGTGTGTGTGTGTATGTGTGTGTGCATGCATGTGTGTTTTCAGCGCGTGCAGAATAACACCCAAAAAATGCAATGAAGTTGCGCCTTTATGGTAATCATAAAAACAGCAGGGCAATAAAAGAATATTATAGTTAACAATGCGCGCGCAGAGAGATAGAGAGAAAGGGGGGAAAAGGGGGAAAGAGGGGGGGATTTTTTTATTCGATGAAGCGCGTGGAAAAAAGAAACGCACATGGCGACGGACAGACTGAAATCACATCATAATCACAGGCGTCCATGTGTGAGATGTAAACGAGGTCAGCGCGGAAAAAGCAGGAAAACGTGGGGGTTTTTTGCAATTTATAATTACCACTATTATTATTATTATGATTATTATTATTATTGTGTGCAGCAGAATTTGTTCTCTGTTTAAAGGGGGGGTGTTCGCCTCTTTCTCTCCTCTCTCTCCCCCACAATAGACAAGGGGCTGCTTGTTGGGAATTTGGCGCTTCACTTGTTTTGCTCAATAAGGAATTCAGTGTGAGCCCCCCTCCTTTCTGATGTTGTTGTTGTTGTTGATGTCGAAGCCCTCCAAGAACCCCCTTCCCTCGCTGCTCTTTTATTACCATCGATTATTACTAGCATCCCTTTGGATTAGCTGATTAATCGATCATTTAAAGCTCTTTCCAGGGCAGTCTGACTCATGGCGTCTATTGTTCCTTGTGCAAATCTGTTGGTGAAAAACAAAACTAAGACGAAATGAGTCTCCTCGCAAACACCATGAAAAGTCACCTTTGTGTTTTTATGTTATATTGACACAGTTATTTATAGTGTGTCTGTGAAGTCTGGTGACCTTCTTCATGCCTCATATTTTATTTCTCCATTGCTGTTTCTGTAATATTTCTTTCTTTTTTTAAAAAATAGCCTATTATCGTAGCAAAATTTGCAAAATATTATCACAATGTGACCAAAATTAGTTATTTTTATTTGATCTTTGTTGTTTTTTTTGTAGGCAGAGGAAAGGAGAACAGGAATAAAAACATGTCGCCATATTAGAAGCTTTTTTTTTTGCCCCCCAAAATGGAGGGGGAGGAGGCTCAGAGGAGCACATTAGCAATGCAAATTAGTTTTTTTTTCCTTTAACGGGGGCTCGGGCACCTGCTGTCTCGAGCATGCGCGCGCGGCTGGATGGCTGACTGGCTTCCTCCCCCACCTCCTCCCCCCTCAGCCTCGGGAGCGCGCCTCCCTCCATCCCTCCCTCCTCATCGGAATTATGTTCCTTGTCCGCGGCGCACGCTATTGGAGCTTTGACGGATATAAAAAAATTAAAATAAAATAGAAGAAGAGCGCTCTTCTTTCCTCCTTTTAAAAGCGTCTCCGCGTGTCTCGCGCACTCAAGCCTCCTTTAGCATAACAAAAGGAGGAGGAGAGATGACAGCAGAGGAGGACAGAAGGGGAGTTTTAAAGGGAGAAATGAAATAAAGAAGAGGAGATGAATTTAGAGTCAGACAGGAGGAGGAGAGGAAGAGGAGAAAGAAGTGGAGGGAAAAGGTGGAGGAAAAGTTTTTAGCATTCATAATTCATTCCACCATCTATTCAAAGAGCTGTAACCACGTTTAAGGTCGTTTTAAATGTTTATTTATGTAGTACATAATTGCAGAAACATGCAATTACTGATTCAAAGCTTTGCCTACAATCCTTGTCTGTGCAAGCTGATGGCACCGCGACTGATTCTGTCTGGCTGTGTTCTCACCTGACGCGGTGGTGTTTCATGTGGACACAAAAGGTGACTTATGGCGTTGTGATCTTATGCCAAAAGCACTGTCAAGGGGGCAGTGTTTTCCAAGTTCAGAATGAGAATGAGATGACAAAAACCACTTGACTATAGTTAAGAAAAGTTTTGTCTCCGTTTTGGCTTTTTGTGGCACTATCCCCACTGGATATGAAAGAATAGATAAAGTTCCCATACTAGTGCATGCTCTCATGAAAATGTATTCGATTACCTCCACACGTGTGATGTTTCGGGCATTAGCCCTTTCTCAGATATGTCTGGGTGGAGGTAATCCAATAAATTTTCATGGAAGCATGCACTGGTGTGCTGACTTTATTTATTCTTTCATATATATTTTTGCTTGGTTCAGCACCTGGTTTTTATCACTTTTGGATGTGCGTGCTGCTTGAACTTTTCTCTACTATTCCCCCGGAAACACAGCAATAGAACCCGAAAAAAACCCCCCCAAAAAAACCCCCAAGTCCCAGTGCTAAAAAGCTGCTGGAAAAAAAGCAATGACCTGCTCAAAAACAACCAGTTTTGTTGTTTGTTGGTCTCCGTCACAGCCCAGCTCCTAAGATGGACTCAAAGGATGAAGAAACATGGTTAATTAAAAAATAAGCTGATGTAAAGTAAGCTGTACTAAAGGAAATCAAAATAAGTCAACAAGTCGCACATATTAAGTATGCATATTTAGAACACAGGAACACGCAGGTGAAAGTCCAGGGTTTGTTGGATCCATCCACCGTCCCTCCCACCTGATCTGTAGGGACCTCTGTGCTCCTTGTATTATGTCGTTACTGCCAACATTTCGCCGTCCTGCCACATATCATGTGGATGCGGTGGGTGCCATCCGGCTGTTCAGCAGCGTATAATAACACCACAGTCTGTTCAGTCTGGCCATGTTCTCAGCTGACGCCACCCATATAGCCATGAAAGGTTGCTTTTGGCGTTAGGATCTTACGCCTAAATCACTGTAAACGTGGTGGTATTTGATGACTTTGGAATGAGAACAGGCTGGAATGTCAGCAGTAATATCTTACGTATTTGAGAATACAGGCACATTTTATGAAGGATATAAGATTACTGTCTACCTGCAGTCCGTGCTGATTTCCTTGCTGCCAAGACCGTCACCTTTACCAGAAAACAGAAACCAGGCTACGTTTAGACGAGATCAGCCCTACTAAAAATGGAAAAGCCTTTCCTTTGCATTTGACAAAAAAAATGTTTTCATATGATAACACTGTGAAACCGTAGTTTGCCATTTTTGTTATTGTTGTCTTCCTACTCGTGTATGGCTGTTTATCTGAGATGTAATACCCATGTGCGAAGAGCGGCAATGGCGTCACCATTCTCACAGGACCCGCACATTGCCAGTTTACACAACGAAAGAAGGGTTGGCGTTTTCAAAAAATTACACTCTGGAACTTGGTTTCAAGAGCTTACATTTTCAGTCCCCCAAAACACTGTTATCATGTGAATAAAAAGGCCAGACCGCAACACAGTTTAACTTTGCCTGCAGGTGCAGCAAAGCATTGGAACAAAAACACAGAGCCAGTGAGAATTGCTTTTTAAAATACTAATGTAGAAAAATACAGAAATGACCAAAATACACAGAACTGGGCCTTAGCTCCACCTAGTGGTGAAGTCCTGCCATGCCACCGATTACAACTTCACTATATCTTTATCCTACAGCATCATCAACTTCTGTCCACAGATGCCGAAAAACTATAATAAACACCTAAATCTGTTCAGTATGTTCTAAACAATTTTACACATTTATATTCAGCATATACATGCTATATATATACATGCTTTGGAATTTCCCCCAATGGGGGATCAATAAAGGAATATTCTATTCTATTCTATAGGGGTTAAGGTAAAGAGTAATCTAGTACAATGGAAAGCCAAACAGTCCTATTGAACACAAGGGAGACATAACTGGGTAGAATTAAGATAAAATCAAAACCAGAGAGGACAAATAACGTAAGATGTAGGATAAGATAATACAAAGAAAAAGACCAAAAACAACGACAGCAGCACTAAAAGCGCAAGTAAAAGGAAATAAAATAATTAAAATGTAAATTAAAAATGGCAAAAGAAATAAAAAAGAAATAAAAAAATCATACTAAACTAAATATCAATTTAAAAAGTAGCTTGAATAAGTAGCTCTTACACAATGTACCATTGCTTGCAAGAAAATTGTACTTAAGTGCAACACTAATGAATGAATGAATTACAAAACCTTTATTGCCCCTAAGGGGAATTTACCTTGTACAACTGAGCATAAAAGAGTAACAACATATACCAAAAAAATATGCAAAAAGCATAATTAAACATCAGAAAGAGCATCAGCACTGGAAATTTGATAAGAACATCAAGTTGAGTTGTCTATGATTTCATATTCCAAAAATCATACATTACATCGAACCTCAGCTGAAAAACATGGTAACATAACCTGATGTGTAATAGTGATTTTTGCTGCACTAGTTTTATAACACTTGACCCATACGTTTTCTGTCAGGAACTTTTATCTCTCTGGAGTCTTTCTGATCTCAACAACCCAAAAACGTTCCTGCACACCACAGAAAGGCCTATGTTTTATTTGCACATTATCATGCAGTGGATGCATTAAAACAATTCAACAACAGTGTGGATAGGTTAAGGCTCAAAAAAAAACTGCTCTTCCACTGCCTCCATCAGCTGTTATGGAAGGTAAAGAGGAGACAAGATTCAGATACCGTACAGTGAACAATTAAACTGACCTGATATTTTTAGGTGGCTAAAATATGTTTTTCTGCAGCCCCGTCCACAGCTAGACATTGCTTTCTGTGTCGGTGTTGTGGGACTGTACTTTATTTATCAGAGGAGAAGGGTGGCTCGGGTTACATTTTTTTAATTTACATTTAAATATAAAATACTACTTTTCCAGTTGTATGTCCCTCACCTAAGCCAAAATCAAAAACACAAGTGTTTCCTAAGTGCTTACATTTTTAAATGCCTGACCAGTTTTGCAGCATTCTTCCCCCTCATAAGTAATGAACAGTCCCTATCTCTAACCACCCAGGGAGGCTGGTGCTGTGATGAGGAGCTTATGTAGAATGCTGAGTTCAGTTAAAGTCAAACTGAGGTGTTTACATGACAGAATAACTCGACTTCCAATCAAGTTATCTGGCTTTGTTAATCCAATTTTAAGAAATCTGATTTTTTTTTCAGTGGGACTAAAATGTTTACACGTATTTTAAAAGTCCATTTTTAGTAGGACTAACACAATAGTTCAACTTTTTCTAACATCATGTAAATGTACTGGGTGGTAGATGTAAATTCACTTTTCTTGTGCTGCAGCACCTTCTTTTTAAAACACGAGAAGAAAGTTGGTGAGCGCCTTGGCAAGATCTGTTCCACAAAATGCAAGAAATTATTTTTGTAAAATTACTTTTAAAGAAGCAAGGGGAAAAAAGACATCTATGTTTATAATTATCAGAATATTGTATTTGAAACTATTTTACAGAATTATAATTATATTTAAGAACTTTTTTGGGTCATTTCTTTGTTGTTGTTTTTGGTTTTTTTTTACTTTCTTTTTCTTTGGTTTTATTTTTGAATTTTCTGGCACTTTTTTACTCTTACTCTTTTACTCTTACTCTTTTCTTCTTAAGGTGCTCATTGACTTTTTCCTATGTTTTTGAAAGACATCAAGCCAAAGCAGTAACAGGTCAGAGGAAAAGGGGTGTGATGGGTAGCTTTGCAATATTTGTTATAATTTTACTCAACAAATCTGAGAAAGTAAAGGAGATGGAAAAATAACAAAACAGGTAAAGGGCAAGGACAGGAAAGATGCAGGGTGGAAGGACAAAAGATACAGACGAGACAAATTAAGGGAAAAAAGGAGAAGAGTGTGATGTTAGAACAATGAAAGGCAGATGAGAGGAGCAGAATATAAAGAGGAACAGGACAGGAGAGGAAGGAAGAGGAGCAGAGAATGGATGATGAATTGAAAAGTAAAAACACAAAGGAAAGGAGGGACACAGGCTAAGAAGAGAAGGATGGCAGTACAAATTAAAGGATAAGAGAACATTACAAGAGTCAGAAAAGAATGCAAGAACACTGAAGAGGTTAACAAGGACAAGAAGAAAGGAAAGAAAAGCAGCTGAGGGGACACATGGAGGATGGGAGGAAGGTGGACGACTGAAAGGAGGAAAGAGGAGACAAACCTGGAAAACTGATGAGAAGAAATAAGAGGAGGTAATGAGGGAGAACGCTTCTAATTCAAATTTAAATTCAATTCAAAGTTCTAAAATATATTTCTGTATTGTATTTATTAATTTAATAATCTGTTATTTTGCTTTAGCAACAATGCAGCAAAAACATTCATGCCAATTAAGCTGATCTGAATTTGAACAGTTCTAAAGGAGGAGAATGACTGATGGAGAGAAGAGTACACTAATAGAAATAAAGGGTTCCAAAAGGGCTCATCATGAAGGGCAGATGTTGTACCCAGAATCATTTGCTTCTGAAGAACCCTTTTTTTTTAAAGAAAGGGTTCTTTAAGGGTTCTTTGTATGACTAAGAGTTGTATCAAGAACTAAAACCGTGCTTAGTGGACGAGAGATCTATGGCTGCTTGGTGGGCTCTACAGGAAATCTCTGGAATATAAAAGGGTTCTTGGTAGAATTCCACTGGATTGAAATCTAGATTAAGCCTTTGGAATATAAAAGGGGTCCCAGTAGAACCTTCTGAGCATGCTCTCGATGAAACCCTTGGAATAGAGATGGGTTCTCAGTAGAATCCCCTGAGTGGGTTCTAGATAAAACCTTGGAATACAAAAGGGTTCTCAATAGAGCCCTCTGGTGGGTTCTAAACGAAATCATTGGGATATAAATGGGTCCACAGTAGAACCTCCTGGATGGGTTCTAGATGAAAACCTTTAAACACTTTAAAAGGCCAGGACCTTCACGGTTGGTTCTGTGTGAAACTCTTGGAATATGAAAAGGTTCTTGGTAGAATACCCTGGGTGGGTTCTAGAAGAAATCCTCGGAATATACATGTGTTTTCTGTAGAACCTCCTGGGTGGGTTCTAGATTAAACCCTTGGAATAAAAAAAAGTTCAATCCCTTGGGTTGGTTCTTATTAGCACTCTTTAGGGTGAAAAGGTTCTTGGTAGAGCACCTAGAGAGGGTTCTGGTTGGAACCATTACACTACAGAAGGCTTCTCTGTAGAACCTCTTACAGGGGGTTCAGAGTGGAACCTTTCACAAATGGCTCTACCCTTTACGTTGGGTTCTTGGTAGATCCCTCTGAAAGTTTTCCAGTCGGATCCTTAATATGTGGCTCCATGGGGAACCAAAAAGGGTTCTCCTACAGCAACAAGCTGCAGAACCCTAAATGGTTCCAGTTGGCAGCTTTTCTGAGAGTGTAGAGAAAAACAAGTGTTTGAAGAGAGGAGGAGAAAGAGGAGAACTGGAGGAGGAGATGTTAAACAAGACAAGACAGGACATGAGAGGTGAAGGAGAAGGAATGGAGGTGACGGAGAACACAGTCAAGAAGGAAATGACAGGAGGAGACAAGTGGAAGAAAAAGAAGGAACATGGGGACAGAGATGTTAAACGGGAAGACGTAAAAGATAGGGGAGAGGGAGAGGGGAGGAAGGAGGGCATTTTAAGGAGGAGGTGAATCAAAGGAGGGCAGAAGGCATATGGACAATGGAGAAAATAAGGAGAGAAAGACTGGAGAGGAAAGAAGAGACATTAGAGTTCAAACTAAACATGGAGCTAATAACGCAGTTGAGGGGTGATGAGGAGGAGGAGGAGGCCACGGGCATGCCAGCTAACCACGAAAAATCAGCCGAGCAGATGGAGGAAGGTGGTTGTTTAGACAGCGAACATGGTGTCCGCTGTGGCAACACAAGGAGGAAATTCTTCAGTAATAAACAGCAACACTTCCCTGCACTTTCCTCACATCACATGAACATCATGAGGGGCGAAAGTCCCGTGCAGCACATGAAAGCAGCCTGTAGAAACAATTCACTGCCATGAACTCGACATAACCGTTTTCCTTCCATCTTAGCCTTCTCTCCAGATCAATGATGCCAAATGAGCCTAAACAATAGTTGTCAAACATGAGTGAAGTTGCAGCTCTGGTTTTTCCCTGAGGGTTAATATTTTATTTCATAAAAATGTAATAACTGTTTATGGCATCATCTGAGTTGATCTTTGTTTCATACATAAAACACTGCAGGAAACACTTTATACTGTTTTTTTAATATGCAAAGAAAATCACTGCTGTGTGATGAAGGCAGACAGTCTGAAAGTCTGCAATCCATTGCCATATAACTGAGTCATAATTCTGACACGATGGTATTCACTGTGATGAATTATTAAGCTCCTGGAGACTTTAAGTCTTTGAAAGTTGGTTTTTGATACTAAGAGAACCCATTGGCCACCTGCATGATTTAAAACATAGATTAGTGGTAGTAATATTAAGTGATTGGTAATTAACACAATCTCTGCTCTAAATGTGGATTTTCAACCAGTTTTGTTTCATATAAGCTTGGGGAGTGTCAATGAATGGTAGTAAACGTCCCTCCATCTAACCAGCGCCCAGATCTCCCTGCTCACATGCAAGTGAGGGACACGTCATCTGGCCTCTAGGGTTTGTTGCGCAAACCATAGATTATACTTTCTCAATTTTGTATGTTCACCATCACGGACACAAAGAGTGGGTCAGCTATGTTTCAGTGCGCCGGTGCACTGCTTAGCAAGTAATGGTGAGGGCCAGGAAAGCAGTTTAACCCTTTGAAACCTGAATTGACATAAGTTTTGCTGCATTCAGACACCTTTCGCAAGATACTTGACTCTTTGTTGATTTATATGGAAAAAAAAATCATGAAAAAAAAGCAAATACCATTACCATTTTGGCAAGAAATAAAAATTTCAATAAATCAGTAACATGTGACAAGAAAATGACCATATAATCAATTATATATATATATATATATATATATATATATATATATATATATATATTTTTTTTTTTTTTTTTTCTTTTTTTGTTTTTTAAGATAACTTTCTTGCAACATTCTTTTACTGATTTCTTGCCATTTTTTGGGACATGTCTTGTTAAGTTGCTGATTGCCTTTTCTCCATTTTTTGATATGAAATCCACTTAATCTGCTCAGGTTTCAAAGGGTTAAATGGGGTGCAGTCAGCTGGCTGCAGAAACAACATAATTTTCAGCTTACAAAACGGACAACAAGTTTCCCAGTTGACAAATAATTTGCCTGCATGTACAGTAATGTTCAAAATAAGGTTTTATGTAAACCTGAATGACATCATCAGTTCTCTGTTTTATTAATCTCCCTTGTTTTTTTTGTGTTTGTATGGGTTATGTGATCTGGCATATCTGCCAGCTCTGAAGTGTAAAATGGTGCACAGACTTGGCCTACTTGATGCACAGCAGGTGTATGGTGGTGTGGTAATGGTGTGAACTTATATAGAAGCATTCACAGAGCCATATTGTCTCTATATTCTCTTCTCTATTCATCATACTGCAGAGACAGCATCGTTTTATAAATTAGACCACCTTCCTAGCAGTGAAATACGTCATTGATGACAGAATAGGTTGTTTGCCAAAGACTCCCAAAATGACATATATGATGATTGGAGCTGTGACGGGCATACATACCAGCAGTCACTGTTTAAAACATGTAAAATGTTTGCAATTACGCATCAAAACGACGTGATTATGTTGAGAAAAAAAGATCATGGTTTGGGTTTAAATAAATTTGTTACACTGACTCGCTTTTGCTTTCCAACAGTACACAAACAGCTCTCTTTTAGTGAAAGTCTTGAGTTTGTTTGACCTGTCCATTGACCTCCTTGGTCTCTCTCTTTATGCTCATCACTTGACATCCTCTTATGTTCCTGTTATTATTATTATATCTATCTGGACATACATTTTATAAGTTAAGAGCTTGATTAGTATTGTTTGAATTTTCATCATTGATTGCTTGAAGGTTGGGCAATATATATTGATATGGTGATATATGACAAGATATCGTCTTAGATTTTGGATACTGTGATCTGGCAAAAGGCTCGGTCTTTTCTTGGTTTTAAAAGCTGCATTTCAGTGATGTATTTTTTTTCAACTTATAGACTGTTCTAGCCCTTCTATTATTTGTCTTAATAATGTAATAAGTTATATATATCATTACAGTCACATCACTGATGATTATTTATCAGAAATCTGAATATGGAGGTATTTGGTCAAAAACATTGTGATTTTCCTATTTTCTCCACATCACTAAGCCCTAATTGTCTATTTAACCCTTTGAAACCTGGACACATTGGCTTGAATTCTTTAAAAAAACCTGTGAGGAAGGAAATGAGCAACTTCAGAAGAAATTCACCAAAAATTAGCAAGAAATTAGTGAAAGGTACTAGAAAATAACCTGAAATGCTCATTGGCTTTTTCTCCAAGTTTTTGAAAGAAAATCAAACCCATTAGCTTAGGGGTCAAAGTTTTAAAGGCATCTGAACACAGCACAAGGAAAGTGATGCCAATAAACCATTCATCAAATAGGCAATCACTCCAGATTCTCACATTTTATCATTTTGCAGCTTTTGTGTGTTTTGCATGACTAGATATCTTTGGATTTTGGATTGTTGGTCACAGTAAGCAAGAGATTTAAAGAAGTCATTTTTTGCTCTAGGAATCTGTGATTGACGTTTTGAATACCTTCATAAAGACTAATAATCAACAGATTATTTCATATAAAAATGTGCAGCGCTATGGTTCTTTTTTTTTACTGTGGTCCTTGCCTCCTTACCATCGTCAGCTGGATGTTACAGTCCAATACATCTCCCAGCCAGAGAGCTAGAAAAGGTAACGAGATGCCATGATGGAGTTTAGATGTTACACAGCAGATATGAAGAGATTATTTGATCAGAAAATAAAATATGAAAAAAAAACCCTCTGCTGGAAAGACTTAGGAGATAACATCAAATCGGTATTAAGCTACACAGACAGATAGCGTGGCCATGGATAAAATATTTAGCTGGCTTTCCAAATCAGCCTTTTCCCTCTCGCTCTGCATGTATGTGTGTGTGTGTGTGTGTGTGTGTGTGTGTTTCCCCCCCAAATCCTAACCGGCATGCCTGTTCACTGTGGAAAACAGGGTCAGGCGGGAGAAAAAAGAGAAAGAGAGCGCAAGCACATGATGGGCAGATAAAGGCTTGTCTGTGTCTGAGGGAGAAGAGAGCGAGGAGGATGAGAAGAGGAGGAGGAGGAGGAGGGCAGCGTGATGAAGGGGCCTCTCTGTTGAAGGAGGGAGTTGCGGCTCTATAGAAGGCTCCCATGGTGGACAGAAACAAGGCATTTAGTCTGTGAGTTGGCCTCTGTAACGCCATAATAGGCTCTTATAATGATGCCACTATGGACAGGGAGAGGGGGAAAGAGAAAACACAGAATGCTCCTTTAATCGGGGGGCTTGTTGTGAGGAATGCTGCCTATAGTGTGATGGAGGTGGATGAGCGGTTGGGTGATTAGGAGGAACAAGAGAAAGCTGGATCTGGGTGAGAGTTTAAGGCCACAGCATGAAAATGTGAACACTGGAGCATCTGATGAGTGAAAATATGAATTATGGCCTGAGTGCTTTGAAAAACATGGGAAGAAGTTACAAGTCAAATTATCACAATGAAATGCTGAAATTTAGCAAAAATAACTATCATTATTATTATTAATAATAATAAATAAGTAAATAAATAAAATGGTTATTAATTAATAAGTAATAATGACAATTATTATTATTGTTGTTATTATATGGACAGTTTTGTCTAATTCATATCTTAATATCATCTTGTTATCTCTCTTTCTCTCTCTCTTTCTCTCTCCTTGAACTAATTTTCAGGTCACTTTCTTTTCCTAATTTCTTGCAGTTTGTGAGACATCTTTTGCCAAGTTGCTCATTGCCTTTTTCGTAATGTTTTCAAGAGAAATCAAACCGATTTGCTCAGCTTTTAAAGATTTAAATGCATGTGAAAGGCATCTGAATTCTTCTTAAGAATGTATCAGCTTGTGGTGGATATCCAGGAGTTATGTTGGATAAACAATTCATGTCTGAAATTTAAAGCCCAGCTCAGACTGAATGTATCTGCCAAAGGCTCACTAACAAAGTTTTCAGTCTGTTTTATACGCTATCGTAGCAAGTAAAGCAGAAGTAAATGGTTCTGTGTGGGCACTTTTGGGAAAGATTGAGATTTTCATTAAGTATAGGGCAGGGCGTTATGGCTTTAAAATACTATTGCAATATTTTGAAGCTGTATCACGATACACGATATATATATTGATATTTTTTTAAGCGTCCTTTAAACTAATGTTAACTAAAATACAAATGAACTGCAGTTAAAATAAAGTTATGTCATGTGTTGTGTGCTTCACACTTTGCCCTCTGGAATTGACTTGACTTGCTGCGAGATATGGGTGAGAAAATGCTTTCAAAAATTTTCTGATTTTGGCAGTTTGATTTGATGATTTGGTTCGTCTTTAGCAACCATTACTTTCATTACTTTGCTGCCATCTAGCAGTTTTTGCATGTGAGCATGTGAGGGGCCTTCCTGGTTCATAAACTAAAAGAATCTCTGAGATGTAGTCTGGGGCAAGGCCATGCAGTGCTTTATAATATAATAAAAGCATTTCAAAATCAAAGCAAAAACTAACAGACAGCTAGTGTAAAGTTTTTAATATGAGTGTAATGTGTGCTCTCCTTCTGGTCTCAGTCAGAAGTCGTGCTGCAGAGATGTTGCACAGAGAGAGAAATGCCCTTAACTAACGTGGCAAAGACAAGATGTACAAATGTATATTTTTGTGGACCCCCTCAGTTAACCTGTCCGTGATTTGTCTACGTTTATGTAGAAAAAGGAGCAGCCAGAAATGTGCAGGAGGAAATATGATGCTACAAAGCAGAACAATCACAGTTGTTGGAAGGGTGCGCTGCAGCAACTTGTAGTTACATGTCTGGGGAGGTGCACGTCAGACTAAAGCATAGTCTATGCTGTACACATCTACAGAAATACAAATACAAAGATTAAGCTGAATCAGAAGTAGTTCATACATATTGTCTGATCAAATGAAAAGCCAGGAGAGAGAGATTTATTTGAAATATGGCAGCCTGGTCTCACTCCCAAGGCTGCAAAATACACCACTGGTATGAGACATGACAGGCTTTCAACCAACTCCAATGTAATTTTATCTGTGTCATTGTTGGATGTTCAGAGCATTAGGCATAGTATAGAGCGAGAAATTCCACAGGAGATGGATGGGTCCAACAAGCACATGACTTTGACCGAGAAGACCAGTGTTCATGTCCCTTGTTGGCTCACATGACCACAATTGTTTTCTAGCCCTAACCAGGTAGTTTTGCTGCCTAAACCTAGCTGATGACTTCCTCTGCATCAAGATACAATCCAAAAGTTTGCCCCTGCTGTTATCACTGTAAACGTCAAATAAATCCACCAAATACAATCCTGGCACCAAGCATGTTTTAAACGAAACATACCTTGTGAAACAAATTAGTAAAAACAAAAGCAATTTCTTGGAAGTAATGTAAACTTGGTGTTTTCTGGATAAAAACGAGGTTTATGTTGGTTTGTCTTTGGCATGAACTGGAATAGGGAGGATTTAAACCTTGGGCCTGAAACTATTTGTTGAAATGAAATTATCTTGGCTGTAAGGAACTAGATGCTTCGTGTGAAAGCGAAATAATGGTGAGAGAAAACCTGTCAGCAGTTTGAAAAATGTCTTGGAGAAAGCTTGATTGTTGCAGGGAGAAAGAAAGAGCACAGTTGGAATTAAGGTGGAGGTTTGGAAACAGAAAATGGTGGAGGTTCAGTTAGCTTTGGGTCCATGATGCATTTCTGCCTCCAGTTGCCCACAAATCTAGCCATCAAGCCAATATCAATAAATGCTTTAATTTTGGAGATTTTCCAGCAGCTTTAATCAGCCAGGATTGAGCTGGACTTTGGACGAACAATGGGAAAGAAATCTGATTTATTTTCCTTGAATAAAGTTCACGAGAAAGACATGCAGTTTCAATAGAATCTTCAAAATACAGCTTTACATCCAGCCAGTGTTTAAATTGATTCTAAAACCGCTGTTTCATTGAATAAGGTTTGTTATTAAATTAATTTATTTCTTGTTTGTTTTCATAGGATTGTGGATGTGATTCTATCACAAAAATAAAATTTGAGGCAGTTGTGTTTGTAAAGCAGACAACCAATTGAAAAGAAGCAATTTTTCTGTTCTTCACACAGTCTAAATTTGTTTTGAAATCTGCATATGAACTAAGATGAATACTAAGTTATAGCTGTTGAATTCAATTAGCTGGTGCTTAACCCTTTGAAACTTAAGCAAATTGGTTTGATTTATTTCAAAAAGTATTTAGAAAAGGCAGTGAGCAACTTAAAAAGAGATGGCCCAAAAATGGCCAGAAATTAGTTTGAAGGGTCAAAAAAATTCTGGAAAAAGGCAATAGAAAAGTTTTTAATGTCTCAAAAAATTCTGAAAATTGAAAAAAAAAAATCCTTCTTTTTATGTATTATATTATATATTTCTTTTCATATTTACCACTTGGTTTTTGATCATTTTCTGATAAAAGAACTAATTTTCATGTGTTAAAAAGAAATCAAACCAACCTCCTTATGTTTCAAAGGGTTAAAAGGTTTGTGATAGTACAAGAACACTGATGTCAATACAGGTTTCACAGGGTTCACAGGGTTTACTACATTAAGCATTAAGTTAATAAACAGACCATTAATCTAAACCAAAGTGCTGAGGCTCTCTGCATCGACACAAGGAAGAATAATGTTTAATTTTCAAGGCGATGATGAGTTTGTTTTCTCCAGCTACGGCACAGATAGTCATAGAGAAAAACGAAATAGAAAACTCTATTAAACTGTCTAATGTTGGATTGTGAGATAAACTGCTCTCATAACAAGTCAATGTTTGTTTCTCATTCATAAACATCTAATTTATGCTTTCAATACTCAAATTTTAGTCTGATTCAACTTTACCTAATCAGCTAACTTTCTTTTATTGCAGCATTCTCTTTAGTTCATTCCTAACTGGAGGGGAAGATGGTTAAAAAGTAAACTGTTAAATAAACACGATGTGACAAAGTCCTGTAACTGTAGCACCCATTGGGGATATAAAGTCCTCTTAAACAGTCTTGTTCTTTGTCTGCTGTCCAACTAAAGTAGAGTGGACAACAAACACTGCTGCCGCTGCATCTGTCTCAGAGTGCATAAAAAGCTTACCTGCCCAGCGTTAGCTGGTTGTCCACGACAAGGACTCAGTATCTGTGTCCTCACAGAGGTCAGATGTCTGAAAATAAAATAAAAGACAAGATGCAGATGTCATAGGTGCAGCTTTTTTGGCATGTTTGACATTGAACCCTCACCTTCCCTGCTTCAGTGGATGTTTCTGTTTTTTTCTTAGTAAAAGACCTCAGTATCTTTTGTGAAGGAGATTTTTCACTTCTGATTGGCTGCCTGTTGTCATTAGTGGAGTGTAGAGCTGGCCAGTGAAAACCGTTTTCTGTGCAGGAGTGGCTCTAACTCCTGCACAGGGACACAAGATATTTGCATCTATGCAACACCAACTATAGTCAACTAAGTACATTACAATACATTGTCATGTAGCAGATATAAGTATAAATAGGTTTAGGAACAAAAATAAGTATGTTATGGTGATGAAGAGATCATGTTTTGGCTCAAATTACCTGCATTCTGTGGCACTATCATGGCAGAAAACACAGCAATGGGTCACTAAAACACCCACATGTTTTATTTCAAAAGCCCCTGGAAAAACAGGCACGGGTAGCCATAAAAACACATTTGGGTCCTAAAAATAACGGCTTTTGGGGCACACTCTCCTCTGGAACAGCTGTGATGATGTAAAATACAACCACTTTTTTTGGCACTATCCCTACCAGAACTTTGGCAGCAGGTTGCTAACAAACATCCAGGTTTTGTTGCTACTGACCTGCTGTGTACAGTCTTGTAACCATGGATGTATTAAGAAAGTCTGGATACAGCCATGCAGGCGGGGCCCCGTTCATTTCTGTGAGAGCTGCTTAACTGGCACATGGGGCAAAAAAAAGCCCTTTTTGCGGGTTTAGAATATCTATGGGCCCATGAGGCTTGTGCACTAGAGACTTCTGGTGGCTGAGTGTGCCAAGAGAGGAAAACTTCTGCTGACCGTTTCACTCACGTTATGCTTTAATGAAAGTACACTAAAATTAGGTGGAATTACAGAATTCTTCTCATGGAATATTCATTTGTGGTTTTGGCAGGTGGATGTGTTTGTTAGTTTAGCAGTTTACTGGCGGAGTTCAACATTATATTTTACACATTTACATTTGGAAGATGAGATGAAACATGTTGACTGAGACGGACACAGACTGGTTTTTACTCGTCCAGACTACAGCCAGGGTTGGAGCTGATGGGGTTAAAACGTGATCACATTTTGTTTCCGTGCCCTGCAGGTGTGCGGTTGATGTGTTGTGCTGCTCTGAGCGGCTCTCTGTGTGTGTTTACCAGATCTCCTCCTTCACATGTAAACCTGTGTGAGAGCTTTGCGTGCAGTCTCTCCTGATCCCTCTGATGGATTTAACAGGCTTAAATCAAGTGTCATGTAATTTGAAACTTTATTGCTCCCTGCAGGGAAATCCTCTTTTCTCCTGACCCCTTGGCTTTCAGGGGGTCAGAGGTCGGAGGTGAAGGTCAGCTGCAGAGGGAGTGGGATTCGCGGTCTGCAGGTTTAGAGTTTTGCTCAAGGACACGGCAGCAGAAAGGCTGAAG
This sequence comes from Plectropomus leopardus, assembly GCF_026936395.1. Classification (NCBI taxonomy): domain Eukaryota; kingdom Metazoa; phylum Chordata; class Actinopteri; order Perciformes; family Serranidae; genus Plectropomus; species Plectropomus leopardus. Next base: position 36,013,881 of record NC_142181.1, on the reverse strand, counting down.
GACGGTTTCTGTGACGTAACATCATCCTACAGCCCTGCCAGCATGTTAAAGGCACAACCCGTGATTTAAATTAGACAAAAGCAGCACTGGAGCCTGCTCTTAAAAGCCTACACAGTAGGATCCCAAACCACTTTAAATCCACTGTCCACAGAAAGCTCAAAGCCAAGTAGTTTAGTTATTTTGACCGGCTCAGGCTTCTTTGCCTTGAGCTCAATTCACAGTTACAAACCTTTACATTTCTTGCTTATAGTCAGTGACTGTTTCTGACTGCTGCACATCTGGAAAACTCACATCCTACTGTAAAATGAAGAAAACTCCATCTGTCTGCCAGTCTGTCTACATTAGGGCAGGGCGATATGGCTTTAAAATAATATGATATATTAAGGCTTTATTGCGATACACAAGATATATCTCAAAATTTGGAAATCTTCTCTAAAGTACTGTAAACTACTAAATTAAAAAATATATATTTAACGAACCAGTTACAGATAAAGTAGTTACTGCCATAAAATAATGTTACATAAACTATTCTTATTGTAAAGTTTAATAGAATAAGTTAAATAAAGTAGTGTTGTAGTAAAGTTAATAAAGTACTGTTATAATTACATACATCAAAGCGGAACCCATTGTGCTTTTATTTAGAAGGATCCAACTCATCTCAGGCTGGAAGTGTTGATGTTTTTGTGTGGAGTTGAAGTTTCAGTCAACAGTTGGATGTTAGCATTAGCAGACGGTTAAACTGTAATCGCCGTATGAGGATTCATTCACTGTAAGCTGGAAACAAACTGACAGCCCTCCAGTTTCAGATATTAAAAGTATTTGCAAGTCAAAAAAGTGCTCCATGGTCGCAAAATGAGACTAAATAGTCACGGCCTGGAGCTCTGCAAAAGCCCTGCTCTGTGTGTGTGTCTGTGAGAGGCAGAGAGCCGCAAGAGAGAGAGTAAAAACGAAACAGCGGTGTCAGTGGCTGGATCCCAAGTCTCTTATTCGTCATTTCCTCGCTCCTCGATCCTCCCTTGGATCAGAAGTTGGTCTTGATGCGTCATCTTGAAGGATGTACTAAAGCGCTTATTTGTGCTGAGGATCGAGGCTCGAGGATCGAGGAGGGACCTCTGAGGAGCGTTGAGCGAGGACACTCGTGAGCAGTCTTTACGGATGTCTTTTATCGTCCGACACACCCCCGTCAGTTTTTTAATTGACAGTTTCACACCAGAGTGAAGACAGATAAAAGACTACACTCAAGTTCTTAACTCCTGAGTTTGATATTTCATTTATCTCCTGATTCATTATCCAAACAACAGAACAATAAAAGGGCCAAAAACAACTGTCATTTATTCATTTTTTCACAATTAAGTTGCCCCATCTATTTTTATAATGGAGACAGTTAAAGTCCCAGAGAGTCTGTCTGTCAACATAAAACGCTCTCGTTTATATTCAGTCACACGTGAGGCTGATCATCCCTGATCATTGGGGTTTGGCCCTATAAATAATTCCCAATGTTCAAAAGACGCCATGACCACATTCTGGGTTATTAAATAAATAATTTACAATCAGAAAATAAATAAATAGCCTGCAGATGAAATAATGAACAAGATAAACGCATTCTTCAACTCTAAGCGGGACACAGTACAATATTAATACAGAGTGCAGGTTATGTGCGGGCGCAGAGAAACTCTGCTGCTGTGTCACTGACAGGCCGAACTCTATCTGTATTATTAGGCAATTATTTATTTGTTAGTGTGGATGTGACATCAACTATCTCAACAGTCTCCACAGCTGTTAAAGGCGACTGACAGCTGATCCTGTGGCCAGCTGCAGCGCTGCCACTACTGGCAGGTGCCATTACGCACTGTGCGTATTGCACTAGTGCCGGAAGATGCACCAAAACAGCCCAATTTCATCATCACCAATCGTTATCTTAAGTATTGCATTAACTCTCTCAGTGAAGGCCCTCTCAGAAACAATGCTGCTGCTGGTTCAGTGAACACATCAGCTGCAGCACCAGCTAAATTTTTGGTTAATATTATTATAGTTATTTAGGCTTAGTCTGCAGTCTGTTGCCTCTGTAGAGTGTTTTTTTCACACTTAAGCTTATTGCAACATACCTGCGTTCATCAGTGAGACAGAAACATCAGTGATTGCTGTCATCAGTGCAGAACTCTTTGAGAAGCTGTCATATAATCATATGATGACGAGCTGTCATATAATCATATGATGACGTCATTAATGACCTGGCAGCAGGTGAAGCAGACATGTTTCTCTGGAGAGCAGCTGCTGTAAAATGCCTGTTTTACACTTCTGCTGTGGAACATATATGCAGAGTTTGTAAAGTTTCGTGGCTTTTCCTCTGTTCTGTGTGAGCATCACATTATGCTTAGTGCACCCAAACGACCAGCAGCGGCCCAATCAACTGATCAGCTGCTGCCTTCATCACAAACTGGCGTTGCTTCACGTGAGGCTTCAAAGGAAACGACGTCTCATGGCTACGGTTGAAAAGTTAAAAAAATCTCCTTTCCCACTTTTCCTTAACCTCCAGAGAAAACGTCAAGAGGTCAAGGAAAGGTGTGAAGGAGAATTCATGAGGACGATCGCGGTGGAAAAGACTTCTCCTTGACTCTGTGATGATGCGACGGCGGATGTTATTGAGGTGGTCTGCTGTGATGAAACTACAATGTTCACATGATGGGCTACAAAAACCACATCTTTACTAGATTGGTTTGTATGCAGCGAAAATGTTTTTTTCCGTAATTGTTTTATTTGAGTTTTCTTTTGGAAACTCTATTTGCTGCTTTCCTCAAGCCCTTTGTAATGTGGATCTAAAAAAGTGCGCCATGAACACTGACTATTAATATTATGATCATGACTATATTTTTTATAAATATTAACGTTATAATTATTGTCATTATTATCTTAATCAGGCCTACTTTACTCCATGCGTACACGCCACGCTGTTTAATGCACGTTATAAAGGCTAAATGAGGACAACCTGGTGAAAAATACTACATAATTACCAAGGTGAGGATAAAAAATAAAGTAATAGAGGCTGCCAGTCACACAAGTGAAGTGTAACGTCACACGAGTTGGTTGCTCACACTCACCTTTCTTTCCCTCATATTTATTGTCATGAATCCTTATATGATTTCGTGAAAATAGCCTAATAAATATGAATATGTACGATGTGTTTGATCCACTACTGTACATATGATCACTCTTACATTTCAAACGTGATGAACTGAAAACATCAGTTGTCTTAAAACATTGCCTCGTGTTCTGGTTAATGTGCTGATTCTGATCTTATAGGCTACAGATGTTTACTGTTACTATACAAAATGAGAATATGATATATATGTATATATGTATACGTGTGTGTGTGTGTGTATATATATATATATATATATATATATACACATACATACTGTATATATATAACAAATAACATAATATATAATGATAAATATGTTTTTTGATAAATATAGGCCAGATTATGATTAAGATCTGATTATGAGCCTGTGTATGTAACAGCTCAGTAAACAGCTCCATGTTCACGTGATGTTTGAAGTTGTTTTGCCTCTTACAGACTGTGGGTCTGTGATGTCATGAAACAGCTGATTCCCCAAATAGTGCCGATGTCATGGGTCACTTTAAAAGTTGTCAGCAATGAACTGTGGGGCGGATTCTTTCTTTTCCTTTGGTAAAGGATAGTCACGTGTATCCTATGCTAAAGACGATTATAAAGGAAGCATTGATGCACCTTTCCTTAGTATTAAGAGAATTCGAACAGCTCTTATCATGACAGTTGCTCAGGTACTTATGGTTCATTTCACTCAGTTAGGGACCTTCCTAAGTAAAAAGAGGTCAGCGACCTCAGCCCTCATGTCTCTTAAAACCGTCTGTGCTCTTTCCCTCTGTCCTTTCGTGGTTTCCATACGTCTCTCCATGCATCCCTGGTAGGCAGGACTTAGATTCAAGGAAAAGACGCAAGTGAGAGAAGATAGGATGCAATTTAAGGGACTTGGGATCCAGCCAGTGTCTCATGCTGAATCCCTGTGTTCAGTATCGCTTTCCAGCTCCTCCATGTTTGTTTGTTTTGGCGCTGTGCATTGTGTGGACATCCCCTCGGCTACGCATACAGACGCAAAGTGTTATCAGATGACTGCATCCATTTTTTCTCTTTGAAGGGTTGCCCAATCAATCTGAAATTTCACATGCTCAAAGAGATTTGCCATAGGCAGAGATGGACGAAGCCCTTTGTTTCATGCACCAGCTGCTCCTACCTGTTTTGTATGAAAAACAGTGACTTGCTTCTTCTTCTGCCTGTGGAGTCAATGAATAAAAACCCGGACAGCGCCATTGAGCAATTGCAAATCACACTGTGGTCAAAGGTGGAATTGCAGTTTAAATGACAGAAATAAAACGTTTTTTTTTTTTTCATTCTTTCACAAGCATGCAGTTTCAGTGCACATATCTCTGGGTATGGACTAGTGGTTAGAGATAGGGACTGTTCATTATTTATGAGGGGAGAAGGGATGCTGTAAAACGGGTCAGGGATTTTTAAAAAAAATGTAAGCACTGAAGAGGGACTTGTGTTTTGGATTTTGGCTTAGGTGAAGGCCATACAAATTGAAAAAGTAGTATTTTATATTTATCTTAAATTAAAAAAGTGTTTGTGCTCAACATGACTGTTGCAATATGTTCCAAAATGCCAGGCAGCATATGAACAAAATATTCTGTGGATAAGCACAAAGTCAACAAGTGTTACCAGACAAACGTTAAAGGAAAAGTCGGCTGACTGGCTACAGCAGCAAACACTGATGTATAGCCAAGAATTGCATCAGCGTATGGTAATTATAACTGTTGCTTTCCAAGTCTAAACCATTTCATACACCCTAATAAATGATTCTTGGGGTAAGTGGATAACCCTTAAAATAATCAAATATTGAATTAGTTCATTTAATACGCTGACAACTAATTGATTAATTGTTGCAGCTCTACCTGTAACTTTCATCAATTATTTTATACATTAGAATGTTAAAAATGGTCATACTTTTAAAAAAAAATATCGGCACGTGCTTGAACTCTAACATTCACAAAACATCCACTTTTCTATCTAAAGGTCAAACTGTTAAATTATGTTCAATACGTGAAACTACCTGCACCTGAAAGGGCCTGACAGGGCTTTAAAGAAGCTCAAGCAAATCAATTATCTTACCCACATGACCCGGCGTTTCATGTTTATTCATATGGATTTAATGTTGGTCTTTAAATCAAAGCTGGAATTCTTTAACACTCCTCCAAAAACTGCATAGCTGCGTCTTTCTCTCTCTCCCAGAGTCATGATGAACAAACGCTCCGCTGTGAACCAGCACACAGAAATCTTGCTCAACATTTCTTTTTTGTGGAGGAACTGAGTTGAAAATAAATGGACCCTAACAGCAGCGTTGCACATGAAAGCCTTTTCAGAGCACCCTTCCCAACCCCGCTTCTGATGCAAAACTACGACAGCAGGGATAATTAGGGAATTGTATTTTGAAAATATAGGTCTGCATGGTAATGAGGGCACAAAGACGAATAAAAAAAAACTTCAATTCAGCTCAAACTGCTTGAGAGCTGCAGAGAAGACGAACGGCTTCAAGGCAGATATTCAGAAAAAAAACTGTACTACTGTGGATTAAAAACAGATCACACACACACACACACACACACACACACAGAGTTAGGACCGTGACATCTGCAGAAATGGAATAACAGCGACTTCTTTAACAACTAAAGGAAGATCACAGAGAACAACAATGTACTGTAATGTTCATGGCTGCAACTAAGTATTTCTAGTTTTGATTGATATCTAGATTGTTTTCTCAGTTCATTGATAAATCAACCTGATTGGAAACTGTTCTGAAGAATGTTTGTCATAATTTTCTTCCCACAGTCCACAAAGATCCAAAAGATACTCAGTTTACTCTCATAGATTAAAAAAACAGCTAATAACCATATTTGGGAAGCTGATTTTGATTTTAATTGCAGCAAAAGTATCCAAGATTTAAGGACACGGTTTTATTCAATTATTCCTTTACCTATTTCTTTTTTTTCTTCTTTTTAAAAATAAATCTCATGTGCAGACCCAGACCAATAATGTGTCCATAGTGGCATTTCTCCTGAGTGTCAAAAAAGCCCCTGGTGAGCTGTAGACACAGTAATGTTATGAATGACAGGAGATGTAATCCAGTTTAACACCTTTACTTTAAAAAAAAATGTTTAAATAACAGTCACACGGTAGAAAAATGTGCTTCCATACCTCACGCAGCTCCCTGCTTATCTACACTGTACACAACGTCAAGATTAAAGGGAGCGTCCTATCAAAATTCAACATACATGCAGTTTTATCCTTTTACATTTTTATACATGACTCTGTCCTATACAATGTCTGAAAATGTTTTAAATTTTCTAAATTAACTTATATTCTCATATTGAGGCTCTTAAATTGCTCTTAATTGTTTTGTCCTGCATTCAGACACCTTCGCAAGTATTTAAACCTTTGAAATTTCATCTGATTAGTTTACTTTCTGCTTAAAACATGGGAAACACTGAAAATGCAATGGACAAGAACTGTTCCATAAATTGAAAGATATTTGTAGCTTTGGATAATTATTTTTTAGAAAGATGGGGAAAATGTTCGAGAAAGTATATTTAGAATTATCATAAATATACCATTTAATTAGTATTATTTTTAAACATTTCTTGGAGGTCATTTCCTTTCTTGTTAATTATGTTTTTCATGTTTTTTTTTTTTCTCTTCTAATTTTTATGTATTTTTTGTACTTTTTATTGTCTTTTTTGCACATTTTGGGGTAAATTGCTATGTTGCTCATTGCCTTTTCCCATGTTTTTGAAAGAAATCAAGCCGATTTGCACGTTTCAAAGGGTTAATCCCAACAGGGGAAATTCCTTCACTGCCACATCCCTAACAGGGTTTAATTATTTCATAGGATTTGTTGACAATACGAGAAATATATATCAATATCACCAGACTTCCTCTGTAAGTGACTAAATGATGAAAATGACAAAGACGCTCTAATGGAGGGAGACTCTCAGAGAGATGCTGCAGAGGGACAGACTGAGTGATGTGTCGTCCTGTGGGCTGAATCCAGTTTAAATTGGCTGCTCTCCTAGCTCTGGATTAGACCTGGGCTTAATACCTTTACACTAAAAGGCCTGTCTGTTCCCTCCGAGGGCAATCTGCTGCAGGAACACACCAGCCTCTAATCCACAGCAACAACAACAACAACAGTTTATCTGGCTGAAGCTCGCCGCCGCGGATCACACCACGCCAGGCTCGCTCAGCCATGCTCCATCAACGTTTGGACGTCTAACATCAGGGCGAATCAACATGTGAAATTTAAAAAGAAAAATGTCTGCAAAAAGACAAATGGATGCAGCAGCAAAAAACACAAGACTGTCAATAACATGAATCAAGATTATCTTAATAACCCTTTCATACCTGAGCAAATCAACTTGATTTCATTCCAAAAATATTGGGGGAAGGCAATGAGCAATTCAACAAGAAATGACCAAAAAATTTTTGCAAGAAATTAGTAAAAAGTTGTAAGAAAATTACATAAAAAATAGCAACAAAATGAAAGTAAAAACAAAGACAAACAAGGAAATGACCTGAATAAAGTACTAAACATTAAAAATGATATATTGCAAAACAAATTTTTAATATATATTTCTAATAAAATTTTTGACTGTTAGTGAGACAAAACAAGACATCTGAAGACATCACACTGAGCTCTGGGAACGTGTTATGGATGCGTCTTTATGATTATTTGATAGATCAGGCAGCAAAACACAATTGTTGTCTACAAAGTTTCTTTAAATCATAAAAACAGATGGGCATCTGTTTTTATGATTTAAAGAAACTTTGTATTGTTGACAGTAATACTGGTATTATAATAATAATAATAATAATAATAATAATAATAATTATTATTATTATTATTATTATTATTATGAGCAGAAAAATTCATATTGCAATAATGGCAATGCAATGACTTGTTGACATAATGATGGCGTAATGTAACGTATGGCAACAACAAGCATGGCTGACAGTGAAATTGCTAGAGGAGGAGTTCTATAAAAAGGAGTGAATCAGCAGAGCTGAATGTCCTAAATGTTTTATGAACAGCTCTGAACTTTTTAGACCCTTTTAAGTGACTTGCTGCTCAGAGTAAACTCTGTCAGAGGCTCCTCTGGAAGCAGCAGAGTCTCTGCGTCTCTTCCTCCTCTCTCCACATGCACATGTTGTTGATTTTATTTAGTTGTATTAATATTTTGTCCAAACTGAGTTATTGTTGTGGTTTGCAAACTAAAGAACTAAGGAATTGAGAGGCAATTTTTATTTGAACACTTAATTTGTTGTGTTCTTGAAATTTATATTATTTTTTTTCAAGTATTTTGTTATATCTATAAGATATCAATATTAAAAAATTTTATAAAAAAACAAAACTTTAATATCGTGAAATCATTTCAGGGCCATCCCTATCAAGGAGACACCCTGCATGTTCTTGTCAAACCAACAGTCTAAAACCCACAGAAATTCAGTTTGCAATGGTTTAAAAAAAAAGAAAGAAAGAAAGAAAAGCATTAGTATGAATATTAGAGTATGAATGATAAATCCAAAGCACCAGATTATTGACAGTTGCAGAGTTAGGATTGCAAATCTCAGGGTGGGCTGTGGCTCAGGAGGGAAACCGGTCATCCACTAATAACATGGCCGGTGGTTTGATCCATGGTATGCTTTGAGCAGTCACTAAGACTAATAAAGTGCTATATAAATACGGTCTATTAAACTGTACAAAAACAAAGAAAGCAAGAAAAACTATCAGAAAAGGTATAAAATCGTTGAATTAAAAATATTAAATGTACAAAGAATTATTTTATTAAACACACATCTGACCATCAGCTCTAACAAAGAAGCTTTGTAACATCATTACAAAAACCTGAAACTAACAGAATTAACCCTTCAGGGCACTCCTTAATAGTACACACTCGTATTCTGCGCACAAAATGTGCTTCTCACTATCAAGCTTACATGTCAATTATTTGCAGCAACACTGATTTTTATTCAATATTATTCTTTGTGCAGTGTCAAATACTCACTTTTATACCATTTATACACAAAATGTACTTTTCAAAATCAGGCTATAAAAAAGAGTTTAGTCCTTTTCATTACTATATATATCATATATATATATATATATATATATATATATATATATATATATATATATATATATATATATATATATATATATAGTTAGGGCTGGGGCGACGCGACGTAATCGATTTTGTGAATACATCGATTCACGTAACGTGCACTGATGCGTCGCACTGTTTCACACAGCGCACCCAGAGCCCTTTAAGAGAGGGTGTTTAATTATTCTAATGCACTAAGCGCACCGTTTCACACAGCGCCTGTCATGAGAGCGTGAGCAGCGCCGAGCGTGTTGTTTTTTGTTTCGGCGCTCATGTTATCATGTGAGAGCGTGCACACTGCCCGCTTGAGCAGCGCGTGTCAGGCGCGTCTGAGCTGCGTGTCAGCTGCATCTAGAGAAACTGTGGGTTTTTTTACGCGTGACGCTCGCGTTTGTTGACTCTATACCACTTTATACTGCAGTGTAAAGTCTGTCTTTGTCCCAGAGATGAGGAAATACAAGGATGTTTGTTTTACCTCAACTTCCTTGCTTCTCTTTCAAAACAAAAGCCCTCTGACTGTGTGTCTGGAGAGAATGGTATCAGTTGCTGATACAATGCATTTTTTAAAAACATTTACAGGATGGGGTTATCAGCTGTGAAGGAGCTTGCACAACTTCATAAATGAGTGGAATATGTGCTTAAAAGTATAGAAATACAGCACTCACATCAACAGGCAGCAATATGCCTTAATAGATAAAAAAAAAATAATTGTTAGGTGCAGCTCTACACCTAGTGGAAATAGCATGAATGTTCTCCATATGCCAAATATAGTGAAAATGGCAGCAGGTGGAAAATAGTAAAAAAAAAAATAATAATAATAATAAAAAATAAACAAAATTCCAAGGCAAAAGCCCAGAATAACACCTGGAAATAATACAATGCATGTTTTTTATGCTTTGATGGCTGTGGGATCAAATATTTCTTTTTGAAGGGGTTTCACTGGAGCATTTTTTGCACAACAGTCTGAATGTAACAATTTAGTTTCCACAGTGTATTTTAGACTTATTTTAGGAGCTGAGCTATAAGATTAAACAACAATACACAATCTAAATGTATGCCATATGCATGAACACAGCCAAAATCATCAAAAAAAATGAAGAATGAAAAGCGCGTAAAATGTGCCAAACAGTCTCTGAGGGTTAACTGCTTCAGGAGACAAACAGATGCAGATTTAAAAGTTCAAAACTGTTTGTGCTCAATGCCAAAATCAAACTACAGGAAGTGTCTTTAATCAACTTGGCTCAATCATCTCCAATAAAAAAAAACATCCCTCAGTCAATAATGCACATTTTCTGCCAAAGTAAAACCCATCTTAACTTTTTAAAGTGGTAATTTCCCAGTAAAATCAGCTTCTGTGTTCACTGCATTTCCTGGTTTCATCTCCCAGCTTTGTGCAGAGCATCAAATCAGGAGCTTTTGTCTGCATGCTTTGATGTGATTGGCTCACAGTCAGAGTGTGTATGGTGTCCAGCAGGGACACATTTGACAGCAGGCAAATAACATGCAATCAGACAGGTAATCAAGGAAATCAGAGTGAGGTTTTTATTTTTCATCTTACAGACATCAATTTTATCTTTATCTGGCATTTTTTGGAGGGTTGATGGGAACTTTTTGGGCCTGATTGGCACTGGAGAGGCTTCATGTGCTGTGCAAATGAACTTCCACAGCAATGACTTAATGAGATCATTTAAAAATTCTTTCAGAGCGACAAAGCAATGATTTTGGTGTAAATTAAAAAAAATAGGGATAGTTTTAAGAAAGATTTTTTAAGTAAAAAATATAACAATTCTGAAAAAAAAAACAACAACAACAACAAAAAACACCCATTTATAATAATGGGAGATATACATATAGTTATCTGGATATGTTTCCCCAGCTTTTCCCAAAAAAAAAGAAAAAAAAATTGAAATCAGTATGTTAAATATATAATAATGATTAATTACAAATATAGTTGTTTTTTCTTATATTTTCATAATTTCCCAAATAATAATAATGTTGTGCCCTTGCCCCATGTTTTTGAAATAATTAAAACTCATGTTTGTTCAAAGGTTTAAATATTTGCAAAAGGTGTCTAAAAGCAGCACAAGGAACATGATGTTGCTGCACACTGCAGTGAGGCTATTTTGCTGCTTTAATCTTATAACACCTGGATCCACATCAATTTTTTTGTGCTGCATTCAGATGCCATTCACAACATTTAAACCTCTAAAACCTGAATCCTTTCAAAAACACAAGAAAGAACATAATGAGCAATTTGGAAAGAAATGTCACGCAAACGAAACTTAGTAAAAGATGTCAAGGAAATGATCTGACACTTAGCTGGGGAGGATCATTAGATAGATGTCATAAAAATAAAAAATAAAAAACTAGGTAAACATGTTCAGAAAATAATATATATGTGATTATATATTTAAAATAATGTTCAGAAGAAAGAAAAAATATTTATTGAATATCTTTATTTTTTAGCATTGTCTTCAGGTCATTTTCTTTTATCTTCTTTTTTTATTTATGATTTTTTTCAGATAATTTCTTTGAGGTTGTTTTTTTTTGTTGTTGTTTTTTTTTTTTTACCAATTTCTAGCTATTTTTTAATTTATTTTTTTTGCCATTTCTTCTTAAGTTGCTCCTTGCCCTCTTCCCATGTTTTTGAAAGAAATTAAGAGAAATTGCTCAGGTTTCAAAGGGTTAAGGTAGTGAGGCATCAGTGCAGAACATATTTGTGGAGATATGGTTTCACAGACAGCTGCTGTATGTGTGTCACACTGCTGTGTGTACGCTTGGGTCCTCCAAATGAAACTGTGCGGCAGGTGCAGAATCTCTGATCACTGATGTGAAATATGTCAGCAGGAGCTGCTGCAGGATCAGTCTGACTGAGAGCTGGATTTCTCTAAAACCTTTTCAACAGATCTCCATGAAATTTGGCAGGCAGTTTGGCCTCCAGCCAGTGAACAATTGATTAGATTTTTATAGTGATTTGGATCCAGGGTTTTGTTGTGTAGCTATGAGAGTAAAGGATGCTTTGGTTTCTGTTTCTACTTGAATGTTTTCAGCATCGATAGACTCAATTTATCCTAAATGGAAGTAAAAAGTGTTTGGGTACAACAGTGAGCTGGATCTTTGCTCAGCGATGGCAGAGGTAGTTAAATGTGAGGTCTCTGCTGCTCCCCAGTCTGCAGCTACTTAATACAAAAGGTTTGCTGATCATTGCGCACCAACTAGGACGTGTTATATTCCTCCAATGTGACAAAGATGCACAAATCAGACAGAAATCCATATTAAATCAAACCACAGCAGCCAAATATAGTTTTTATAAGAAACCTGAATCAGCTTTTCTACTGTATTGAAATATGATCATGCCAGATCAAAACACACATCATTATTTGCCATGCAATGTATATTATTATTCCATTACACTGATTTAATGGCACAATTAGTTTCATAAACTCAGTCGCCGAAAGATATTGTTAGCATTTCTGCAAACCATGAATAAACAACAAGCTGTAGAACACAAATAAAACATGTTGTGTTTTAGTGACCTGTTGCTGTTTTCCAGCTGAAAACTGCCAAAGCACCAAACATTAAATATGGGTCTTTTCTTCTGACCTGTCCCTGTTTTCGCTTTTGGAAGCTTTTTAGGCCCCAGTTGAAGGTGTTTTTTGCAATCCATGGCTGTTTTTCCAGAAGCTTCTTAAGAACCACGGATATTTTTTAGCAACCTGTTACCTTCCAGCAGCTTTTCAGGCACCAAATGTGGGTGTTCTATAGCGACCGTTAGCTGATTTTTTTCCGTAACCTTTTAGGCACCAAATTAGATTATTTTCTTTTGACCTGTTTCTATTTTTTTTAATTGGCATATTTGGCTCCAAACTTGAATATTTTTCAGAGAACTGCCACTGTTTAACAGCTGCTCTTCAGGCACCAAATGTGGGTATTTTTTGCTACCAGTCCCTGTTTTACAAGCACATTTTTAGGCACCATACATGGGTGTTTTTAAGTGGCCTGTCACTGTTTTTCAGCTAAATTTTTAGGCACCAAATGTGGGTGATATTTTAGAAACCCCTCGCTTTCATACAAGCAACTTTTAAGGCACCAAACATGGGTGTTTTATCTGCGACCCGTCCTGTTTTTCTCAGTGGCTTTTTTGGCACCAAATGTGAGCATTTTTTAGCAGCCCATTGCTTCTTTTCTATCTGCTTTTTAAGGATAAAACATGGGTGGTTTTAGCAACCTGTTCCTGTTTTCACAGCAACTTTTTAGGGAAACAAACTTGAGCGTTTTCAGCAAACCGTGGCTGGTTTTCTAGTGGCATTTTAGGCACCAAATATGGGTCTTTTCAAGTAACCTGTCACAGTTTTACAAGCACCTTTTTATGCACCAAATGTTTGTGCATAAGTGCCACCAGTGCCACAAAAAGTTTTTTTTTCTGAGACGTGTTTCTTGCTAGGACAGTGCCACACAATGCAGGTATTTTTTGCCAAAAACATGAACTTTTCTCGGAATTGTGTTTGTTTGTGCCTAAATTTTACTACACATTATCCACAGTGTTGTTGAAATGCTAAATTTCTATGTATCCACATGTAAAAACATGCAGATAACATGGTTTGCAGAAACGTACAATGTGGCTGTGTCGGTTTGGTTGGGAGATTCAATTAGATTTTGACTCAAAATGAAGCAAATAACCTGCTTCCAATCTTTGGGCAGCTGTGTTGAAATAGATGTGTTTTACTGATGATCAGATAGATAAATAATGAATAAATTCCCAAAATCTTGCAAAGACAACAATTCACTTTGTGCACATGCAGTTACAAATGGAAAAGAAGCTGCAGGATATCAGTAACTGTTTTTGGAGGACTGCTACACCTAATCTAAGGAGAAATTGTAGTTCTTATTTATATTTCCACAGAAAACAAAAGCACAACAACTCTCCAATCATTGCTGAAATAATGTGTTCAGTGCATGTACAGTACAGATTGAGTGAGAAACAACAGACTGTCTGCCTCCTTTGTATTTGTATGTGTGAGCGCACCATTATAGCCACAAGCTGATTTCTATTTCTGGATTGTGACACAATATTTAACTCTGTCGCCTGGAAACTATCTGCTAATTTGCAGCAGCAAATACGTTTTGAGAAAAATTTAATCAAGGTTTTCTTTTACATCAACATAATGAGAAAACATTTGTAATAATTGTATCTACAAAGTCACAAAATGTCCACAGACAATGGACTTCATTTGTTTTCCAACAATATCTGCCTGTGATGTTTAATGTATGATTAATCGCTTTTTGGTCATCATGTTTAGGCAATTCAAAGAATAGTTACAGCTGAGAGGATGTGAGTCTCTGGTGTCACATGTAAACATAATTTCTAGGAGCACAGAGTTGCGTTATTTATTAACTTACAGGTGGCACATGTCATAGAAAATGGAGGACCTCAAAAATCAGAAAGTGAGCAGTAAAACAGTTACCATCTTTGCCTGTAGGTGGCAAGAGTGTAGAGACCAGTCAGCTGCTTCTAGTGACGTCTACAACTTGATAATCATACATTTGCACAGCTAAACCTCAGAATCAGGACCAGTATTTCCCTTTGCAAACTTAATATTTCACTACATTAAACAAATAAATCAACCCAATCGCCTATGAAAAAATGTTGGAATTGTACATTTCTACAAACCTCGAACATGTTACATCGTTCATTGTCCTAACAACTCTGTGGTCAATGTGTGTCTGAATTAGGTGCCACCATCCTGGCTAAAGGCTCTGACACACTGAGCTGATGGGTCTGTTGCCCTTGTCTTCTTGGTGTGTCCCACACCATTTGGCCCTCCTCAGCCCTTGTCTACTTTTTTTCAGCTGATTCAACATGTTGAATTGGTGTCATAGACAGCAGAGTGAATTAAATCACTCTGATTGTCACTTCAGCTCAGCGTACAAGAATAGAAATGACAGTGAGGAAAGCAAACAAAGGGCTAAAGGTCTTAAACTTTTTTTAAAAGGTCAGATTGTGTCGTTTGCCATTGAACTCTTTAACTGAGACAATTCTTGATGGTTTGTGTTGTTGTTCACTGGCGTACGGTAAAAATGTTTCGTTTTTTCAACATTGGCCTGTGCTGTTAATGTTCTTACTGGCAAACCAGTGACGGTCTTCCAGTTAGAGTCCAGGTTAGACCCATCCACTGCCCCTCCCACCCGCCCTATAGACGCCCTCACGTCATAGCAGCAGCATTTCAACATGATGCCATCCAGTGGTTCCGTCCTGCTGTCCATTTTATTATATATATATATATATATATATATATATATATATATATATATATATATATATATATATATATATTAAAGGGTTAACTAAAAGCAATCAAAATAAGGCAGCAAGGGGCTGTGTCTGCAGCTTGACAGGCGTCTCTTTGAGGCGTCAGGCCATCCACCATCCCCTCCACGTCCAGATGGCAAAGTCAGCTCATATACTACGTCTGTGTAGAAATGCTGCAATTATTCGAGTGAGACGTACAAATGCAATGTACTTACAGAAATGTGAACACTTTCTCTTGGCGTCTGAGCTGGGTAACATGTTGTATCAGTCACCTGTCCTTGCAAATTGACATCTTAAAAAGCTTGAGTTTTGGAGGCAAACTGCTTGCGCTGCAGATAACTTTGTTATTATGTGAGGTCTTTGTGAGCCCCCTCGGGTGCATTTCCAGCTACATGTGTTTTCACTCTCTGATGACAATCTAATCCCCCAGTTAATGCAGCTATAATGGGGGTCAATGGGGAGGTGGTGGAGTGGCCAATCACAGTTTCCCTCTTCACACTATGATAATAGCCCTCCTATTCACACCTTCCTGCTATCAACATGTCCTCTCTGCATTTACTCACAAACACACAGCTTTGGTTTAACCCTTTGTGGTGCAAGTGTGCAACATTTGAGAGAGTGAATATGGAAACGGCCTTGTTCCCGCTCAGGATGTTGTGCAAAGGTGAGACGTATAGGCTGATTGAAGAAAATGTGTTTTACGATAGGAGATAAGATAACTTTATTTACTGTGAGGGAAAACATGCAGCAGCCGCAGTACAAAGAAGGGGAAAGCGCAAATATAAAATATCATCAAAGATACAAGTATACAAATATCAATACACAGATATACTTGTTTTTACTGCATTTAGATATAATCAGACACCACCTGCAGCCTCGGTTAGATCTGATAAGGTGGTTGTTTTAAGGTGTCACACTGTTGAAGAGGAAGGAGCTCTTATTTAATGGCTGGCTGAACACATTCTTTCTACCTAAAATTAGTCATTTGTACTTCCTTGTTACATATAATTCCCTCAAAATACTATTCCATGCACTTAATACAGTATTTTGTTGCTTCAGTTTATTAAGTTAAATCCTTGAACTACTTCATGTCTTCCCTTGTACAAGTAATCAGGGAATGTGTGTGGATTAAAACAAGGGAATTGTATTGAAATTGTATTTGGAGGGAATGGTTCTCACTAATACCTGCTTTGCTCTGTAGATTATTTATTTATTTATTTTTTTTTTAGATTTTTTGGTGTTAAGCAGGCTGTCTAAGTAGCCCAGTCACCAGAAGAAACTGTGGCATTGTACATTTCTGCAAACCAAGAATATGTTGAAATTTTACACTTCATATCAATCTTTGAAAAGCAATGTAGTACATGAGCTGACTTTGTCATCAGTGGGTGAAGGGGATGGTGGAAGACGTGGCATCTGACAAGCTGCAGACTGCAATTCAGAGCCAACTAACAGTAAAGCTGCACTGTACTGAGAACTGAGCAGCAACTTTCAAGTAAATATTGTCAACTCCTACACTGAAAAACAAATCTCAAATTCTGCAACACAAGAAGAATGAAATAATGCAAAAGAACAGAGAATAAATACTCAGGTTGTTTCTTACATTAATGTACGTTTGGGAGTTCGACTAAGTCTAAAACTGATCATGGCGACATCTTTTACTTCTCAAGGTCATCCTCATGCTTTCATTTAACATAATCACAAAACATATATAATTATTGAGCCCATAAAAAATGATTAGGCACAATGAAAGTATGACAAAAACTACATTTGTAAAGGGCAATGAATGACTCGAGTCTTTTTGCATATTGCAGCAATAATGACACTGACAAAAGCATAATGCATGAAAAGACCACTGAAGGTGACATTTCAGGTGATATACGGTGTCATACTTGTGAAATATTAAGTCGGGAACACGGACAGTCTGCAGCATTTTGCAATAAAAACGACCAGTCACATTAAGCGAAGTCAGGCCTGCAGGAGAGCTGCCCGGACCCAGTCACAGCGTTCACACTTCACGGAGCTGTCGGAGCTTCAGTGATAAAGAGCTGGTAGACGCTCAGGCTCTCGCTCCAGGACACAACAGCAGGACACAGTAGCTGCTGTGGGAATTGAACCTGTGACCTCTCGGGCGGAGGGTAAGCAGAGCGGAAACCGTGTCCGGACCGAGACGAGAGCGAGTCATATTCATTTGTGTGGGTGGTTTTTAATCAGGTCGGTCCTGTGACCAGAGGAAAGATCGCAGCAGAGAGATGATCTGAGGGGAGAAGTGAAAATATGTTTCCCAGGACTGCAGCATTTAATCATCTCTGCAAAGTCTAATTTGGAGGAACATGTTGTTCGCTAAAAATGCTTAATTTAAAAAAAAAATGGATTTAAACTCAGGGAAAATCTCAGTTAATAATGTTTGTTAAATTAATGTTTAGATTTGTTTAATTTAATTCCCCAAAGTTATGGATATCTACATAATTTTGGAATCCATTAGTTATGTAAAGCCAGCTTGTTGTGTCAGTTGCTGAAATGTAACCATCAAAGACCTCATTATGCTTTGGACCAAGAGCATGTAGGAGTGTCTAACCCACCGATACTCAGCGTGTTTTTCCTGGGTGATACTTTTACAAAATGACAGGAGGCCAGGAGACCAGTCACAGCAGAGCCATACATAGTTCTCAGATTTTAGAACTTTTTAATGACTTTTTTAAGTTACTATTAAAATACTATGTATTTAAAGGACGTTTCTAGGATTTCACAAAATTTCTAGGCTTTTAGAACGTTTCTAGGTTTTTAGTTTTCAGGATTTCAGAACATTTTCATGATTCTAGGACATTTTCAGGATTGTAGGATATTTCTATGATTTTAGACTATTTCTAGGACTTTAGGTGGGTTCCATGATTTTTGGATGTTTCTAGGATTTCAGGACATTTCTGGAAATTTAGGACATTTCTACAATTTCAGGACATTTCTATGATTTTAGTACATGGTAAGGACCTCTGCTGGGGGCTGCTGGCAACCCTCCACTTTTTTTGTTAAATAAGCTCTATTTTATGCACTCTGGCACCTGACGTAGTACAAAGTACAAGTACAAAAACTATTTCCAGTATGAATCACTATTTTTACTGTGAATTAGAAAAAAAGGTTGGGGGGGCACCCAGCACTCTATCGGGGACCAGTTTTGGCCCGCTGGTTGTAAGTTGAGTAACACTGATCTAAATGATTCATGATGCTCCACATGTGCTCGTCTGAACACAGTACAAACATTTTAACCTCGTCTCCTCTCCACAGACCTGACACCTGTTTCCAGGAAATTAAAACATTTGTTGGATACAACAACCCTGTTCCCAGTGTTGCAAAGATATGTGTATGTGTGTGTGTGTGTGTGTGTGTGTGTGTGTGTGTGTGTGTGTGTGTGTGTGTGTGTGGAGGTGTTCATTTAGCTGACAACTACTTCATTTGAAACCTTAACAGCATCTGAAAAATGTTTGTAACTTTCTGAAATAAGCGATGCAGAAATTGCCTGACAATCACTTTACACGGCGTTTGGCCGAGTGTGCAGAGGTGTAAAATCAATCTCAATCTCTTTTTTTATTCTACAACCTAGTGTAACGCATTGAAAGTCTTCGAGGGGAGACTGCTGGAAAGTGTGCGCCATTATCTCTGTTTGTACCATCCATTGTGTCCAGACTACAAAGACAGACAAAAGACAGAATTATTGCCGAGATATTGGGGTGGCAGTGTGATGCAGCCGGGAGGAGGATATGACTGCAGGCTGTGACCATACAGAAACACTTTGTACAACAGACCTGAACCACAGCTCATAACCATAAATCAGTAAACCTTTGAGGGTTATTTTCTCATATTTGTTGATTCTTTTTTTGATTAGCTGAATTGAGAGCAGAAATGCACACAAAGCCATAAAGTCTACGATATTATCACCAGAAGAACAGAAATAAGAGCAGACTTTTGCAGGGAAATATTTTGTTATCTGACATTGTGAATTTTATAACCTGCATTTCCAATCTCTCTCTTTACTTTTTTAAAACCAGTATTTTTTGTCTTTAGTGCTAAATCTTCAGGATTATCCAACCCATAAAACCAACCCTGTCGCCAAAGAAAATGTGGGCAAACCACAGATGTGTTGCATTTGTACATTGAAACTTCACATTTCTTCGCAACAGTGCTGTGATTAACATGTGGTTAGGTTTAGGCATAAAAAAGCACTAAGTTATGGTTAGGGAAATACCGTGTTTGGGTTTAGAATACCTGTTTGAGGGAGCACTATTTCACCCTAAAAAACCAGCAGTCTTAGTAAAAAATAAAATATCCCCACTGGAAAAAACAAAGACAGGTTGCCTTAAAATGACCAGGTCTGGTGCCAAAAAAGCCTCTGGAAGCACAGCAATAAATTGCTTAACCACAACTGGTTTTGTTGTTGGTTGTTTTCGAACAGTGGTCTGCAGCTCGGCGGGCAGAATGTTAGAGAAATGTATAATGTCAGTGTTTTCATTGGTGAATCTTCACATAACCTTGACAAACTACATTGTTTCATAGACATGCTACAGCACCCACTGCTTGTTCTAAGCTAAACAAACTTCATACAAGAAGAAACTAGAAACTGTAAAAGAGGCAAGAGAAAATCAGGCAAGTTCACAAAATAGACTGACACAGCTCAATGCCTGCAGCAGCTGTTACTTTCCTCGCCTGAGTTCATTTGATGATTTTCGTGAACCTAGTTTCAACTAACATGCTCTCATCAAAAGTCCTCTCATGTTGCCGCTTTGCAGTTGACTCCCACATCTACATATTATGCTACAGGTAACCTTTTGTGTCTGTTGTTGGCATTCTGGGATGGCATTACTGTGATGTCATTAAATGCACATGGTGGGATTACGATGCACGTGGTTATGTTTAGGCAACAAAAGCATATGGCAACCAACGCTGGGACGTCAACAAACGCACACACGGGCATGGATGTTTAGGATTAGGGGAAGGAGGCACATGGAAAAGCGAAGAAAAAAAAACATCACATTTAGACAGGAGGCAAACACCAGACCCTCACATGAAAGTACATTGTTTTGAGGGACCCATCCACCGCCCCTCCCTCCTGTCCTATAGGTGCCTTCGCACTCTTTACATTACATGATTACCGGCAGCGTATCAACCTGACACCCTCCTGTTGTGTTTCATGCTGCCACAGCAGGTGCTGTCTGGCTGCATTCTCACCTGACACTGGCGGACGTCCAGCGCCATTTCATGCAGACATTAAAGGTGGCTTTAGCGTTGCAATCTTACACCAAAAGCACTTTCAACGTGGTAGTATTTAATGAAATCGGAATGAGAATGGGCGGGTTTTACAAACAAAGATTATATGCATCGAACAAGCAGAAATGTTTCATGTGAAAACAAGTGTATTTGAAAAAGACACAATGCATTTAACAGGCGTACACTGACATGCCATCAACCTGACGCAGCCCTGCAGCATATCGTGCAGGTGCAACAGGTTCTGTCTGGTCACATTCTCAAGTGACGCTGCCAGTCTGCACGTCATGCTGCCATGGCAGATGTCTTCCGGCTGTCTGGCGATATATGGTAACACTGCAAACAGTTCTGTCTGGCCACATCCTTAGCTGACAACGTCCACGGACGTTTTGTGTTAATGCCAAAGGTGGCTCTTGGCATCTGGATCTCAAGCTAAAAGCTAAAAGCACTGCACAAGCAGCGTTATTTGTCAGCTTTGGAATGAGAACGAGCTAAAACTGCAGGTTGATGATTTTCACTGAACCTGTTTTCACCCTGTTAAACATCAACAACACAGTGTGTCCTTGATCCTCTCCTTAAAATCTGACTTTATAATGAGGTTATGGGAACACTTGCTTGGTCTTTGCGCTCTGTTATAAATCATTTTATGAAAAAGATTAATTTGGCACTGAAAGGAGTCAAACAGAAAAGTCATTAACAGAAACACTGATGTCAAGAAGAGAGGTAAAAACTGACAGGGAGAAGACAGACAGACACAAATGGAGATGCAGAAACACCTCTTCACAGAAGATGTGAAGAGGTGAAAAAGACAGGAAATGCAAAACTGAAGACAAGATAGATGGTGAAAGACGGACAGAAATAACGAAAGGGAAAAAAAGAGCAAAATGGGTGATGAGACAGAATATGAGACGGAGATGGGAAGAGAGACAGAAAGAAGGGCGGTAAAATGAGACAGACAGAGGAAGGAGACGGATGCAAAAACAAGACAAGCAAAAAAAAAAGATAGAGACAGAAAGAAAACCGAAAGAAAAGAGACAGACAGGAGGAAAAAGCAGACAGACAGAGGTGAAGAATGAAATGCAGGGACTTGAAACAGAGAGACGATTCGCAATCAGCCCATGTCTGCACCAATCCTCCTCCTCTTCCTCCCATCCTGCACCCCCCTCCTCTTCTTCCTCCCATCCCTCCCTCCATTTTGTCGTCCTCCTCTGTCTGATGCCGTTCCAACACCTCAGGGCTTCAGCCTCACATCCACCATCCAAAACGCTAATGCTCCTCTGCTGCCACGGCATAATCACCCACCAAGACAGAAAATAATCAACCCAAAATAAAGAGAAACAAAGACGGCCGTGGTGGAGCTCTGTCTCGTGTGACTGAATGTGCCTCAGACAGCTGGATACAATCCAGCAGAAACTCACATTTATTAATACTGAAATGTCTTTTTAAAGCGGCAATGTCATGGAGTTTATTCCTCAGTGTATCGCTGTTTGATTAATCCTTAAATCCTGTTTAATGACTGTAAACCAGTGGATCCATGGTTCAAATGATCAGCCATTCCCTGTTTTGTCTAAGCTACATTTTCTAACAAATTAAGACTTCATTTCCCATCAGCCCCATTGCTTCTTGTAACACTTGTGGTTGAAAGCTTTGACAGAACAGAATCATGGATTTAAAGGTCCAGTGTGTAAGATTTAGGGAGATATATTGGCACTTAAAAATAAGAATTGTTGTGTTTTCATTACCTTAGAATGAGCCGTTTATAGGGAGCAGGTCCTTGTCTATGGAGATCGCCACGTTACACCGCCATGTTTCTACTGTAGCCTAGAATGGATTAACCAAACACTGGCTCCAGATAGGGACATTTACAGCCACCATCTGCATGAAGACTGTCAGAAAAACACCCATTTTTAATGTGAAACAGTATTCTCCTGGTTTAAATCATCATGTTCGTTTGTTTAGACGAGAAAAAGACCTCTGTAGTGACACATTCTCATCCAGACTCAGCAGCATATCGCTGCTTGGTCAGTGCCAGTCACAGCTACATATGATGCTCTAGGTACCCTCCTGCATGTGTTGTTGATGTTTTGGGATGGTGTGTTAGTGTACGCCTGGCAATATGCATTATGTATTTTTAAAATATACTTTTGTTTTCTGCTTGTTAGATTCATAGTCATTTTCAAAATAAATGTGCAAATGTTGCTTTAACACATTGTATGTACATTTATTTCCTTGAGCAAAAAGAGCATGTTGTTAGGTTAAGAAAAAAAATTATTTGGCTCAAGATTCATATGGGAAGTGAACAGCGGGCTCCCATGTTAAAGTCCGGGGTTTGTTGAACCCCCCCATCCTTTAGAGGCTTTCCAGGTCCATATACTACATTATCACAGGCAGTGATAGTGAGTTTCAAACTGACGCTGACAGCGGCGCATAATAAGTGAGAACGGGCTGGAATGGCTGTATCAGAAAAAGGTGATCATACATTAAGTTATCAGGGATAAAAGTTGATAACACATTAACAGGCATTGGGCTACTGGTCCTACTGTGACATGCTAAAAGCATCGCAGAAAGACTGATTTGCAACTGTTTTATTCACGGTTTTACCGGTTTAAATTAGCTGGTCTGTTTGTTTTGGTAGGAAGAGACTGTGGATAATTCAGCTCACACTAAAAACCTCCTGAAAAAAGAACTCTGAAGGAACTCTAGCCAGGAGAAGTTTCAGCTAGTTGTAATATGCAATCCTCGCAACTGGCTGTCATAAAATCCCCTTTAATCTTACACACTGGACCTTTAAAAGTGGGGGTACGTTCGATTATAACAAGTTCAAGAAGTAACGTGCCATCCGACAACACTGACAGGCAAAAGTGTTTAAACAGCCACAATCAAATAGGTGGTGAAAAGTTAGTCATCACAGAGAAAGGCAATAATCAGGGCTAATGGCACTCACCTTCAGACAATCTTTGTTGTATGACAGTCACAGCGTTCACACAGAAATCTAGAGTAGAAAAGAGTGAAATTGAGCAGGTCAGAATACCAGAAATAAACAGAGTTTATGCAAAGTGTTGATTTAACTTTGTCACCAGAATAATAATGCACAAAGAATTACAGCCTTTAAAATTCTTTTCAAAAATTAAAGGCACTTTTAGATTTTTTAAGATTCTTAAAAGTCCTGCAGACACTTTGAATAAGAAAGAAAGGAAAAGAGAAGGTCGAAGCAGCAATTAGGGAGTAAAATAGAGCACACTCTACTATTGCATGTGAAGTATTTTGACAAATCCAGACATCAAAGGCTGAATTATTGATTAGCAGAATATTAGATCAAGAGATTCATAATCTCATAATAATTCAGCTGGTAATGTGACTTCCCAAACAGTCTGCGCAAACGTGTTGCTGAAAGAATGTCTGTTGTGACTGCAAACACAAATGGAAGAGGCGTAATGTCAGGCATTGAGCAGCTCTAACGATGCGCTCGTTTGTAATGGCTGAGGGATAAATCATTCACTGCTGAGATAAATCATTCAGCAAAAAAAAAACCGACAACTGACATCTGCAGATAGCTGAGAGTACAGGTGTTCTTGGTGATGCTGTTTGCCTTTGTGTCAATGACACTGAGACTTATTTGTGTACATTTTTGCACCTGCTGAATAATTCTAATACCGCTTGTTTGTAAGCGTGTGTAGCTGTTCCCGTGTGCAGAAGTGTAGGTGTTCATTTCTATCTTTAGGCTACTAGCAGGCAGAGTAAATTAGTTGTGTACACAAGAGCTAACAGGCTAACAGCTCAGAATAGTAAACAAGAGATGGTATGGAATTAAGGCAGAAGGAGGCCACTAGCCACTCAAGGGGGGAGAATAGTTGGAGATCTCCTCAGGTCATATTTATCTGCAGGACTGCTGCACCTGAGCTGTCACCTTTTCCCTAAACAATAGTGCCAAAAAAGTAACTGCTTTTTGTCAAAACATTGCTGCTTTTTCTGCACGGTTTGTGTCCCCAAAACTGTATTTTAAGACAAAGCATGATCTTTTCCTAACCACCAGCCCATTCTCATTCCAAAGTCATCAGATATTGACACTTCTTCTCAGGGCTTATACGCCTGCATGATACACCAGTGGACGGTGTCAGCTGAGAATATGTTGCCAGACAGCAGCTGCCGCGGCAGCATGATACATGGACGGCTGGCATCAGTTGAGAACACTGCTCAACATAACCTCTTGTCATGATATGCCACTGGATGGCATCATGCTGAAATGCTTACTGGTAACAACATTATACAGGTATAAGGAGCACAAAGGTCCCTATAGGTCGGACAGAGGGGACGGTGGATGGATCCAACAAACCCTGGACTTTCATGCAGGAGTCCGGTTTACGCTTCCTGTCTTATTGAGATGTTTTTTTTTCCTCTACACCTAACCATGTGCCTCTGTGCCCTAATCCAAACCATCCTTGGCAGCTTGTGAGTTTGTTGACGTCCTGGTGATGGTTGCCATGTGCTTTTGTTGCCTGACTACCTAGTTACATCACTTGCTGTGTCACTGTTTGGTCTGTATACCGCACAAAATTTTGTAAGAGATCTTATAGATCAAAAAACACTGATTTAACACTGATTTATGTGTGACTTTGGCTGGGTGGACAGCAAACTGTAGCTCCAGAGGTCCAGGGAGTTTCTTTGTGGCAAAAACTGGCGATGCTCAACTTTTTATGGATGACTGTGTTTTCTTTTTACAGGAGACCACTGCCTTCCTTTGCCAATGCAGTGGTCTCATGAAGCGGCAGATTTTTTCACATAAGCTGTCTCTCTGAACATGGTCGCACTGTTAAAACAGTTTCAGAGTAAACTAACCACCCAGCCACTCAGTGAATAAACCAACCAGACAGATAACTTGTCAGCCAACAAGAGTTAAACGCAAGTAAGCCAACCAATAAGGCAGTAAGTCAGTCTGCCATCCCATCAAGCAGTGAGGCAGCCAATGGAGCCAGTGAGCCAATATGGCAGTCAGTCAACCAGTAAGCCATCCAGTTGGTCAGTCAGTCAGTCAGTAAGTCAGTCAGTTGTGGCAACAACATAGTGAGATTATCTGGAGCATGTGATGTATGTGTTTACACCTCTCTCTCTCTCTCTCTCTCTCTCTCTCTCTCGCTTTCTCTCTCTCCATCTGTCTGACTGCGCTCTCCTCCCTTGCTCTCCCTCCATCCTCTGTGTTATTGTTTCTCCACCTGAGTGCCTCTGTCTGCATCTCTCTGCCTCCCTCCCGTCTGACTCACTCTTTCACCTTCTCCTCTGAGAGTGTGTGACTGTGTTTGCTAAGCGTCTGGACTCTCCACAGAGTCTCTCTCAGCTGAATGTTGGTTACTACACATCGGCGTGTGACTCACAGATTCATTGATCTGCTCATTCATTCATTAAAATTCTGCAAAGGTGTTACAACCGAGCAGCGGTGTTTAAAGGAGAAGTCTGGTGATATTCTGCATTTTTCTTGTCAACAACTCCCATGAAAAGGCTAAATACACCAACGAATCGATCCGACAAACAAGTATTTTCAGTGAATCAAAGCCTGATACATCTTCTTTGTGCAACACATCAATGAGCAACACTGTTGCACTGGGTGACACATTCCCTCATTACCATAAAGAGATACACTGTAGTTTATTTTGACTTAATCCTACATACACCATCCTGCTGCCACAGATACTCACTAGACCCTCAAATGTGGATTAATCCACAGATGAAAATAGTCCCCAACAAATGTGCTATTTACATGCTCTAACATTACTGAATAAGCTATATATTTGTAAAGAGCTTTTAAACATTTACATTGCTGTGGCTTTAGAGGATATTTTTCAAGTTAGTAAATTAAACAGTATCTGGTAATTTCCAACCTGGACTCTATTTTACTATGTTTTTTGTATTTAAGTGACTAATCGGAACAAAAATCTTTGGAAGTGGTCAATTTTTGAGCGAGAGCGCTGCAGCCAGTAGGCTGCAATGTAACCACTCAGGGCATATTTATTTTTGTCACTTACAGGCTCAGATTGTTTAAGTGTCTGGCAACTTTTGGAGAGGATTCCCACAGAGAAAAACCTTTTGTTAAAGAGTACGACCCATTTTGTTTAACCAGAAACAGCCCTGAAGTGACCATCTCCAAACCCACCAGACTCCATTTAAGTAAACATTAATTTTAGCATTTACAGAGCAGCATATTTTCACATCAAACTGGGCGGCTTAAGGATTTATTTTAACCAAACCAGATTTGGTGATTGTGGAAAGTGAAAAGGCAAAACAAGATGTTTTTGGTGAGTGTTATTTTGCTGTGGTCGACTTGAATGGTGTGTGTTTCATGATGATAAAACGGGTTTTGTGATTGCGATGTTGGGTGTGTTTCTGGTTAAACTAAAAGGATCTTACTATTTAACAAAAAGGTCTATATCTGTGGGGATCATTTCTATAATGTTGTTAGTTAGCACTTAGTATAACAATCTGAGCCTTTCAGTGACAAAAATGAGCACTTTCAGTTGACACACACGCCTGCAAGGATAACATTGCAGCCTGTTTCACGGCTGCTGACTGCAGCTCTCTCATTCACAACTGGTTGAATTTAAAAAATTGTTTTACCCATTAGATGCAAAAACGAAAAATACCACAGTTTTTAACCCTGATTATGTGATGAAGCCTTGAAGATGTGGCTGTTTTGTGGGTGTGTACCAAGTAAGGACAGTCTAAATGAAGGTGCTAGTCTTTTTTGGAAACGCAGGAGTCAATTGTACTGGGGATTAACAGTCAGAATATCTCAAGTTTGACCATTCTGTTATAAATCAACTTTATGGCCATGTAATACTAAATCCCTTGAGTAAATGAGGTTGAGAGTTCTTAACTTTGACTACATTCGGCCTGCATCACCTTGTTGCTTAAATAATATGTCTGAGCTGGATGAAACTGTCAGCAGTCAAACAGAAAACGATTTTAAATATCAGGACTCAGCTCAGGGCCGCTCATCCGCTGTTTTGAAAGACCAGCTGATGAAAGTTAAGCAGCAAACTCCAAGGCCTTTTTATTGCCGCTGTCTTGTGCAAATTCTGCATCTCCAAAAACCTCTTCAGCCATTTCATTTAAAAAGAAAAAGTAGGAGTGTGTGTGTGTGTGTGTGTGTGTGTGTGTATGTGTGTGTCCCACACAGGGAGTGAATTTTGGTAGTGTGAATGATTAGGAAACATCATAATTGCATTGCATTTCCCGCTGAGATTCTCTATTTTGTTACACTTCATTCCCCATTCAAGGCACAGTCTAGACCAGACTAATTGAGTGTCTATGGTGTTGATTCAGACTATTAACCATCTGTGCCTCTTCCTCTCTCTGCCCCTCTTCTCATCCCTCTTCCTCACCCCTACTACCCTGCCTCTCTTTCCTCTGCAGGAGTTTGGAGGACTAGTAGGATGCTGAGTATCTTTTCTCCACGCCACTGTTCTCCACCCAGCTCTCCATGACCTGAGAGCGCCACCACAGCGGGAGGAACGAAACACCAGAGAGAGAGAGGAAGAGGAGGGCAGAAGGCCAGGGAAGGAAGGAAGGAACACACTTTTTTTGTTGTTGTTGTTTGTTTTCCCTTTCGGAAATGGCGGCAACGGAGGCCAACGCGGCGCCGGTGGTCCAAGAAGATGGAAAAACCCCCGAGAACAAGCCGACGGAGGCCGAGCAACCAGCTAAAAACGCAAACTCAGAGACTGTCAACAGTGAAGTTGTCGATAAAGATGGCACTGCTGTGAACAGCGAGGTTGTCGATAACAAAGAGACTGTGAATAACGACACAGCAGCAGCAGCAGGAGCCGAGGAGGGAGAAGCAGGAGCGGGGGGTGAGGCGGCTCCCCAGAGTTCGGAAAATGCCTCCTCTGCTGAGGCCAAGACCTCGTTCCTGGACTCCTTCCTCAACAAGAGCGGCCTGGGGAAGGTGATGGGAGGAAGGAAGAAGAAGGAGCAGAGCACAGCCTCTGGAGGAGAGGAGAACGCAGCTGAAGGAGGGGAGAAGGAGGGAGAGAAAGGAGGTGAGGAGGCTGCAGCAGCTGAGGGAGGAGCAGAGGGAGGTGCAGAAGGAGATGCAGCAACAGAGAAAGCCGCAGAAGGAGAGAAGGAGGAGGAGAAGAAAACGGAGAAGGGCAAACAGGTGGAGGCAAAATCCACAGTTCGAGATCTGATCAGGAAGCCGGTGGCGAGGATCTTCTCCCATCGCAGCACCGAGAAGAAGGATGGTGGCGCCACAGAACCCCAGAAACAAGTAAAGGTTCGATCCAAATCCCTGGACCGGCTTGAAGATCCTGAAGCACTTAACACCACTGCAGACTCCACCATAGAGGAGGGAGGAGCAGCAGGAGGAGCAGAGGGAGGCGCAGAGGGAGGTGAGGGAGAACAGAAAGCCTCGTCTTCCTCGGCAGCCACCAAGCACATGAAGCGCTGGCACTCCTTCAAGAAGCTCATGGCTCAGAAGGCGCACAAGAAGAGTGGAGGAGGAGAGGACGTAAAAGAGGAGGGAGCAGACGGAGAAGGAGGTGGAGACTCGTCCACGTTGGACTCCAAGGAGTCAGGGCAGAAGAGGTGGAAGCTGAAACGTTCCTGGACCTTCCAGGGCCTAAAGAGGGACCCATCCATGGTTGGCATCAGCGGCAAGGTCAAGGGTTCCGACAAAGACTCTGCTGACAAGCCAGAGGAGGCGGCAGTGGCAGAAGGAGCTGAGGGAGGAGAGGAGGCCAAGGCGGAGGGAGGAGCAGAGGAGGCAAAGACGGAGGGAGGGGAGGAGAAGGCTGAGGGAGGCGAAGAGGAGAAGGCAGCAACAGCAGGAGGCGGAACTGTGACGCAACATGCCAACGAGATCTGGACCTCCTTCAAGAAGCGTGTCATCCCCAAGTCCAAACGCGCCAACACAGAGTGCGCCCCCAGCGGGGAGGAGGATGCAGTTGCTGCCTCAGGTGAGATGACACTATCTGAGACCCAAATATGTTAAATTATCCAATAATTTTCACAAAAATGCACAGATTAGAGGAGTGTAGAAGCACTTTCCTTTCTCCTCTTTCTACCATGAATCACTTCATTATGCCCTCCAGATTTGTCCAGTGACCCTTTAGAAAGGGTCCCAGTCCATGTAGGGAACCACTGCTGTACAGGCACTTTAGTATCCACCAATCCCTGTATTCTTACAGTTTCTATGTTTCCGCACTAGCAATAGTTTTGACCATAAGCACTATGTTTTGGGGCTGTCCATCTGACATGAACAGGATATCTAAGGAAGCTGATGAAGATTCTCAGTAATTCAGGTCAGCAGCTACATGAATCCCAACAAAGGTGCTATATCGAAGGCAACTGGACTTGCTTGAGTTGATCCTTGCAGAGTCAACTCCCGCAGGGTTAAAAAGCCTGCGACTCCCAACTAGGCTGTTAGAACTAAAGAAGCCTCTTGAATGAGAGGTAAAATGTCTTCAAGGAGCTCAAGCAAGTCCAGTTGCCTATGACGTAGCACCTAGAAGATATATATTGGTATAAATGTCCACTTGGACTCAATGTAGTAATTCAATTTTGGTCATGATGACCTCACACCCATCTCATTCTCTTGAATGGAATATCTCAAGAGAGTCTTAAGGGAATTCAAATTGGGCACAAACTTCCACTTTTGCTGCCTTCAAATTTCAAATTGGGGTCATGTTCACCTTGTTCACAAGAATACTGCATATAAGCACCCCCCCTCTTGAGGAAATTATGACCTCATAAGTGGAAATGTTCTGAAAGCTCAGAGTTCAAGAGTTGTAACATCTTTGCTTAGGTTTTCCAAATTGGCAGAGGACATAGAAGTTCTTGAATGGTAAAATAATACATTGTAATTTTAGTCGTTTTTCTTCATAATTTAAAAACATGGCTATGGAAAATGTTGATATTCCCAATGGCCTCACATTTTTCCTCTGTCGTTATGTCTCAACATTTACTTGGCAGTGTCTAGATGCTGACAGTAGTGTCCATGTTGCCATTGCCAAGCAGTGGTGCTTTCACAATGTAACCACTTGAATGCCAAGCACATCGTGTACACGGCTTCTCGTTTTATAAGCACAAACTAATTCCATTTAAAGGCAGCATTTGACTCAGAATGAACTGATTAGAGTTTGATGATCAAAGGTCATTGTGACTGCAAAAAAATGTTTTTCACCATAACTCCAGAATTACTATGCTAATTATAACAAAATTCCACACAAATGTCAAATATAATACAATTATGAAGTCCAAAAGGTTGAAGGTCAACATTGCAGTGACATCACAATGTTTTTTTTTTGCTATTACTCAATGCCATAATTCAAGAACAGAAGGGGAGACATTAATCTTGAGTGTCCGCCTTGAAATTGTGTAACTGAGTTGACTGTATGGATCTTCTGTGCTTCTTGGTTGTGTTTGAAGCATCTGTTTTTAGAATTTGTAGCTGCTTTGCACCAACATCGATATTTGAAGCATTGTCTACTGTCATGGCTACATATGATTCTGGACAGAAATGGATATAATCTGTTGCCCGACTGGTTGGCGGAGGCATACAACCACGAGGTGGTACTTCCAGGTTATTTTGTGCTGACCATCATTTTTTAAGAAGCCATAGAAAAAGAGCTCATATAAGGAGTCAAGAGTATAAAACAGCAAGCTTTTGTTTGCTTTCATAGGGTTAACATGTACACCATTAAAATATTCAGACTCAGAAGCCGACAGGGTGCTCACGCTCATTCCGTGTCTGTCCCCAACCAGGGAGGACATACAGGAGTTACTGGCTTGCTAACTCTGGGGGAGGTAATGTAATTGAACATTCTTCCAAATAAAATATTCAGCATCTGATGTGAAATTCAAGTCACACTGTAGCTTCAGTCAACAGTAAAGACTAAATTTAGATGGGTTTCTTCTCTGTGGCTGCATAAAGGGAAATGGTACAAAAATGCGGAAGGCTTTGCTCATTGTGTTTTGGGTTTAACTGAATTTCAGTGGAGAATATACATGTTTTTTAACAAAGGATATTAGTTTAAACTCAGTCAATTTCCTGTAAAAGAATGTAAGGCGAAAAATAGGCAGAAAACTTAAATGCACCTGAGTTGCTTAAAAGTAGATTTTTAAAAAAGTTGCAAATATTACTTTCTCACATCTGATTTCCACCTCGAGTTTTTTTAAACCCAGTTTGGCTGTTGTGGAAAGTTTGAGGAAAGCTGCTACATGGAGTCCCAAATGGAACTTAAAGTAGAGTAGACTTACTCTCATCTGTAAATCCTAGAAACATCCTAAAATACTTGAAATGTCAGAAACTCCCAGAAATTTCCTAAAGTCCTTGAAATATCCTTAAGTCCAAGAAATGTCATAAAGTCTAAGAAATGTAAAAAGAAAAATCCTAGAAATGTCCTAAAATCCTAAAAAATATTTATTGGGCAGCAGTAACTGGCCTGGGCCCCACTTATTTTGCAAAAGTGCCCCCCCCCCAAAAAAAAAACAAAGCAAGTTGAGTCCCTGCCATTAACTCACCTAAGTGCTGTTTCTCTCAAATATTCGATTTTTTTTAAAGGTAGTCAATAAAAATCATATTATTCATAAAGAAGCTTTAACTCTGAACTCTTCTTTCCTGTAGGTGAGGATGGAGCAGCAGAGGACGGCAAAGACGGCAAGTCAGCCAAGGCCAAGCGCTCACATTTTGGCCGTGCAGTTTCCCTGAAGAACTTCATCCTGCGAAAGGGCAAGTCCACTAGTGTGGACATGGGTGAAGGTGCCAAGGAGGAGGAGGAGGCTGCGGAGGGAGGAGAAGCAGCAGAAGAAGGAGCTGCCGATGGTGAAGTTACCACAGCAACCGAGGAAACCAATGACAAAGATGCAGCTGAGAAGACGCCGGCTGCAGAGACCACAGGGGAGGCGGCGAAGGAGGGGGAGAAGACACCGGCTGAAGCTCCGGTGACCAACGGGGAGAACGGCTGCTCCAATGGCACGGGGGAGGAAAACGCCACACACAATCACGAGGAGGAGGAGAAGACGACAGGGGGCAGCCCCGTTAAGAAGAGCAAGGAGGCAGGAGGAGCAAAAGAGGAGGCCAACGCCAAGATCATCAACTCCACGGCGGCTGTGAACAGCGGTGAGTTAGAGCACGCCGACCAGGACTCTGATGAGCCACAAAACAGCAGCAGCAACAAAGAAGGAGATACTAACAACAGACAACAACAAGTACCAGCACTAACTAACGATAGCAGTAAACAAACTAAAACCAGCCGCCAAGAAGCTGAGCTAGCACTAGCCGTTAGCAAGGAGGAGGAGGGGGGGGGGGGGGGGGGGGAGGCAAAGTCTCCACAAAATGGAGGCTGTCACGATGAGTCATGTGACCAGGGAGAGGGGGAGGAGGAGGAGGAGGAGATGAGGAAGAGGGATCTTCGAGAGGTAGCGGTGGTCATTGTTCAGAACGTGATGTCAGCAGCAACTGACCAATTAGAGAGGGAGCTGTGTGTCGACAACGGGCTGAACGGTTGTTACGACGCAGACATACAATACTAAATTACTAAATACACACACACACACACACACACGCACGCACACACACATTTATGCACCTCTTTGAGGAAACACACTGTTCATGTGAGTTAAACGTAAACATGCCAAATGTAAAGTTTACACATGTTAGCACAGGCTGTTTAAAACACATGCATGCAATCACACATGTTAAAGGAACAGTTCAGCATTTTGGGACACACAGTATTCACTTTCTTTCAAGAGTTAGATGAGAAGATCAATATCAAGGAATCAGGATGTGATTAGCCTAGGTTAGCATAAAGACTGGAAGCAGGGGGAACAGCTAGCCTTGCTCTACGTCCTGACTCCAGCGCTGTACTTCAAGGGGAACTCCTATATTTTTCAACCTGGACCTATTTTTTTCATGTATTTGTGCCCAAGTGACTTGTGGGAACAACAGCTTTTGGAATTGGTCTAGTATTTAGCATTTAGTATTTAGTGAGAGTGCTGCAGCCAGCACCAGCAAAACAGGCTGCAATGTAACCACTCAGTGCAGGTGCACATTTTCAATTTACATCTATTAAAAGTGCTTGTTCTTGTCACTGACAGGATCGGACTGTTATTGTAAGTGTCTGACAGCATTATGGAAAGGATCTCTTTGAAAAGAGAATTGAAATGTTTTTACGTGCCTCTCTCTTGTTCCTGTTTGTTTTGTGTCCAAGCCCTCCAAATGAGACGTCTTGTTTCTAGAACCTCATGACATTAAAAACTTTTAGATAGGAGTAACCCAGCTGGCTACCGACATTGCTGAACATTGACATTTGGTTAAATTTAGGTTGTGACCAAAATTCAATGTCAAGAAGACATCTAATGCCGTCAATCTAACTAAAAAAACTGACAGCAGATTACATTGATATTTTCTTAGTTTTAAGTTGTGTTGTTAATAAACCAAAATCCATAGTCTTCCAAACGTTTCATGCAAACGTCATCTTGACATATAATAGCAACATATAGTAATTAGGTGTTGAGAACAAAACCCAGTCTGCAAAAGGTCATAAAGTTAATGTTCACACAACAAAGAACTCTAACATCACTAGCCATTTAGAATACTTTCAATTCAATTTTCATTCCAACCACAATTTAACTTTGTGACGTAATACTGACATCCATTGCCAGCTGAAAAAATACTCCAACACAACAAACTATTACCAGCACTCCTCTATTCAACTCTCACTCACAATTCCACCATTTACTTTCCCACAGCAAGTCACCTCCCATGTAATTTTGATCTGTTTTGTGTCCAAGTCTCACTAATGAGAACTCTCATTCTGAAATCTCACCAGAGGTGACTTGTTGAAACGGTGGAAAGGCAATGAGAGTTGGCAAGAGAAGCTCTGGTAACAGTTTATTGTGTCAGAGTTCAGAAAGCATATCTTACTCTTATCAAAAAAATGTTTAGTTCTATGGCTGAATATTTAGCTGATTTTGACAATGTGGAAAAACTTGTACAGAACTTGGTAGTGAGACTAGGACACAAAACAGACAAGAAAAAGTGAAAGGTACGGAAAGAAATGTACTTCCCTCTAGGATCTTTTGCATAATGGTAAAATAGACTCATAATAACAATCTTAGCCAGTCAGAGGCAAGAGCAAGCACTTTGAATGGACATAAATTGACAATGTGCACCTGCACGGTGTAGAGACACTACAGGCTGTTTTGCTGCTGCCAACTGCAGCACTCAGTGCATTACACAAAGACATGAAAAGATAAGATCCAGGTTGAAAAATACAATAGTTACCCTTAATACACATACACGTTTAAAATTGAAAAAGTGCATTTCCAAAAACATTGAACTATTTATTTTAAGTTTCACACACAAGTAAAGCCACTGTTTACGCAAAGCCACATATACATAGGCATGTCAACTTTGCATGATACAAAACAAATGCAGCAGTTCTTCCTAAATCCCTTTAAAGGCATTGTAGTGTAGTTGTTAAATAAGTGTTTGTTCAACTGTATATATACATATATACAGAGAGTTTTCAATAGAAGAGAAAGAGAGTGAGAAGCATTCCTCTCTTTTAGTGACCTTCAATTCAACTGCTGGTTTCGTCAAGTTCATGAACAGCCAAACAACGAAACCATTTAACAATAACAAGGACTCAGGTGGCGAGTGAGGATTCCCAGGGCAGCTATGATTGGAAGCTGTCTGTTCATGAACTTGTATAAAAACTATAAATATGAAACTATAAAATTGACTTGATTTCTTTCAAAAACATGAAAAGAAGGCAATAAGCAGAAAATTACCTGAACAGAAAAAAAATAATGAATGAATATAAATAAATAAATGCGTAAAAGGAAAGCTTTAAAGACATGGAAATTACCTTGAAAAAGTGCTTGAAATTATATATATATAATTATTATAATGCTATATAATATAATATTATATATTTTTATTTTAAGTATGTAATTATGATAATTTGAAATATTTTTATCTTTTCCCTAGCTTTAAACAAAAATATTTTCTAGATCTACTAATTTGTGAACATTTATTACCAAGTTGCTCTCTCTTTTTATTCCCTTTTTACCATGCTTTTGAAAGAAATCACAAAATTCTGCGCAGGCCTAGAAGGTTTAAACACTTTTGAAGCATCTGAAAGCAGCACAAGGAAAGTGATGTTAAACTATGTCACAGCTACTGCAGCCTGTGTGAAACAGTGCAGCATGATTCTTTGCTTTTATTTTGTGCAGTCTATCATGATCTGCAGACATGAATGGATTTAACACTGATGGAAATAGAAATTTTACATCTCCTGACATTTTTAGCTTTTTTTAAATATATTTATTTATCTAGAGGCAGTTTTTCCAGCAAAATTTCAGATCTACGGTTTTACATGTTCCCACGTGGGAGCCAGAACTCGAAAGCTGCTGGACACCGAGCACGAGGAGGTGAAGTGCCTGTGAACCAGAAGGTGCTCTGTTCCCTCCTCCATTATTTATCCGTCCCAGCCTCCCTCTCCATTCAAGTGCGGTGTGAAGCTCGGTGTCCAGCAACTCCGCCTAGCTTTGATCTCGCATGGCCCAACAGATGCTTGCGGAGAGCGCTGCGGCTCCTGCTGCTGCAGCACACTTTACTGGAAGCCTTTTTGAAACTCAAACTCTTTTGCTAAAATTGAACTCTGTATAACACCTAGTCTTCTGCTCATTGTGGCATGAAACTGTGCCAAGCTGTCCGCTCACTAGCAACTGCTTTCTACTGAAAACCACATTTTAATACAAGCTGAAAAGCACATTAGATACACCATCAAATGTCCAGAACTAAATGAAATGCTCTTAACTGTGCTAGCTGGGGTCACATTTAGTGGTTTCAGATGGAGGATATTTTGTTTTATAGACACATGAATCAGGCTCACATTATGTAGGATGCTAGCTTTGGGAAGATCTTTCCATTTACAGTTTTACAATTCAAACTCAAGATGGTTTGTAAAGTTAGTGATGGTTAATATAAATACTGTGTGAAGTCTATCCAGTAAATTTGGGTTTGATTTCCTTGGCTGATGCAAGGCAGCCAGTTTTCTTAAATTTTAAGGCACAATTCTATTATTGAGCACCATTTTAGACAAATTGGAGTTTTAAAATCATAAATGCCATATGAAAGCTGGTGGAAATGATTTTATTTACAAGTCAGAAACAGGTTATTATGGCAACTTTCAGATGATATAAATGTGGCTTTATCGCCCAACGACCGCCTTTTTGGGGATCAAGTTGTACAGTAAATAACATTGTGCATGGCATTTAAGTTTAACTTTAGAGAACTTTTTGTCCACAAGTGCCAACTCCATCTCCAGAATAAATGTTGGCATTGGACGTTTTTGCAAACCACAGATATGTTACATTTACATACAATTATGGAGCTGATACACAGTGCTGAAAAATAATGGTTTAGCTGGTTGCAAACTTTGGTCAGCAGCTCAGAAAGGCACCTCGACACACCATTCGCCATACCCTGCACCCATGATGACAAAGATAGCTCATATATTGCATCACTTCAGAAACATTGCCATAATACACAGAAAACATAGAAATGTAAAGTATCTGTGGTTTGCAGGAATGTACAATGCCAACATTTTCCTTGGCAACACAGAAGAAGAGCACAGAATTCTTCACTTAGAACTAAAAACAACAGATAGACTGGCACCCTATTCTACTTTTTAAGCATGTTGACATGCATGTAGTTGGTGGGCGTTTAGACTGAAAATGGCACTGAGCAGATAACTTGCATTTTGGCAGCCCTTAGAGCCAGAAAACACCAAACTATGCATGTAAAACTAAAGAAAGTAAGGATAAAAGCTAAGTAGATGCTTCAGGTTATGCAAGTGAAAGGTGAACAGTTACACTTCTATATAATTTCTTCTGTAGGATGTGCATGGGTCTGTTAAGTTACAAGTTTGTCTTCTCAAACTATGAGTGTCTGTACAGTATGCAACGCTACTTTTCTTCCACAGTATGCCAGAAACTATTGCTCATCCAGGTCCATGCACCAATCATTTTGGAAGGACGTGATATATCAATTAAAAAAGATTACATTGATTTTTGCAGATTTGATTCTCCTCTTTACACAATTGAAGTCTTCGAGCCAAGACTGAGAGTCTTCACAGGAACAGCTCACTGTAAACTGTTGTTAACACATTCCACTTACAATAGGAGATTTCGGTTGGACTTGACTTAATTTCTTGTCATCTTCCATGCTGAAATGCAGAATGAGCCCAAGCTGCACTGACACCAAAATGATAAATAACTCAGGAAATCTTTTTACAAGATTAAGTTGTTATTATAGAAATACTGATAATTGAACTACCAATGTTCAAAGGGGCATATATTTAGGTTTTCAAAGCAATGCTTTGAATTTGTGTCCATAAAGTTAAGTTTGGTATTTTCCCACCTTGACCCTTTTTACCCATGTTTTTGGTGTATAATGGGAACAGTGATTTTCTAAATTGGTCCAGTTTGGAGAGAGCTGCAGACAGCAGCAGCAAAACAGGCTGCAGTGTAACCATTTTGGGCATATTCGCATTGACAATTTACATCCACTAAAAGTGCTTAACTTCAACACTTACAGGCTCAGACTGTCATTCTAAGTGTCTCGACAAACTCACCAGACTCCAAATGACAATTTTAGCGTGCATAGAGGCAGCAAGTTTTCACATAAAAGTGGGTGAATTAAGGGTTTATTTCAATCAGAAATGGTGATTGTAGAAAGAAGAACCAAGATAGCTAATATGAGTTGTTTCTGTCAACTTTGAATGAAATGTGTTTTATGATGATAAAATCACTTTTAATCTAAATGCAGTCTGGTGGGTATGACAATGGCAATTTGTTTTTTTTTCTAGTTTAATGAAAGGGATCTTACTCTTTAACAAAACGCCTTTCTGAAGGGATCCTTTTCATGATGTTATCAGACATTTACAATAACAATCTGAGCCTGTCAGTGGCAAAAAACAAGCACTTTTAGGCCACATTTAGACGACAATGGCCCTAATAAAAACAGAAAAGTCTTTACTTTGCGTTTTAAAAAGAATCTGCGTTCATATGATAACATTGTGAGGGTGTACACAGATCTGCAAAAACAACTGAAAACACTGTACTACACATGCCAGGCCAGTAGTTGGTGGTATAACTTTGCAACGACACACCATAGAAGAACACTATCTGCATGCACGAAGTGATGTCACTGTTGTCACAGGATCTGCGCATTGCCAGTTTACACGGCAACAGAA
This sequence comes from Plectropomus leopardus, assembly GCF_026936395.1. Lineage (NCBI taxonomy): Eukaryota > Metazoa > Chordata > Actinopteri > Perciformes > Serranidae > Plectropomus > Plectropomus leopardus. The sequence goes on along the minus strand of NC_142181.1, from coordinate 35,974,809 downwards.
GGGATGGCGTTCTGAAGAAAATTATACTGGAACCGGGTTTCAAAAGTTTATGTTTTCAGGCCCCCAAAACACTGTTGTCGTGTGAATGAAAGGCCAAACCACAACAAAATTTTAATGTTTCATACGAGAACCATTGTCATGTAAACGGCCCCTTAGTGGCACCAAGTGGTTACGTTGCAACTTGTTTCTTAACTGGTGGCTGTGGCAGTCTCTCAATATTAGACCAGTTTCAAAAACTGTTGTTCCCATGAGCTACTTAGACATAAAAAAATGAAAAAATAGGGGTGAGGTTGAAAAAAAAAACAGTGAAAGCAACCCTTTAAATTGGTCAACCAATTAACAAATAAAAGGATGCTGCATAACTCCTCCTCATTTTATGTCTGAAAGATATAATCAAGTTTGTTTCTCCTTTTCCATGCACAGTCCGAAAGAACTGATAAAAAAGCTGACATGAAACCACTAGTGTGAATGCAGCATAAATGTACTCATACATGACGGATTAAAACCACCCAAAGCTTCATCGCAAACCCTCGACCTTCGTGTTTTCGGCCTCCCTCCTCGACCTTCCAGCTGACAGGCAGCTGGCTGCTAGCTCTAACTAGCCGTAGCTTAGATAGTTAGCTCTCTGTTTGCTCGGGACGAGAAAAGCTGGTTTAGCAGACATCAATAGAGTTGAGTCCATCAACGGATTAGCGGGTAAAATCAAAGTGTCACGGAGCCTCTTCAACAAGCCAGATTAACTAGCCTTCTCTCTCTCCCGCTCTCTCTCTGCCGCTCTCTCTGAGGGGAAGCTAACAGAATGACAAATATAGGCAGATGACTAGTGGATAGTCATGTTATCTGATTTCAGGGAGAAACTTTAACCCATTCAGATCCCCTGTCCATTCCAATGGACATAACTTTGTAGGAAGTCTTGATCTATTTTTACTCAACCTAAATGCACAGACTTATTTGATGAGATGTTAATAAGCCAGTCACAGTGTTCCACATCATCTACAGTGGAATAAAGTAAGGACACGCCCCCTTTTTTAACAAGCATGGCCATGAGGCCAGCTCCACGCACGTTTCAGTCTATAAATCTTATTGTTAACATACACCAATTGTGTTCAAAGAGTTTTTAAAGTAAACATGGGGTGTTATTGTACTTATACATGTCAAAAAATCAATCCTATGACCGATTTTAACTTTTACTTACTTTATCTGGTGGTTTTAAAGTGTCACTGGAAAATGAATCAGGGAAATAGGCCTAATGTTTAACCCTATGAAACCAGAGCAAATCGGCTTGAATTCTTTCAAAAACATGGGAGGAAGGCATTGAGCAACTTAACAAGAACGACCCAAAAATTAACAACAAATTAGTAAAACATTACAAGAAAATTACCTGAAAATTAGCGAAAAAGAAAAGAAAAATGTGCCAAAAAAAGGAAAAACAAGTAAATTACCCAAGGAAAAGTGTTTAAAAGTAAAAAATATTCTATATTCTGTAAAATAGTTTTAATATATATCATTCTAAAAATTATAAATAGAGTTTCTGGAAATTGGTCCCCTTTTTAAATGATTTTGTAACATTATTCTCTCTCTCCTTTAACATTAATGTTTATGTTGTTTTCTTGTCACCATTTACCAATTTCTAGCAATTTGGTCATTGCCTATTCCCCATGTTTTTGAGGAGAATCTAATCTTTTGGTTTAAATGCAGTTTAATAGTAAATGCATATTTTTGATTATGTTCACAGAATATTAGTTTCTAGAGGTTTTCAGGAGAAACTTCAGAAATGTAGGATATTTTGAGTCACAGTGACAAAACCAATAAATAACTATATATAATGTTTTTTTTAAAACATCACTTCATTCATTGATATGAGTTAATTACTCATGAAAGATAAATAATCTCACATTTTTGTTGACAAACAGTCTGTAAAGACACTTTATTGTCATTTTTATTATTGGGTGATTTCTGCACTAAGATTCTTTGTCCACTGGAATGGATGGGGGGAAAACAGAGGTCTAATAAAGAATTGTAATCCTTTTTTTCTACTCTAAATGCACTCCTAAATCATTAGCAAAAAGCCTGAGCAAAATGACTTGACTTTTTTCAAAGATATAATGCAAGAAATTAGCCAAACAATAGCAAGAAATTAGTAAAAAAGGACAAGAAAATTACCTGAAAATGTGTTCAAATATGTAATTATGATAATTATGTATATTGTTTTAACCTAAATTAGTTTTCATTAGTTTTCATCTACTGATTTCTTGTAAATTTCTTGTAATTAAGTTGCCTATTGCCCTTTTCCACGTTTTTAAAGGAAATTGCACCAGTTTGGTCAAGCTTATTTTTCTCTCTAATTATTAAGGTTAGATAGTTTTGTGTTTGGAAAATAACTGGATCTGAACAGGTTAAGGTCAAGAATGAGTGAGCACAAAGGACAGTCAAAAACATAAAAAAGGCATAGGAACAGGTGCAGGACAGACAGGCAGAGAGAGAGTCTTCCTGTTGGTTATCATGTGATAACAACTCATCATTATAACGTGATATTTTTCTTATGAAACTGTTTTGTTGTTGTTGTTTGCTTTGTGTAACATGAAAATAACACAAACTAACCCAACACTAGAGAGACCGACATCTGTACTAAACCACTAAACACACATATAACCCTTTTTTATATGACTGTTTATTATTATTCTTTTTCCAAGTCCTATTTCTTAATACATTTTTTCAATCTCTTCTGTTATCATTTACCAGACAAAAAGGCGGGAAACGTGTGAGGCCACACAAAGAGGATTAGAACTGCCCGGGATTCGCTGAGCAAGGAGCTCTGAGCCCCGCCCCCCCTCCTACCCAAACTCCTCCTCCTCCTCCCTCCAACCCCTCCCCCTCCTCTTCCTCCTCTATCCCTTCATCCCTCCTCCTTCCTCCTTCCTCCCGAATAAACAGAGTAATCAAACAGAACACCATGGTGAGAAAGAGAGAGAGAGAGAGATTGAGAGAATGAGAAAGATGCAATTCATGTAGATGAGAAAAATAATAATTACTCAGAAAGCAATAATTCAAGCCCTTCTTTTCGTCCCCATCCATCCCTCCATCCATCCATCCCCTCCGTCCGACACATGCATACATACATACATACATACAAACATCCAGTGTTTTTATTTTTTCTTTGCTTGTCTGTGAGATTTTATATTGTCTACGAGAGAAAAGAAAAATGCAGAATTGTAAAAAAAAAAATGAAAATCGAGACATTCCACCCCCCGTTTCCCCCCGCCGCCCTATTTTCCTCCTCGTCAAGCTACTTAACTCCGCTCTCTGTCTCTACCGACTCCTGATTGGTGGATTTAAAGAAAAAAAAGAAAAAAAAGACAGTTAGTTTTATATCGATGGCCATTTTGGTTTGTAGTCCCCCTTCAACCCCTCTTCGCCCACCCCCCTCCCCATCCGCCCCAGTAGATATTTGACAGTACAGCAGGACCATGTTGCTACAGTATATAAACTGCCCTGAGGACTGCCACTTCCCAACCAACACTGCAATGTCTTCAGCTCTGTGTGTTTAATGTTTTTAGACTGTTATATTGTGTACATGAATTGAAAAAAAAAAGAAAAGAAAAGAAAAATCACCATCAAATATTGAAGTCGAAAATGTTTTTTTCTTTTTCCTGTTTTGGTTTGGATTCTCTTTTTTTTCTTTCTTGTTTTATTTTTTAAAACACATCTTCTCACTGTTACCGCAGTCTGGCGATATGCTGTAATTAAAAAATAATAATAATAATAATGATGATGTTTTGTTGGTCCAAGTTTTCACATGTCCGCTAGCAAATTGTCAAGAAAAAAATAGTACAATAAAGACTAAAATCTAACAACTAAACTGCAAGTCATTGTGGGGCTTTCTATTTTTATCTGGATGATTGAAGTGTTGTGTGCAGATGGGCAGGCGAAGGGTGGAGGGGCAGGGCAGGGCGGGGCGGGCCGTTAGGCTTGAACACCATTGGATGTTCATTAATCTGTGTATCGATAATCTCATCCTTTTACATAATGGGCAGAATAATATGAGATTTCTTTGTATTAAAGTAGATCTGTATGTATAATCTGGCAACAGGCTGCTGGTGTTTCATGTAGACAGGAGGGGACGTCCATATGCCCGTCGCTGTCTCTTCACACCACTGCTAATACACTCTATTAATATTTCACACTTTCAGATAAAACTCTAAAAGGACATTTTGACCTTTGACCCTTTAGTTGCACTGGGTTTTAGTGTGTTTCGTAAAGGAATTCCATTAAAATTTGAACATGAACTTGGTTATTCTTCAACCTGGACACTATTTTCCCATGTTTTTAAAGTCAAAGTGACTCATGGGAACAACAGCTTTTGTTTCTCTTTATTGCTTTCAAAAACATGGAAAGAAGGCAAAAAAATTGCAAAAAAAAATTAGTCAAAAGTGAAAATAAATTACCTGAAAATTAGATCTTAAAAATGTATTTTTTTTAAATATAATTTGCATATCTTATTTTTAATAAATTGCTAAATCTATAAATTTCTTGCAATTTGTGGAACACTTCTTACCAAGATACTGAAAAAAAAAAGATACTTTTTTTCACGTTTTGGAAAGAAATCAAGCACAAGAAAAGAGATATCAAGCATGTTTTAAAGGGTTAACCCTTTAACACCTAAGGATATTGGTTTGATTTCTTTCAAAAACATGGAAAGAAAATTAGCAAGTAATTAGGAAAAAGTACAAGAAAATCACCTGGAGATTTGTTAAAAATAAAGAAATTTTTGAAAAGTTTGAAAAAACAAACAAAGAAAGTGCTTAAAAAATATAATCATTTTGTGACAATTTCAAATTTGTAATTATGATAAGTACGCATATATTTTTCCCTATAATTTATATATTTGATATTTCTAAAAATAAAACAAAATACAAATAATGAATGCAATAAATAAATAAATAAAAATAGACAGTTTAAAAAAACAAGAAAATGATGTGGGGAAAAGTGCTTAAAAATATAATAATTTTGTAATAATTCTGAATATGTAAATATGATAATAATATATATAGTTTTTCTACAGCTTTTTTTCCTAGACATTGTTCCTCAGCATTTTTAAATTATTTTCAAATTCCACCAATTTCCTGCAATTTGCGGACCATTTCTCACCAAGTTGCTCTTTGCCTTTTTTCCCATGTTTTTGAAAGAAACCAGCATACAGATTTAAGTACTTGTAAAAGGCATCTGAGAGCAGCACAAGAGTGATGTCGTTCCAGGTTTCAAAGTGCTAAACAGGCTGTAATGTAACCTCTCAGGGCAGGCGCGCCCCATCAATTCACATCTAAGTGCCCATTCTGTTGCTGTGGACAGGCTCAGATTGTTATCATGATTGTTTGGAAACATTATAGAAAGTATTAAAGAAAATTTTGCAGAGAAATTGAAAGTTTTGCCATACCTTTTGCTTGATTCAGTGTGTCATGTGTCCAAGTCTCCCTGAAGAGAAGTCTTGTAAAATCTCAGGAGAGGTCACTTGTGGAAAGAAAAGAGAGAGAAGTGCCAGTAATACACTGCACAAATGAAAATAACACTTTTGCTTTGCTCCCATTTTACACAGGTTTAGGTTAAGTTAAGGTTTTCATGCATCACATTTAAGAGTGTAAATCACTGGTTTCATCACATTATGACAATATACTGGTTCTTTAGACAACGATATCACAAAGTCTGCCATGATATGTTTTCAATTCGATTTAGGGGCTGGCAATTGATATGAGACAATATTATCCTCTTGTTTAAAACAGTTGGTTACAGAAGAAGCTGCCACCATTTTCTTTTTTGCTTTTGGCCAGAAAATATAAAAAACAAAATATAAATAATTGTACATAATTGAAACTGGTTAATTCTGTCAGAAAAACTTTCTGGATTCTTTTAATTTTATTTGAACACAGACGAGGAACTTTTTCCTAAAATATCAGGGATATCTGACTTAAAGTCCTGAAAGCAAACTTCTCCCAGCAGTCATTAAATGTTGATTAACAACATGATAACTTAATATTAAACTCAATAATAACTGACACAGACAAAATAACTGTCTTTTGTAAATCATGTTTCCCGGACATATTGTAAAACTTCAAATGTAAACCTAGTCCCAATTAAATGTCCAGTCCCTCTTACTAGCCCTGTGTGGTGATACATATTGACAAGTAAACGCCTGTCTCAATTACATAGAGACCCAGTTACCATGCCTGCTGGAGCTTATGTTAGCTGCTTAGATTGCACGTATGAATATATATGCTTAAACTTTTGAAAACCTGGACATGCTACACACATGTTTAGCTTGGTAAGATTCTCTACAGTGCAGTCATTCAGGTAATTTTACTGAAACTATGAGCACCAAAAAAGACGGTAATAATAGCATGGTAAACAAGAGAGATGCAAAAAAGAGGTTTAACCCTCCTGCTATGTTGCAGCTCAAACTGACCTGTTTCAAAGTCTAAATGGTTTTTGGAGCATGAAACAGAGAGACAAAATGTTCTCTCCTCCTTGTTCAGGTGTCCTGTTGTAAACATTGTTTTAAAAAAATTAAATGCAGCTTTAAAATGTATATTTGAATTTAAAGGGTCAATTTGTCATTTAACAGAAGAGATATGTTGTTTGAATTAATCAACCCATACCCATAGATTTCATAAATGTTTGAAAAAAAGAGAATGTGTTGATACAAATGTGTTGAAAGTCTATTTTATACCTGTGTTCACAAAATAAAAAGTTAAAGTGAAAGTTATTTTTAGATGGAAAACGAGTGAGCTGTCATCAGTAAACCATGATCTGTAAAAGGTGAATAACTTGATTACATTAATTATTAATTAAATTGATATTAACAGAACTTAAGATAATGTAAGGAGAGAAAATACATATGACTTTCAGATGGTTTAACATGCACCGAATCAATTTTTTCAGAGAACATTATTGCTATTCCTTAAAGTTGAATGTAACAGGAGGGTTAAATAAACAGTTAGCTTGTATTTCCCATTTTTGACTGAGCAACAGTTTTATGTGAAAGGAAATAAAAGACAGTCCCATATAGACGTCTGTCCCAAATCTATTAATTAATCTAATAAGCAAATAATAGGCTATTAATTGAAGTTTTACAGTATACAACATGCTAACGTTATTAGCATACGCCTGTGGCATTTTACATAGCATAAACTAGCTTAGCAGCTAGACTTTTCCTCTACTCATAACTGAACTAATTTACATGTATTATTCATGTTTTTCTCTTACTCACCACTGGTTCAAGTCCATCATCTCCTGACAGAACAGCACAGATGAACTTCAGTCTACATGCTCATCTTTTCAGTCAAACACTTTTGAAACAGTGCAGCTAATCTAACAATAGCAAGGAATTAGCTAAGTGAGTTGTGAGGCAGGGTCTCTATAATACATCCATGGGCAGGATCCAGGATCCACATGTCCGCTTTTGTTTATTTATGGCACGTGCTCCCTCTGTTGACTCGCAGTTTCTCCGAAAACAAAATATTTCCATATTGATGATTTATTCCCGATAGAATAATGCTCTTCTCATCTGCTCTCTTGGCTGCTTGCCATGGTCTGCCTGAAGCTGTGTGATGGTGACACAGGATTTCAAAATAAAGGCACATCTTAAAGTGGATAATATGGATCAGTGTTCACCCTTTGCATCAGTGATACGTGATAGTTGCTCACTGAATTAATAAATCGATCCAGATCTATGGAACTTTACACCTGCAACCAATATACAGTATTTCTTTCAAGTTTTGGTAACAAAGTTGTTACCTGTCAATGAGCACTTATTTTGGAGCACTCCAAAATAATCCATCAGGTGTGGCAAATCAAAATGCTGATTAAACAGCATCATTACTTTTTGGGCTGACATCTTTCACCTGTGGAGCCTCATAAATAACAGGCAATTGGTTCCTGACAGACTTTTGGTGTTATAGGGCTCTCCCCTCCCCTTTACAACAAGTCCTCATTTTTGGCATGGTCGTTGCAAAACGGGTCATTTTAAGAGAGTGGAAGTCAATATCTCCCCCCTGCTTCAAAAAGTGGCTCAGTGACATGGTTTCTTGTCTTCATCTCAAGCAGATTGGGTACACTCTGTCAGACTCTCACGCCAAGTTTAATGAGATTTGGGATCCTTTCATAGAACATATCAGGAGGGAGAGATCGCAATCTATGAACTGACTGTCCTGCTCAGTTGTACTGTACTGTTTTTTTTTTTTAATTCTCAGCCTGGAACTTTGCTACCCTAGCTTGCACGGGGCCTGCCTCGATCCCCTTTGGTACTGGCCTCTTGAACTTCATTTCTGACTCCCAATTTTATAAATTGTTGCTCTGGGTGATTTGCATCAACGATTTGACATGTGTACATGTACATTTTACTTTCTTTGTTTTGTCTGAGTGCTGGCAGTCTGTCGGTTTGTTTGTTTGCTGCTTTTTTTTTGGCGTTCTCTCTGTTGTGGTTACTTGTTGTAAGTTTGTTTTATTAAAAAAATGTATAAATAAAATGTATTTAAAAAAAACAGCATTATTACTACACAGGTGTGTCTTTGAGTGGTTGCAGTAAAAGAACACTCTAAAATGTGTTTGATCACACAACACCACAGAGGGAGTGTGTCATTGGCTGCTCACTGCAGGAATGTCCACCAGAGCTGTTGGACTGAATGTTCATTTTAAAAAGTCTCCCGTGTAGTTTCCATGAATTTGGCTGTACATCCACCACAGACCACATGTAACCACTCGAGCTCAGGACCTTCACAGCCCACATCTTCACCTGCAAGATCATCCCAGAGCAGCCACCTGAACAGCTCATGCAACAGCGGGAAGAATTTCTGCACAAACTGTGTCAGGGAGAGCTCAACTGCATGCTCATCTTGCTCACCAGGGTTTGACCTGACAGCAGTTTGTTATCACAACCGACTTCTTGTGCAGATGTGAGGCCATTAATGTACTGCCAAATTCAGGGAAATGGCATTAGAGACATCTTATGAAATTAACATTCAGTTCAGAGTCCAACAGCTCTGGTGGACATTCCTGCAGTCAGCAGCCAAAGGCACGCTCCATCTGTGGTGTTGTGTTATCAAACTGCACATTTTAGAGCTTCCTTTTATTGTGACTATCCCAAGACACACCTGTGCAGTTACAATGCTGTTTAATCAGCTTCTTGATATGCCACACCTGTCAGGTGGATGGATTGTCTTGGGGAGAGATGTGCTCACTAGGTGGGTTTCCACTAACCCTTGAACAGGCACACTAGGAAATACATTTGCAAAAAATTATTATCAAGGTTGCATTCTTTCACATAACAATATTACAGACTGTAAAACATGTTAACAAAGCGCATCAATTTATTTAAAAAAACATTTTCATAGTAAGCTTTTTTAAAAATGCTGTACTTAACATAATACAATACAAATCTAAAACTAAACGTAACTCAAAAAATAAATAAACAAAACTAAATAAACACAAATGATAATGAATCTAGTTACAGAATATGTATAAAATGGGTGGTAAAAAAATAGTCATCAAAAATCAAGTTTACCGTGCACCCCTTTAAAAAGTGCTAAAAAAAAAAAAACATTTTTGTGACATAATTTTAAATATATCACTAAGAGAATTATAAATGTATTTTTCTGTTTTTTTTTCTGTATTTTTCCTAGTTTTTTTGATAATACTTCATAATCTCCTTAGGTGACGAACTGGCAATGAGACAACACACAAAGGGGGGATATATGCAAGACTAATGGGGCGTGATTAAAAACAGGTGCGAGAGACACAATCAGGGATCAGGTGCACATCGACGAGGAGGGGGCAGGGCAGACAGGAACCTGGAACAGATACAGACGTGAGTGATCCCAAAATAAAACAGGAAGACAAGACATGAAACATGAGGGAGAAAATAAAATACTTGGCGCATCAGGGTGGGCAGCATGGAAGTCCCGGATGAGGGAGGGGTCCATGACGAACCTCAAAGGGACCCAGGAGTGCTCCTCAGGCCGGTAGCCCTGCCAGTCGACGAGGTACTGGACCCCCCGACCCCTACGGCGAGCAGACAGGAGCCTCCTGACAGCAAACACAGGACCATCATCAACAAACTGGGCGGGCGGAGGGGGCCTGGCCGGAGGGATGAGAGGACTGGTCCTGATGGGTTTGACATGGCTAACGTGGAATGTGGGGTGGACCCGCATTGACCGTGGGAGCTTCAGTTTGACCGTGGCAGGGTTGATGACCTTGGCGATGGGAAACGGACCGACGAACCTGGGAGCGACCTTCCTGGATTCCACCCGAGGAGGCAGGTTCTTGGTGGACAACCACACCCTCTGGCCGTTCCTGTAGCATGGAGCGGGTGTCCTCTTGCGATCCGCAGCCACCTTGTAGAGGTCGGACTGACATAGGAGGTTCTGGCGGGCCCGCTCCCAGGTTCTTCTGTAGCGTCTCACCAAGGCCAATGCAGAGGGCACCGAGGATTCAGAGCCTATGGCAGGGAACAGAGAAGGTTGATGACCATGAACAACATGAAATGGTGACAAACCAGTAGAGGCAAACGAGAGAGTGTTGTGGGCAAACTCGACCCAAGCCAATTTCTGTGACCACGTGTCAGGATTCTGGGCGGCGGTGATGCGCAGACCGGTCTCCAGTTCTTGGTTGAGACGCTCGGACTGTCCATTGGTCTGTGGGTGGAACCCAGAAGAGAGGCTGACCGTGGCACCAAGCAGAACTCCTTCCAGAATCGCGAGATGAATTGAGGGCCAAGGTCAGAGACAATATCCTTGGGGAAACCATGGATTCAAGAAACATTAGACAACATGACCTCAGCCGTTTCTTTGGCTGAGGGAAGCTTGGGAAGGGTAATAAAATTAACCATCTTGGACAGTCTGTCAACCACCGTGAGAACCACTGTGTTACGCTTAGAGGGGGGTTGCCCTGTGACAAAGTCCATGGAGATGTGGGACCAGGGGCGCCGAGGAATAGGCAAGGGCCTGAGTTCTCCTGAGGGCTTCTGGTGGGAGACTTTGTTACAGGCACACACAGGGCAAGCATTGACATAGTCTGTAACATCTTGAATCATTTTAGGCCACCAAAAGCGTTGCTGCACTACAAACAATGTTTTACTAATACCGGGGTGACAGACAGTCCTATTAGTATGAGCCCAATGAATCACCTCCCCCCTGAGGGCCTGAACCACAAAGAGCTTGTCATCAGGACACTCAGGGGGAACGGTGATTCCTTCAGTTGCCACCTTGACTTTACCCTCCACCTCCCATGAGAGCGTAGCAACAAAACAGGTTCCAGGTAGGATATTTTTGGGTTCGGGGTCGACAAGATCATGAGCAAACATTCGAGACAGAGAATCAGGCTTTACATTCTTAGATACAGGTCGGTCGGAGAGTGCAAAGTTAAAGCGGCTGAAAAAGATAGCCCATCTAGCCTGCCTCGCATTCAGCCTCTTAGTGGTTTTTAAGTATTCAAGGTTTTTGTTATCTGTCCATACCTGAAATGGCTGGGAAGCTCCCTCCAGCCAGTGCCTCCACTCCTCCAGGGCCACCTTCACAGCCAGCAGCTCACAATCACCAATATCATAATTTCGTTACGACGAAGAGAGTTTCTTGGACAAATATGCATATGGATGCAGCTTACCGTCCTTGGAATTGACTTGAGAGAGGACCGCTCCGACTCTGACGTCAGAAGCGTCTACCTCCACCACAAACTGCTGGCTGGGGTCCGGGAGGATGAGGACAGGGGCGGAGGTGAAGCTTTTCTTGAGGCCCTGAAATGCAGCTTCACATTCAAGGCTCCAGACAAATGGTCTGTGAAGAGAGGAAAGGTCATGCAGAGATGAGGCTATGGTGCTATAATTGCAAATGAACTTTCTATAAAAGAACCCAGAAACCTTTGAACCTCTTTACGTGAACTGGGGGTGGCCCAATCCGCAACTGCGGATACCTTCCCGGGATCCATCCTGATCTCCCCCTCAGCAAGCACAAACCCAAGGAACGAGACTGAGGGTTTGTGAAACTCGCATTTCTCCGCTTTCACGAACAGCTGGTTCTGAAGCAACCACTGTAGCACCAAGCAGACATGGTGTGTGTGGGTCTCCTCATTGGGGGAAAAGATCAGGATGTCATCTAAATACACAAACACAAAGACATTTAGCATATCACGAAGTACATCATTAACAAGGTTTTGGAAAACAGCAGGAGCATTAGTGAGACCAAACGGCATGACTAGGTATTCATAGTGACCCATGGGAGTGTTAAAGGCCATCTTCCATTCCTCTCCTTCCCTGATTCTTACCAAGTGGTAAGCATTGCGGAGATCAAGCTTGGTGAAAATCATGGCCCCCTCCAACAACTCGAAGGCTGTTGAGATGAGGGGGAGAGGATACCTGTTCCTCACAGTGATGTCATTGATGCCACAATAGTCAATGCAGGGTCTGAGGGTTTTGTCTTTTTTCTCCACAAAGAAAAATCCTGCTCCAGCAGGAGACGAGGAAGAACAGATGATTCCAGCGGCGAGGGAATCCCTCACGTAATCCTCCATGGCTTTGCGTTCTGGAGCAGAGAGAGAGAACAATCTACCCCTGGGTGGGGTGCTACCTGGCTACAGGTCAATAGCACAATCATAAGGACGATGTGGCAGCAGGGACATGGCTTTCGCCTTACTGAAAACCTCAGCTAAGTCATGGTAACATGGCGGCACATTAATCAGGTAAGGGTTTTTAGGATCAGAAATAGCAGCCGAATTGCTGGACTTGGGAAGACAGGAATCTGCACATTTGGGTCCCCAGGAGGTAATCCTCCCACTGACCCACTCAAAGTCAGGGTTGTGAGTCTTAAGCCAGGGGTGCCCTAAAATTACCCGATGAGCCACGGAGTCAAAAACATGGGAACTTAGCTTTTCAGTGTGAGCGTCAGGGAAGACTAGCTGAACTGATTGTGCACGGTGACTTATCCTGCCTAGAGGGGTGCCATCTACGGCCTTGACTTCAAGGGGGTGTTGGAGAGCGAATTTTCTCAGCCCCAGTCTCGACGACGAGAGAAAAGTTCATAAAATTAGCGTCAGCACCAGAGTCAGTGAACACGGAGACCAGAAGTGAATTAGAGTCTGACACAATGTTGACCTGAGGCTGGAATTGGGCAGGATTGCCAGGATTGCTAATAACGAAACTTCGACTCACGAGTTGTTTCTTAACCTGCGCTCCTCCTCCTTTAACATGACAGGAACTTACTAAATGTCCCAGCTGACCACTGTAAAAACACCTTCCGTCCAGTTGTCAGCGGAGACGCTCCTCCACGGGGAGGTGAGTCCGACCCAGCTGCATTGGCTCCTCCATCGGGTGGTTTGTGGGAACCAGGCTGGCTGCCGGCGAACAGACGTGGTTCGGCCGATCCTGGGAGTCGCTCCTCAGTCCTCGGTGTGACGGCTGACGAGTCCGCAGTCGTCCCCACTCCTGGTCCCGTTCGGTGAGCCTCTTGTCAATCCTGATGGCCAAGGCGATGAGTGAATCCAGATCCTCAGGAAGATCAATGGAAACCAGCTGGTCTTTAACAGCTTCAGAGAGTCCTTGAAAAAAAGCATCAGACAAAGCCGCAGGGTTCCACTCGCTTTCAGAGGCGAGGGTGCGGAAGTCAATAGCGTAATCAGAAACCTTGCGTTTACCTTGCCTCAATTTCAGCAATGACCTGGCAGCTTCCCTGCCCGGCAAGGTGTGCTGGAAGACCTGCTTGAGGGCTCGAGTGAATCTAGCGAGGGTTGAGCAGGCTATCGACCTGCGGCTCCACTCAGCGGTGGCCCACGCTTCCGCTTGCCCCATGAGGTGGGAGAAGATGAAAGCCACCTTGGACCGGTCCGTGGGGAAAGCCGACATTCGTAGTTCAAAATGCAGTTCACTCTGGGTCAAAAAGGATCTCACGTCACCCGATTCCCCTGAGAACCGCTCCGGACGGGAGAGCTGCAGGCAGGGTGAAACGGTGCTGGCCGGTGGCTGTGAGTCTGAGGATAAACCCGAAAGAGTGGCCAGGTTTCAGTGGTTTAAATGCTTGTAAAAGGCACCTGAACGCAGCACAAGAAAACTGATGTCAATCCAGCTGTTAAAGGGTTAATATTAGCGGCACCTTGCCAGCATAAAAAATGAACAGTTTGAACATTTTTTGGCAGGTTTACATGTAGAAACAGAAATAAAAAAAGGTGAATCTATCATTGCTGTTTAGGATGTCTGATATTTACAGCTGTATTTCTTTGCTAACGAGCATTTGCTGCTCAGATTACAGATCCCATGAGAGCAAAAGCATCATGATTGAAGTAAAGTCAAGTGCTTACTTGAGACACATCCTGTCAAAGTGTCATTGAGCCAAAAGCTGAACCTGCTCGCTCAGTGTAAAGAGATCTGAGCTGCTGACACACCTTCATAGTGAACAAAGGAGACTGCAACAAATGTCAGTCACGATGTGAGCGCGTTCACGAGGACTCGCAGATCATGGAGGTCACATGTCAGCATGATTTTTGTACCTACAGTCTGTCACACTGACTCAGGTCAAATCTACATTTTTTTTCATTTGAAGTTCATGCAAGTAACTCTGCTAATTATTTAATGTGTTTCAATAGTTTAGTCATGATTCTCTAAAATATTTTGCAGATTTCTGACTGTGACAATCATGGAGCATAGCTAAGATGGTGGATTGCAAGTCCAACCAACATGTCATGCTGCTGCTTTGCTGTGGACTTCCACGGCTATTTATTACACTTTGGATATCTTTTTGCATATGCTGTTTACGTTCCAGGATGGTGCTACTGTGATGTCAGTGGATGCACATGGTGGGATGACGCCTCATGTGGTTATGTTTAGACAGCATAAGCACATGGCAATCAACACGGACACATCAACAAATGCACGTGCTGCCACGTGTGGTTAGGATTGGGGGAAGGAGGCACATAGTAAGGTGTTGAAAAAAAACATATCATTCAGACAGGAAGTGAACACCAGACTCCTGCATGAAACTCCTTTTGGTACATTGTTTCCGGCAGCGTTTCAACTCAACGTCATCCTTCTGGGTTTTCATGCGGACACAGCAGGCGCTATCTTTTATTTTCCGTAAATATCACTTTTTTTTGTCTGTCTGTTTGTTTGTATAATCATTTCTCTATTTATTTTTTACATGTCTGAAATAAATCAAATCAATTTTTTTTAATCCACATATTCACTTACATTTTTCAAGTTAATCTGTGCCCAACATTTTTTTTTAACTAAAATTAAGTTGTCAGATTTTACAGTGTGTTAACTCTTCAACAGAATTATCTGTGTGCTTAAAATGTCTTTAAACTCAACCCCGAATCCTCCATCTGCAGACTATATTTGATCTAATGAGAGCAGCTGCAGCCTAAATGTCAGTCACTTCGCTGCTGTCAATGCTTTTTTAAACTCCTCACACATTTAAATGTAATTTAATCTGAGTATGAAGCTGGTATGTGAGCCCACTACACATTCTGTAGGTGTAGATTTAGCAGCTGGCGTCTTCACACTTTAATCTTGCAATGTAATCCATCTGTTGTGCTTCTTTCTGTGTTTTGACCTCAAGTGTAGCCGAATGAGAGACAAATCCACAGACGACTGTAACCACTCAGATATTATCATTATCCTGACATATTCTCCATCTGCTGCACACACAGAGTGACGACACACACTCCAACACATCGTCAAAACTGACATGATTATTACCCCACTTTGTCCATTAAAACCTCTTTACACCACAAAGCATCAGTTCTCCTGAGTCGTTTTCAGTGTGTGTGTGTGTGTGTGTGTGTGTGTGTGTGTGTGTGTGCGCGCAGCTACTGTACTCCGGCATTACGGCTGTAATAACATAATCCCAGAGATTTGGCCTGACAGCAAGACAGTATGCTGCCGATTTCAACTGACAGTAGGGAATTATCGTCACCGTGCACTTTACAGACGGCTAGACATGTGTTATTATTGCTGATGTGAGTCTCAACATGTGGCCCGTTGACCCTCTGAGGGACGCTGACAGCAGCAGTTTAAGGAGTGAAGTTTAAAAAGATGTGGATGTTAGGATAAAGGAGACATTTGTCTTTAAACTTCATACAGACCATCAGGTCTATTTACCCTTTTGAATGTATGAATTTTAGTAGTTTAATATTTATACTTTAACCCTTTTAAACCATAACACATTAGGTTGATTTCTTTTAAAAACATTGGAGGAAGGCAATGTACTCTAAAAACAAATGTTCTGGCTCAACGAAAACAAATTGACACAATGGTTTGCATCAATCTGTTTTGAGTTGCGACAAGTTCTAATAAAATCATGTGCAAGAAATGCACTATATTGAGTTAAGGGAAATTAGCTTTGCCTCCATAATGTAAGATATTTTTGAGTTGCCCTTAATTAATAATTAATAACATAACAAAAGTTTTTTTCTAAGTTCTTTTTAAGTTAATTACTGATAAAATCAAGTTCAACTAATTATTCCACATAATTTAAAAACTGCTAATTTTGGTCAAGTAGCAGTTTGCTTACAGTGGAACTAAATAATAATATTAATAATAATAATAATAGATAGGACTTGCATAGCGCTTTCCTAGGTACTCAAAGATGCTTAAAGGCTGTGTGAAGATTGTTGTTCACACGGTTTTTAAATGTTTTTAATGAATTAAGATTACACAGCATTTCTAATTTACTTTCCAAGTTTTTATTATTAACTTTTGATTCATTTACAAAGCAAATAGCACAGTACTTAACACATTCAACAACAAACGGATGCTGCTGTGTGACGTAAAGAGAGACAAAACTGGAGCAGATTTTAATGTGGAGACATCAAACTGAAGAGTTTCTCTTCAAAATCAGACAAAATTCACACTGAAGTCTTTCAGACTGATTAACAGCAAAAGTAATCACAAAGGCTTTTAAATAAATCTAATTACTCAAAGCGACGCCTGCCTCCACATTTCACACCCGAAAGTGAACAGCTCAGAGGGAACAGATGTTTAGTTACTCAAACCATTACTTCTCCCTTTCATCTACATTTAACAGCCCTATAAACAAATACTGCTAGTTGCTCTCACACATTTTGCTTTAATGAGATTTGAATGTGGGTAAAAAAAACTCATTCTCAAATTCGGACACTTGCATTACTTGGGTTTTATGCCACGGCCTGTAAGTACGCAGACAGCTGTAAAGGCGCTGTACTCCTGCACATTGGATTTAAAATGAAACAATACCAGCTGTCAAACAAACTGTATTTAAATCTCCTTAATGGCTGCGTTATGTAAGACAATATAAATATGGTATCAGACTGCCGCTATTTAGATAAAGATTGCAAAAAAAAACAATTATCAAGGAAACCAAAATTTCAGATGCCAACCAGAAAATGTCCACACACACACACACACACACACACACACACACACACACAAATCCCATCAAAAATAAAAAATAAAAAAGGAAAACATTTTGTGTGATGTTCCTGCTAACAGCGAGCATACTGCGAGCTGCTGCGGGCTGATGGGAGCCGACAGTGGAGAGCGAGAGTGGACTTTTCCCTGCAGCTGAACGGGATGATGTATGGAGCGTTTAGTCCATTCAGACAAGTCACTGTCAACACTTAGCAGGCTGGAAAACACACACACATGCACACGCGCACACACACACACACACACTCATGGAAGTCTATATGTTCACACATCCACACACACACACACACACACACACACAGAGCTGGCTGCTGGCCACTCGGCGCGATAATGGCTGCTGTCATGGAAAACACACACAGTTGGGACAGGAGAAGTGTGTGTGTGTGTGTGTGTGTGCAGATACTGTAAGTAAGTGGCCCTGATAATGTCTGATCAGGCAAGTAACTGAGTGAACAAGGTTTTGCTTCAGTGTATGGGGCAGATATTTAACCCTTTGAAACCTGAGCATATTGGCTTGATTACTTTCAAAAACATGGGAAGAGGACACAAAGCAACTTAACAAAAAATGGTGCAAAAATTAGCAAGAGAGCTATCTGAAAATAAGCACAGAAAAAGAAAAGAAAAAAATGCCCTCAAGAAAGTGCTTAAAAATATCATCTATCATATATCATAATTTTAAATATATAGTTAAGAGAATTATAAATATAGTTTTCTGGACATATCACCACCCCCCCAAAATAGTTTTGAGATGATTTCTTTGTCACCTTTTACTTTTATTCTGCAGTTTGCCAGACATTTCTTGCTAAATTGCTCATTACGTTTTTTTCATGTTTTTGAAAGAATTAAAACCAATTTTTTTCTGGTTTGAGAGGTTTAAATGCTGGTGAAAGGCGTCAGAATACAGCACAAGAAAACTGATGCTCCACGCGTTAAAGGGTTAAAAAGATGAGCATGCTTAATGGGTTTGATACAGACACCCTTTTTACCACCAAATTAACTAAATTAACCAGGTTCCATGTTGATGGAAAAGGGGTAAGAGAGATGATGACAGTCCGTAAGGAATCTGTGTCATTCATTCATTTGTTTTTCAATATAAAATAAAAACAATATTTTCCAAAACCAATCTTGTTCATTCAATATTGTGCTAAAATTTTTAAAAATGGAAAAAACGGATAGCAAGGGTGGTCTGTGTAAGGGTCTCAGCCGGACTCAAGTAGAGTCTAAAGTTGCATCTTTAGGAGCTGGCATACCGAGCTGACCTCAGACAACTGACAAAACATGTTTTTGTGTAGCCTCTCGTCCAGTCAGTGTGTGAGTTAGTGTAATTGTGTTTGTTGAATCCAAACTAACTTTTTTAAATGCCAAAGTCACACAATCACACAAACTAAATGATTTAGGGAGCAGCAGCAGGCCAGCAGCTCCTGTGTTCAGTGATGTTAAAACACTGCTCTTCTCAATGTAGTCTGGCTTTGATGTAACAGCTTCATTTCCCCTTTGGAAATTGCTGTCTAACAGCAACCTAAAGCACTTAAAATATTCTAAATATAATGACTTTTTTAGTTTTCAAAAATACATTTGCTGTTGCCCTCTTTCACGACATCCGTGGCAACACTGCTTCTCCAAACTAGGGGCATGCCAACTGACATCTATTGTTTATTAAATACTGGCTATGATTAAGTCATTCATGAAACCCCACAAAAAGTCTGAACCATCACCTTAAATAAGCCAGAAGTAGCATTTTGTCCTTAAAAAAAAAAAAAAATCCTTTACGTAGACAAAAAGAAACGATACAAAACAAAGAAAACTCTTCACAAACAGTCTGTGATCTAATGGTTCAAGAAAAGCTGGAACAAAACTTGATGATAAACCTCACAACTCCAAAAAAACAAACAAAAACAAAAAACAAACAAAAAAAATAATGAGGAAATTATTTTCATTCACATCCGCGCTTCTTTTTCTTTCAAATTCACAACTTTGGTTTTACAGGTTAAAAGGATCCAAACGAAACCCACTCAACAGGTATCGAACCAACACGCAGCAGTGACAGAGAGTGCTCTTATTGTGGCAACAGTGAAGAAAAACACACAATATGTCTGATGAGACAAACTCACATTTCCGCATGTAAACGGTAAAAAGGCAAACAAGCCGCTCTGTAGCAGAGAATCTCATTAGCATCAAATCTGTCCAAATATACTATATATATATATATATATATATATATATATATATATATATATATATATATATATATATATATATATATATATCTATGTAAATATAAATACAAACAGGCAATAAAAAGAAAAAAAATAAAACGAATCTGTGTGCCGCTGTGATCGATTTGACTCCCAGTGTATGTACAATCAAGGCTTACAAAGCTCATAAAGTCAGGGGTTAAATCTCTCAGTCTCGTAAACACTCTTCTCTGCGTTCCCTCTTTCATCCGTCAGTCTGTCTATCCCTCTTCACATGTGCATTTAATCAACAATCCTCATCTCTTACTCCACCAATATTAATCTGTATCATTTCTCCGTCTGTTTACCAGACTTGTGTGTTTTAAACACTGCTCCATCTTCCCTCCATTCGTCTGTCTCCTCTTCTGTGTCACTCCATCTTGGACATCTCAAACTTAGTCGTCATGGTTTCCTGCAACAGACAACACACCAACACACTGAATAATGTCTCTGTCACAAAAGCTGAGAAACTTTGTAAAAATAATACTAGAAATGTTTTTAATTTCTAAAAGTGTTTTTCTTGAGGGTTACACACTATACGCACTATCTTTGCTGGAAAATCAGCAATGGGTGGATACTAAACACTAGAGGGGTGGGGGGGTGGATCAATACAGCGTAGTATTTTGTGTGGCAGAATTGTTCTCATCCAAAGTCATCACATGTTGCCATTTTGCAGTGGACTTCTGCGTCTACATATTACACTCTATGTATGTTCCTGCATCTGTTGTTGACATTTTGAGATGCCACAACTGAGATGTAAACACAAGCACATGGTGGAATCAAGCTGCATGTGGTCATGTTTAGGCAACAACAGCACACAACACTGGGATGTGAGCAAAAGCCCATGCTGGAACAGATGGTCAGTTTTAGGGGTAGGAGGCACATGGTAAGGTGTAGTAATACGTTTTAAGGTCGAGGGTTTGTTGGATTCATCCACCGCCCCTCTCGCCCACCCTTTGTACTACTTATAGCGCATCATATCACAGGTTATCTCCAGCCACATTTTCACCTCATACAGACATGAAAGGTGCCTCTTTCTGTTAGCACTGACAAAATGGCGGTACTCGAGGACTTCGATGTAAGAACGGGCTGGGCAGAAGGCAAACAAAGGACATAAAGCTGCAGTACCACTAATGGCCACTAGATGCTACTCCAGTAAAACTCTCAACTGTATTGATGTGAACAGGAAAAACTCAAATATTTCTCTAAAAGTCGATTGTTGTTTCCACAAAAAGGTCATGATAGTTAATTCCAGTTCCTCATAATGGTATTGAGATAATACAGCTTTGTAAACTGAGCATGTTTGCTGGCTGTAAACCCAAACTCCATGTTTTTTAAAGTTTCTTCAGAAACCTCTGCGTGATCTCAGGGATGAATATTCATGTTTTCACTGCCTTATTTAAAATAAGGTGACATTGCTGCTCCAGAGGATAAAACAGGACTGTTTACTGCTGTCATCTTCCTCTCTGCGCTCCCTCCATCTGTAAACACTAGCACTCTGCTTCATGGACCTGACGTCTCAGTATTTCAGACTTTCTGAATCCTACCATCATCCTTCTCCATCCCTTCCTCTGTCAGCCCTTCCATCTTCCACCCCCCTCAGTGAGGAGGCCAACATTGTTAAGATGACTCCTTTTGTTGCAGACATGATGGATGAAAACCGCAAACAGACAAGTGGTAGAAAAGATCACATTTGCCAATAGTTTAGCCTTCTGCTAACCTTAGCCAAAGGCTCATGGCTGCAGCTTCATGTTAATGTTGATGTGGCTAACGCTAGCTAAAGCCTCAAATCACAGTGTGTCACATGTTGCCGCTGTGCAGTGAACTTCCACGTCTACAAAATATGCTCTCTGCGTCTTCTGTTTACATTCCGTGATGCTGCTACTGTGATGTGAACACAAACACATGGTGGAATTACGCTGCACGTGGCTATGTTTAGGCAACCAACACTGGGATGTCAACAAAAGCAGATGTTTAGGATTATGCAACAAGGGTACGGATGCATATTCTTGTGGTCTTGTGTGGTTGTCATCTGGTGGGAGGGGCTTAGGACAGAGAGGAAAGAGCTGCAGGATGTGGGTTTATTTTTTAATTCTGCCATTGTTTAGCTTTTTCCACATTTCTGCCAACCAAAGCTTTAAGGCCTTTGTTTCCCCTTAATTTCATCCTCTAATAAGGGAGATTCATGACATTGTTAGCACTCACTCAGATATCAAACAACCTGCAGTTTGAATTCATTGATGTGACAGAAAAAAATAAGTGACCTTCAATCACTACTGCTAGTGCACAAACAGATCTGCAGGATTTAAAAACCTTTCCTGCTTCTTTCCTCACAATGAAAACGCCATAAATTTCAGTGAGCAAGCACTTAATACTTTCTATGGATTTAATATCCCTCAGTGTTCATACAGCAGCTTACATAAGAAATTGATTCTACATAAGCAGCACTTTGTTGATTGCAGGATCATTTTGAAAAAAAGGTTCAGCTTGGAGATCAAAGTTTAAATAATTTGTAAAATGACACACAAGACAGTCAACAGAGATCAACAAAATAACAAATAGAAATTAAATACATAAAAAATGATTTCAGAGATTCTGACTCGTTCCGTAAATAAGAGATGCTTTCTTTATTTGTGTTTTTATCGCTCAAGATTATCATTAATGGCTGCAGCAGCACCAACATCCCAAACACACACACACACACACACACACACACACAATGCGCGTCATCGTCACATTGTTCTGCTCGCCATGACAACAGAGAAGAGGATAAACAACAGTGTGACGTAACCGTAGCAACAGCTGTTCTGTGCTTTGATTGTTTGCTGCCCCCTGCTGCTCAAAATAAGGACTGCGAAGAGGATAAACGTCTGTGTTTGTGTGTGCGTGTATGTGTGTGTGTGTGTGTTTGCCTCCTGCAGACATAAATCAATTATTGCGAAGATTTCTCTTAGTTAAGCCAAAAATGTATAAAAAATGATCAGTCGTAAAAAAAAAAAAAAAAAAAAATCTTGGGTTTTCGCCTTTTTTTAAGTGCCAAATTTTTATGACATAAAGCAATTAATAAATTGATGCTACAATTTCCAAAATGTGCTTTTCCTCTTCACTTTTTACATTTTTAATTTTGAATTTATTCAAGTGGGGTTGTATTTTTACTAACATAAAGGTCAAAATACATAAAAAAGCATTTCTTTCATTGTTAAAATGTGTTAATTTGCAGATATAACTTTGTCGACAAACACTGTTGTTTTCAGGTTAAAAGAGATTAAGGAAGTTCTTAAAACGTATTATTTTATTTTTATTTTATTTAAACTTAATTAACCAACAGAGTCCCATGAAGATTTTTTAAGAGAGGCCCAGCTAAGACAGGCAGCAGGATTAATAAAAACACACACTTTAAGACTAAAAAACTACACTGAGCAAAATAGCCGGCATTGAGCGCTGCTGCTACGGGCACGCACATCACATGCTGTGCTTAGGACACCAGTGCCAGAGGGGGCAGCAAAACAGGCCAATATGATCTTTATCATTCATAATCATGTGTAACACATTAACTGTCCGAGTTTGGGCCTTTTTGTGACACAACACGAGATTGCAGCAGCGCATCCTCGCTAAGCAGTTTACCAAAACGTGCTCAAATGACCTGAAAATAAGAGGAAAAAAAGGAAAACAAAAACAAACAAGAAACTGACCTGAAATGACCTTGAAAAAAAGTAAATAAATAAAAATAAAGAAAATATTTTTTTTCTGTGCTGCAATTTATAATGCTAATACATATGGTCTTTTACCTATATCTTGCAATTTGTGGACATTTCTTGCCAAGTTGGTCATTGCCTTCTTTCCCCGTGTTTTTTCAAAAGAAATCAAACCAATTCGCTCATGGCTTCAAAGGGATGAATAATTTGCTGTTTTCAGCATCAGTGCAGAGCTGGATGAAAAGCTGTCACATCATGAACTAATTAAGGACCTTGAAATGAGAAAATGCGGACATTTGTGCCTTCCGCAACTAAGAGCAATAAAGCACTCACGGTCTGGGCGCCCAAACGGCCAGCAGCGGCGCTGCCTACATTTAATATGTGATGTTTTGTACATAATCTATTTATATCTATGTAACACAAATGTAACACAAACGATACTTTCAAAATAAATGACTTTACTTTTATATTCAGTTGCTGTTTATTTTGATTTCACCCTTAAATAACCTCACTTCTGCACAAGGAATTATAAAGTTTAATCTTATCTTACTGTCTGTGTTACATCACAGTTTAGACGATGAGACGACTTACCTCATCAGAGTCCAGCAGCGGGGGCAGAGCGCTGTGACAAGGAAAAACAAAAAAGACTTTTAGCTTCTAATTCAAACAATTTATGATAATTTCTGATATGTAGAAATCAGAACCAACATGCTACTGATGACTTACACATCTGCCATCGATGTAGGGATGTTCTCTTCCACCCATTTCAGATCCTCATCCTGGAAAATACAACCAAGTCAGCAGATGTGTTTTCTATTTAATATTTAAAATATCATATTGCACATGGGACTTTTGACAGGCCAAGTTGTTTAAGCTCATGATATAATTATTTATCATTGTTATATTATAGATACCATATTTATTTATTTAGCCTAACTATTTATGTATAGATGCGGTGTTTGCAGAATGTTACACTTTAATAGACATTCTGCTCTCTTTATACGTCCATGAGTAAATTGTGTTGGCCCTTTTTTTTGATATATTTATGTTTACTTCCATGTCCCCTTGCTGCCTTTCCTAATACTTAATTCAAAATAGGAAAATGGTAAAAGGATTTTGTAAAAAACAATATTATACTGATTTAAAAAAATAAATTGTTTAATTGTTTTTCCTGTTTTGGTTCTGACAATAAAAAAGTAAAAATGACTCTATTTATTAAACAAAAAAGGAGAAAACAGTATTTCCATTTGTTTTATGGTTGAATTACAAATGTATTACGTATTATCCAGTAATACCCAGACCCAAAAGCCACAACGCAGATGCAAAGGCTATGAGATTTGTTTTGCAGCTTTTGCATTTGGATTTTTTTCATTTTGGATATGCAGTTTGTTTGAAACATCTCTGCCACCGTATGTAAGGGGTCAGCATGATGTATATTTCATCATCTGTCCATGAGAACCATCCTTGCAGCCCAAACTGTAAGGCCAACAAACAGTAGTAAAAGAGTATACAGTAGTAATAGAAACAGAACTGAATGTCGAAGGTTCATTTTTGGAAAATTTCCATCATTCACCAGTTACCCATCAGTCCCCATCGCAGTATCTTTACTGACACATCTATGCATTCTTCTCTGAGGAGAAATAATAATTAAATCTGAAGTAAAACTGGAACCACTGAAAAAAAAATACTCAAATTACTTTGAGAATGCTAAATGCAACATTGCTGGCAAGCAAGTCTGGTTTTAGTTTATTAAAAGTGGCAGCTGTTGTTTGTCACTCACCACTTTGTTGGCTTTGGCATTCCCATTGGCCTCATTTTTCATGCCCCTCATTTTCATCCCCTCTGGAGATGCACAGGAGTCAAAAACAAACACATCCGCATGAACTCACGTTAATAACTTTGCATATATCACTGAAATCTGAGCATGTATGGAAGATGGTCTACACTAAGTAACTAACTAACTAACTAACTAACTAACTAAGTAGGTAATTAAGTAAGTAGGTAAGTAAAAACCTAAATAACTAAGTAGGTATGTACATTAGTAACTAACTAAGTCACTAAGTAATTTACTAACAAAGTAAGTAAGTAAGGAAGTAATTAACTAACTAAGTAGGTAAGTAGTTAAGTTAGTAACTAACAAAGCCACTGAGTAACTAATTAACAAAAAAGGTAAGTAATTATGTAAGTTACTAACTAACTAATTAAATAATTAATAATAAGAAGAATAATAACAAAATAAATAAACAAACAAATAAATAAAAAATAAATAAATAACCTGGTATGTAAGTTAATACCTAACAAAGTCACTAAGTAATTAATTGACAAAAAAGGTAAGTATGTAAGTTACTAACTAATTAAATAATTGATAATAAGAAGAATAATAATAACAAAATAAATAAACAAACAAACATGATAAATAAATATGAGCACAGTGAGGATGGTAGCAGGTAAGAATAACACAGGAAGGGGGGGGGGTTCTGACCGAAAGCCTCATTCATCATGGGCTCCTTCTCCTCCTCCTCACTCTCTTCATCAAGCAGAGGACTGAAGGCATACCTGCACACACAGAGACACTGGCTTTACTTTACTTAAACAGGAGAAGGAGCTGTCAGAGAAGAGGCCTGACATCCTGCGTTACCTCTGGTTATTGGCTGACGGTCGCCATAGGAACATAATGACCAATAGGATAATCGAAAACAAGAAGCGCCAGAACGCGTCATCTATCCACAGCTCCCTCCAGTCCTACAACGCAGAGAGAGAGAGAGAGAGAGAGAGAGAGAGAGAGAGAGAGACAGAGAGAGAGAGAGACGCTCTGAATGAAAACACTAAAATCATTCCGAAATCTTCATTAACATCAAGAAAAAAAATCTCCCTGAGCGAAAAATGTACTAGGAGAGGAGAGTCACATTATTGATCTAACAAAGGGTGACAAAACTATAAAATCAACACTTGCTTTTCAAATGTTATAATATATCATATTATATGAAAAAATGTTCCATTTAAAACCTCTGAAACCTGGGAAAATTAGTTTGATTTCTTTTGAAAATATAGGAAAAGGCAATGAAAATTGAAAAAAAAAATTATTAAAAGGCGACAAGAAAAATGACTAGAAAATTAGCTGCCAGGAGCGTATTACGTGATTATCTCAATAAGTGGAAAAAAAACCAACATATATTTATAATTCTTATAATTCTATATTAAAATGATAGTACAGAAATGTTTTTTGTGCATTTTCTTAAAGGCATTTTGTTATCTCTCTTTTTTTCAATTTTCTTTGTTTTCTTATTTTCGGGCAATTTTTATGTAGTAACTTTTTACTAACTTCCTGCTCATTTTTGGGCCATTTTTTGTGAAGTTGCTTATTGTTTTTAATGTCTTTGTTCATGCTTGGCATCCCTGAAAATGAGGGTCTCTCCCTCATTTGATTTAAATAGGTGTGAATGAATTAAGTTGCCGTCTTCCCATGTTTTTGAAAGAAATCAAGCCATTTTGCTCAGGTTTCAGAGGGTTAAACGTAAACCCTGAGCTCTAAAAACCACTGATTTTATCCCTAAAAAAAAAAAGTACTCACAGACAGACATTTAGACATCTTGAAGGTCTTGTAGGTCCAAATGATGAAGATGACAGATGCTGAAAGAGAAACATACGTACAAGCTTTAAAGACGTGAAAAGTTTTTTTAGCAAATATTACAACTAAAACAGAGTATTTTTTGGTACCTATGACGGCGAAGATGAGCGTGTTGGTGAAGTGTCTGTAGAGAGAGAGCTTCACCACGTTCCTCCTCAGCCTCAGCAGCTTCATTGTCTGAGCCAGACTCACAAAGATGTGACCACGCAGTCAAGGAACATTGACTGCAGCTGGATTTGGGTTATCATCGAGATTTAAGAATGTGTATCTTAGATTTTCAAATTTTTTACTGTCTTTGAATTCAAGATACATATCTACACTCCCAAATTCCTGTGAAAGGCTTGTATGAAGGAAGAGATACCATTAGTGAGAAGTTTTTAAAAAAGTCTGAGAATCTTTCTTTTACATGCTACACATTTTGCTGGACACAGAAAAAAAACTAAAGGTGGACAAAGCAGAAAAAAAGGGAAAGTGAAAAAAAAGTGAGAGAAAAACTTTCAGTTGCATTTATAAGGGGAATGTGCAGTAGCGGATATCCACCAGCAGAGGGTAGAGTCGAGCACAGCCAGAGGAATAGCAGCCAGGAGAACTACATCATCTTCGGCCTACAGGGAAAGAAAAAGAACGACAGAAGAAGAGAGGGTAAAAACAGATAAAAGGAAGACGGGGGAGAACGGAGAGAAGGAGGGCAGGATGTGGAAAGGGTAAAGAAAAGTTGAACGACAGAGAGGACTGAAGAGGAGGAATAACACAAAATGCAGTGTGCCACACCAAAAAACAGCTACAGTGAGAGGATAACTTCAGTATTTTTCAGCATGGACCCTAATTTCCATTTTTTTTATGTCTAAATGACTGAAATATAATCACTGCGGAGAACTGGGCACCAACAATGCACGTCCACTAAAAAGGTTTGTTTTTGCCACTGACAGGCTCAGATCCCTACAGAGATAGACAATTTTTGGAAAGAAAAAGATTCTTCCGCTTTACCCAGAAACAGCCCTGAAATCGCTGCTGTCAAACCCACCAGACTCAAATTAAATGATCACTCGGCAGGTTTCCATTAACACTGAAATTGTGCTAATTGAAATTGTGAATATAAAATATGCCTAATGGAAACATGTTAATGTTAATTTTGAAAAACTCACATGAGGTGGTATTTCAGGCAATTCGAAAAAGCAATATTTCACCAAACTGTAATGGAAACACTTTTTTTGGCTTTTCTAGGTCACATGATGCTATGGCTGTGTGCTTGTTAGTAGGAACTGGCTTCCTCAGGCATGAAGCAGCAGGCACTACAAGAGGTGTTATTGCATCGTATAACTCTTCAAAAGTTTTGAATCCACAATACCTCTGTAAAATCATGGACTATCACTTCCCAGAAATCCCTCATACGTGGCCGCTCCCACATATAAGGGGCTCGCTTTTCCATTATCGCTCCCTTAACACGTTGCCTTCTATTGGAAATAATGACGGCTAGTGTGATGGCTGCAATAGAAATAAAGCTGCTAATGCTTTGAACATCCATCACCATGCTTCCTGGAATGTTTTCGCCAGAGGAGAAGTCGTATAACATCACTCAGTGGAAACAAAGTCATCTTGTAATTGTGTTTTATCTACATTTCAAAAATATCGCTTTACGCATAAGTTTTACGCAATTCTGTAATGGAAACCTGCCTCATGTGTAAGCACCTTTAACTGTATTCCTCTAAAGTCTATGCTGCTGGGGACGTCACATTAGTTTTGGATTCACCAAAGTTACACAACAAAGCAGACTAACTAACTGAGGCAGCAGTAGAGCAGCAGCTCCCGTGTTCAGAAAGGTAAAATGACTGTTTTTGTCAATGGAGTTCTCCTTCAGAGAGGGGCTGTACTGAGCAGACAACTGAATAAATGACACTTAAATTATTCTGCACAAGTTCTGTGAGAGTTTGTAAACAGATGTTATGTGAAGGTTTGCTAATTGGGTCAGAAAAATGTTCTCTTGTGTGTGTGTGTGTGTGTGTGTGTGTACATGTTAAAGGATATCCACCAGACAACACAGGAGTCAGTGAAGGCCAGCACTATGTCACACAAAAGTCTACTGCTGCTGTTGTCGCCTCGATCCTGAACAGAGAAACAGGTTAGAAACACACACATATACACACACACACACATCATGTAGGTGTATGTGACTTACAGCGTTGACTCGTAGGATGCCCTCGACGATGGAGAAGATCAAGTAGAGCAGACCGACTCCGACCACTCTATGGAGCAGCGCGCCGAGTCTGGGCCTGGAGGAGGACAGATCCCGTCACAGCGTGTAAATGTGTGATCATCATTTTTACATTTTATAGACTGAAAGATGATCTGAAAATTATCTTTGTTTACAAACTGAGGTTCTTTTCTTTATTAAAATTTAAGTTAATGAAAGGGTAATCCTTTTAAACTTGAGCAAATTGACTTGATTTTGTTCAAAAACATGGGAAGACAGCAATGAGGAGCAAGAGAAGAAACGACCCAAAAAGTTAGCAAGATATTATCACAAATTTAAAATGACCTAAAAAGTAGTAAAAAAAATAGAAAGACAGAAAGAAAAAGGAATACATAATAAAACAAAACAAAATAAATTAAAATAAAGCAAAACAGGGAAATGACCTGTAAAAAAAAGTGCTTGAAAATTCTAATAATTTTTTAACATAACTTTCAATATGTAATTATGAAAAAAAAATTCCCTAACTTTGTTCTCTTTTCCCCTAAATGTTTTTCCCTATCTTTAAAAAAAGCCCAACAATTTTCCAAATCAACTCATTTCTTGCAATTTATGGAACATTTCTTACGAAGTTGCTCTGTCTTTATTTCCATGTTACTGAAAGGAATTGCACTAATTTGCTGATGTTTGAAAGGTTTAAATACTTGTGAGACGCATCTGAAAGCAGCACAAGAAAAGGGATGGTGCTCCAGGTTTCAAAGGGTTAATTTCCAATCAGAAAAAAGGAAACCTCAAGATGTGAAAACCACACTGTGAGCTGTGCTTACTTGACGATGCCGTATCCCAGACTGGCAATGATCACCAGCACCCGGGCCAGAGTCCTCTTCACCGCAGAGAGCACCTCAGCGAACACCACGGCCCCCTGGACTGCAGGACCACACATCAGCTCACTTATTAACTCTTTAAGCTCCGCTGTGTCAAAGCTTCACCTCCAGAAAGAAACAAAGCGCCTTTGTGTCTTCACCTACCTGACAGGCCGTCGTATCTGATGCTCTGGAACTCAGCATAGTAAACGGCTTTCTCCAACATGCCCAGGAAGATGACTCCCCCGATCCAGAACTGGATTCTGAGCAGATCCCTCCAGTAGCACGCAGACAGCACCAGCCACAACACGGCCAGCAGCACGTACACAATACACATCACCATGTAGAACTGCACACAATCACAGAGCCAGACTTTAAGAAAACTTGTACAAAAACGTTTGTCAAATATTATAGATGCTTTTTCAAAGAAGCCTAACTTATTTCCAGTGTGACCTACTGAAGTGTGATAAGCAGAACTTACTTATTCCTGTGTGCCCTGACTGGGAATTAAACACATATTTGATTCAAAAAATGTGTTCTTTTAAAGGATACGTCTGGTGGTTTTTAATTCTTTCTTGTGTCTATGTTTTCCTTCCTGTCTTCTTAATTAGTTAGCCTTTTTAGGTCACTAATAGTTTTTACTTTTTATAGTTTTTAGAGTAATAACATGATGTCTAAGATCTATATTTATAAACTATAGACCTTTGCAATTATTATATAATATATAAGCACAAACTAAAAAAAGCAAAGAACGATAAATGAGAACACTACACAAAAAACATACAAATAAACCAATAAGCCATAAATGAATGATTGAATGAATGATAGATACATAAATAAAATAATTAATAATAAGAAGAAGAAGAAGAAGAGGAAGAAGAAGAAGAAGAAGAAGGAGAAAAAGAAAAAGAATATAAAATCTAAAAACAATTTTTAAAAAAATCACAATTAAGGAGATATCAGGGCAGACTGTAAATATCTATACATTGTAAATGATGTAATTCATGATTTACAGTCTGAAACAAACAAACATATAAATATGGTCTTTTTAGATCTTAATTTTTAACTTTGTTACTTCTGATTGCACTTGTTTCTACTGATTCTGAGGTTCACATTACTGATTGATTGTATGCCTATTTTTTTTTATCACATTTTCTTATGTATTCCATATATATGTGTGTGTGTGTGTGAGTGTGTGTTATTTGTTAATCTTGAATTCCATTATTTTTTTCTGCTTGACCTCATTGTAAATGATTTTCGAGTCTAAATAAAGATAAATAAATAAATAAGGCTGTTAACATAATTTTAGGTTACAGCTTTCTTACTTGAAGCCAATGTTTAGAACATGAAAGTTTGCATTCATTCATAGAGACAGAGACAGACGATGGTTTTGGTTTTTCAAGGAATTTGTTTATACATTTGAGTGTTTGATTTTTCATTTTTGAAGTGTTTTGTGTTGTGTGTGTGTGTGTGTGTGTGTGTGTGTGTGTGTGCTCACCATCATCATAGGCCACTCAGAGGCTGATATGTAGTCATGAGGACCCTTCATGCTGATCTGCACTGCAAACACAAACAGACACATTCAGAACAACGGCTCACTGGTTCTCTGCATTCAAACTTTTTTTATTTACTGCTACACTGTCAGTTTCCCAGCAGAGGAAATGACGAATGGTTAATGGTTAAACAGATAGTGTGTGTGTGTGTGTCTGTGTGTGTGTAGGTTTATGTGTGAGTGTGACTGACGCTGTAGACTCCAGGGTGCGGTGGGTTTGGCTTCGGAGGTTCGGCTCTTGTCTTTGATTTCTTTGATGTGCATGATGAACATGTAGGGTCCATCCTCCCAGCTCTCAGCCACCACGTCAAAGTGATCATGAGCAGGCGCCACCTGAGCAAAAGCACACAGAAGGTTTAAAGATATTACACGCAACTTTTCTGCATTCAAATGTATATACATATATATGCACAGTATATACATATATGTATGTATATGTGTATATATCTGTCACACTCACACTGCCTGTGTCATTGGGCCCTGTCAGTGGTGACATATCCCCTTTGTGCATGTGTCAAGGTGTCATAAATTGACTTTTTATCCAGTTTAAGCCTTGAGACAGCTGGCTCAGTGTCACAGTTTTGCACTTTAAACACTGTAACGCCACATCTATTTATCCTGGATCCAAACCAGCAACCTCATCCCATCTACTCTAAAAACCAGGTTTAGCTAATCCAACCGGACGAACCTGATTCCCCTCTTTATCAGAGGCGGCAGATTTCCCTGCATCAGCTGAAGCGCCTTCCTTCTCTGCTGCAGCAGCCTGAGACACAGAAACACCAGCCAGTCAAACATTTGTTATACAACATCAAAAATAAATAAGGATCTTCAAAAAAACAAACACACAGAGATTCTTGTGAAAGGGTAACTGTTATTTTTTTAACCTGCACCCTATTCTCCTCGTCTTTGTGTTAAATAAAACTGAAGCTTGGAGCAACATCACCTTTCCTGTGCTACTTTCACATTTCACCTTTTACAAGTATTTGAATCTTTGACCTCTGAGCACATTGGTGCAATTTCTTTCAAAAACATGGGGAAAAGAGGCAATTGGCAGCTTAGTAAGAAATGTTAAAAAAAAAAACATTAAAAAAAGTAGAAATAGTTGAGGAAAAATTTCCTAGTAAAAAGGAGAAAAGCTAGGGATACACTATATTAATAATTATAATAATTACATATTATGTTAGAAGATTATTATAAGCACTATTTACAAATAATCTCCCTATTTTCTATTTAAACTTTATTTTCTTATTTTTACCTTTTTTAAACAATTTTTTAATATACTTTTTTTTGTTCAAATTTCTGACTTAGACTTTTTTTCCTAGATTTTTAAACAATAATTTCCTAGGTAATAAGGGGAAAAAGCTCGGGAAACACTATAATTATAATCATCATAATTCCGTAATTAATATTAACTATTAGATTTCTAAAGCACTATTCACTGATCATACCTTGGTTTTTTTTCTTTATTTTCTTCTTTTTCCTTTTTTTTAAAACAAATTTTCGTGTAATTTTAATATGTTTCTGACTTAGGAAATTATTTTTCAAAAAGCTAGGGAAAATATCTAGAGAAAAAGAAGAAAAGCTTGAGAAAGCTATATTTATAATTATCATGATTACATACAGAATTTCTTAAGCACTATTCACAGGTCATTTCCTTCTTGTTGTTTTTTAAAAATTACACATTTTCTTTTTTCTTTTTTTAAATTAAAATTCCACATTTTCATGTACTTTTTTATGAAAATATTTTTTTATTTCAGGTTCTACTACACTTTATGTATTTTCTTTGGTGCATGTTCTGCTTTGTGTTCTGCTGCCTCTGGGTGAGATGGATGTGCACACCTTTGGTTTTGGAGGCTCCACCTGTCTCCTCTTCCTGCCTGACGTCTTCTCTGTGATTGGCTGAAAAACAAACGGAAAGGGAAAATAGGTTTAACACAGAAAGTGATAATGAATAAGACAGCTCTTAAAGATGCTTAAAGGTAGTGCAACATACAGCTGCTCCAGCATGTTGCACTTGCAACAATTCATGCAAATTCAACCAATCCCTGTGAATTCTGCTTAAAGTTTTGTCCACAACTTCTCTCTCTGAAAATCTCATCAATAATTTTAGTTTCCAAGTTATAACAGTCCTCTGCACAGTGTCACCAAACTAACTTGTTTTTGAATTGATTTGGGTTTTTACAGATTCACACAGTGCGAGTACACAATACAAACCAGTTTTCACATGACAATCAAATACATTTCACATATAAGGCAAACAAGACAAGACAGGACCAAGTCAATGAGACAGACTGCACGAGACCAGACGGACGAGACAAGCAGGACGGTACAGGACAGACAAGATAGGACCAAACGGACCAGACTGAGGCAGATAGTTTGGGCTGTTTGCAGTTTTATACACACTGGAATAAGCTGTCACCCATTTTTTATGGGCTATACAAAACAAAAGAAATGCAACTATTTTTGCAATTTTCACTTGCTCCTGCAGTTACAGACGGTGCCTAAAAAACATTGCAACATGTATCACAATTGTTTTTAGAAAAGCGGCCGTGAAATCAGACATTTAAGTCGGCAACAATCAGAACAAAGCCTGGGAAATCCTGAAGGGACTGAATATGTTGGTTAACCCTTTGAAACCTGGCTTTCAAAAACACAGAAATAAGGAAATGAGCAGCTTAACAAGAAATGACCACAAAATTAGCAGGAAATTAGTAAAAAGTTACAAAAAAAGAACAAGAAAAGGACAAAAAAAGTGCAGAAAATTAATCTATCAAATAGATAAATGGATAGATATATAAATATATGTTTTTTCTGCAACATAATTTTAAATATATACTTATGGTAATTACAAATATAGTTTTATGGACATTTTTTCCTAGTTTTTGATATTTTAAAAAATTATTCTCCCCTTTCACCCCTAAATGGCTTGCCTTGGTGTCTGAATGCAGTACAAGAAAACTGGAGAAAAGGAAGCAAATAAAAAAGTAAAAGAACAAAAACAGGAAATAACCAGGAAAAAAAGTGCTAATGTATGTATATATATATATATATATGTATGTATGTGTAATATATATATATGTATATATATACATATATATATACATATATATATACAGGGCCGGCTCTTGGCATAGACAATACAGGCAGTCGCCTAGGGCGCCATCTGCTGGAGGGGCACCGCCACGCTGCCAGTCCCCTTTGGCCTCGAGGGAAAATAATAATAAAATAATAATTTTCTTTGCCCACTGGCGCCCTTACTTAGTGTTTTCTGTCTAGAAAAAAATATATATATATTAACATTACAAATAAATAAACAGTGACATGTTCCTAAATTATGTGTGAGCATGTGATGTGTTGTTATTGGGTGCGGAGATGCGGGTTAGGGTTAGGGTTAGGGCGCCTAGGGCACCAAATTGGGTAGAGCCGGCCCTGTATATATATGTATATATATATATATATATTTATATATGTATAAATCATAAAGATTCTTCTGTTATCTAGTTCTGAACATATAATTATGAATTGAGTTTTCTTGATATTTTTTCCTAGTTATCCTCTAATTTTCTATTGCAGGACATTTCATGCCAACCTGCTAATTCCCTTTTTTCCCAATGTTTTTAAAATAAATCAAACCAACTCGTTCAAGTGTCAAAGGTGTAAATGCTTGTGAAAGGCGTCTGAACGCAGCACAAAAAATCTGATGTCGATCTGACGCGTTAACGTTAAAAAAGGGTTAACGCTGGCTACTTCCAAATGTTTCTGTTACTCTGTGGAACAGACAGCAGACAAAGAGACAAGCAGATTGAGTAAAAATGACAGAACTCAGTGCACATCGAGGTTCTTCAACGTTTAACGTTTTGTTTCAAAAACAAGAACCAGTCTGACATGGAGAGCTGAAACTGAGCAGAATACGATCCTCTCTGACGTGTGGAAACAAAAGAGCTGAGCGGTGACTGATAGTTATCAGAGAGGAGGCCTGCAGAGTTTGGAGAGACTCCAGAAACATCCTCAAACTTCTGCAACACGGGAAATATTTCGACTCGGGGAACAAAAACACTAATAACACTTTCAGGCTGCCTGGATTAGAGGTTTGACTCTCTTCCTGAGCCAGAGGCCGGCCCGACGCGGCCTAGCTGGACCCAACCGGACCTGCAGCTGGGTCACGTCAGGACCCCCCACACCCTCTAGGGTCAAGTTATGGTGTGAGGCTTTTTTAAATATTTTTTTTATATTGCCAATCAACTTGTCCATCTGATTTTCTTTTTTTTCTTTAGTTTTGAATACAATTTATTGACTTTATGTAGCTGCCATAAGTTGCAGTTATACCTTTAATTTCATGATTAATATTTGAGTTGAATCAAATCATGCTTTGTGTGTCTTTTGTTAATTAAAGTTAATATGGTTTAAGATGAATTATACAAACACACGTCTCTGGAAGGACCTGCGTACCGGAATACTGGAACTGATTAATTTTTACAGTGTTGCGGTCCCGTCCTGCGAGGTAATGGAGGCTGAGTAGTCGAATCGCTGCAGAGGATGAACTGTGAGATAAAATAACGACGTGTGAAGACGCTCCACACCGTTCTGTTCTCCTCTTTAGGTTAACGCAGCCAGTGAGGTACAGAGTTTTTGTTATTTTCTGTGAGACGTTTTGTATCGATCATTTTATCTTTTGATTTTGTGTGTTTTTAGTTCTCACGGCGTGAGTGACAACATGTGTGACCGTATGCTGGTGTTGCAGCTACTTTTTATAACATAGCCTGAATAAAAAAATGTATGTGTGTATAGCCTTATTCGTTTCAGCCATTCTTGTTTGTTTACAGCCACCTGATCGTTGGCACTACTTAGTCTTATTATTTGATTTGAATACATTTTATTTTATTTCATATCCTAAACTAAGTGCAAATTATATGTGTGCGTAGCCTTGTCCTTTTTTGCCTTTTTTAAAATATCAACCTGACTCAGTGTTTTGCACTACCTAATTATGAAGTAAAAATAACTATTCAATTTATTTACAAAATATTTTATATGAATCTATAAAACCTTGTTGAATTATATTAGACTAAGGCTATCCAAAGTTATTTTGTTTGCTATAGATCTTTTTTTAAGTGTTTTTTGGATTCCTTTAAAACACGTTATTTTGTTATACAATGCATGCTTCTGTGTTGTGCTTATTTGTTTAAACTTTGATCATAACATACAACTTGTTAAAAAATGTCAGGTTTAGGCTCCGCCCATAAATACAGCTAACGGGACGGGCTGGGAGAGGACGTGCACAGGCTCAGGAAGAGTTGGGATGGATTTTTGGGCCTGATCTAAACTCTCGCCTGAAGCTACACGGCAGCTGGCCACATGACCTGTGATTGGTCAGCTTGTTTTTGTGCCGCTCTGATTGAGACGGACAGAAGCACAAAGCGTCTCACCTGTGGCTGCGGCGCTTCTGTCAGTCGTATTTTCGGGTCAAATATCTCCAGGCCGAACTGTCGCAAAACAAACAAACAAACAAACACAATCACCACATTCGCTCACTTTACTACTGATGTGTTTGACCTGTGAGTCAGTGAATACACTGTGTGTGTGTGTGTGTGTGTGTGTGTGTGTGTGTGTGTGTGTGTGTGTGTGTGTGTGTGTGTGTGTGTGTGTGTGTGTGTGTGTCACCTTGTTGGGGCTCAAGTGTGGCTGGCAGACGATGGCAGGATACTGGTGAAAAACATAATATCCACTTCCTCCTCCTGTTTTGACCTCCGTCGAGTTGAAGTAACTTCCCACCCTCTTTGCCTGCAAACAAACAAACAAACAAACAAACAAACAAACAAACAAACAGTAAGGAACATGAGGCACGCAGCACAGAGTCTGATTGATTTGTACACGATTAATTTAGGATCCTTCATGGTTTTTGGGATATTTTCTAGGATTTTAGGACATTTTTCAGATTTTGGACATTTCTAGGATTTTGGGATGTGTCTGTGGTTTTCAGTACATTAGGGCCTTAGCTGGGACCTCTGTCGGGGGGTGTGGGGGATGCTCCACTGGCACTTTTTCTATCAACAAGTTCTATTTTGATGCTGTTTTATGCACTTTTACACCTTATGTATACTAAAAGTACAAAAACAATTCTCAGTGTGAATCACTTTATTTTTATTGTGAATTAGAAAATGGTTGGGGGGCCCCTGGCACCCTATCAGGGGCCACATTTGGCCTGTGGGCTGTAAGTTGAGCATCACTACTCTAGAGCTTAAAGTGACTTCATCAACTATCTTGTTTTGTTCGACCAACATTTCCAGACCTTAAAATTATTAAATTTACTACAATATAAGACTTAAACTATTAAATGATTATTAAATATGCTGCCAATAGAATCATTAAATTAAAGAGCTGCAACATTTAGGGCAGTAAAGTACAGTAGAGAGTAGAAATCTATGTCTCACGTCCAGGCTGAAGACTTCATCGTGGCAGTGGGAGTTCCTCAGATACCAGGAAACATTCAACTGGACGGGCGACGACGAGTTACAGCTCTCTGCCACCATCCAACACACACACACACATACAAACACACACACACACACCACATTATCTATGGGTAGTTTTCAGACGTGACTAGCAGGTGGAAAATGGAAATAAATCAATCGATAAAGGAGTAAATACATCAGAAATAAAAGCGTCTCTGGACTTACGTTTGAGATGGATGTAGGTGTGGTTGAACAGAGTTTTAGTGAAGAAGAAGAAGAAGTTGTGCTTCTTCAGAGTTTCCTGGAAAAAAAACAAACAGCAACTGATTAGACTTTTTCTCAAGAAAATAATCTTGGTGTTTATCAGATTTTTAACCCTTTGGAGCCTGGATCTACATCATTTTTCTTGTGCTGCGTCCAGAACCCTTCGAACACCAAGCGAACTGGCTTGTTTTAAAGAAAAAAAAAAAGAAAAAACATGGGAAGAAAGGCAATGGGCAACTTGGCAACTGGATTCTCACAAATTGCCAGAAATTAATGGATGTGGAAAAAATGTTTTAAAAGCTAGGGAAAAATGTCCAAACGATATCTGTAATCATCTTAATTATTTAAAAAATGTTTTACAGAATAATTACTTTTAAGCCAATTTTTATTTATTTATTTGCTATTTTTTTTTAGATATATTTATAGTATTTTTTAAAATTGTTTTTGCTAATTATTGGGTCTTTTCTTCCTAATTTGCTCATGGCCTTCTTCCCATGCTTTTGGAAGAAATTATTATGACACTTCACAAAAAAAAGTATTAAAGTATTTTAGCCACCAAAATTATGAATTAGTTTACATGTTTACTATGTATTTGTTTTTGTTTTTTGCCAGTTATTTTTTATTGGTTGTTTTATGTTGAATTTTGAGTAAGATAATTAAGAATAATATTTCATATTTTTGTTTTGTTTTATTTTATTTTATTTTATTTTGTTTTATGTATATAAAAATGACATAAATACCATTACTACAATTAGAAAAATACTCAAATAAAAGACAATAACCACTGACACTAATTGTAATTATATAATAATAATAATAATACTTATACTACTACTACTACTAATAATAATAATAATAATATGTATTTGCAGTTTGAGGGACATTTCTTGCTGAGATGCTCACGATGTCGGTTTAAAAATCTAATAGCCTATTTTATGGTGGAGAGAGAGGCGTCATTTACCTTTAGTAACTCTGGGAGGCTCGAGGAAAAATATATGCAGCTTCGGGGATGGTTAAAAAAAGTTTCACGCAGCCACCCTCCTCATATCCTCTGATAAATACAGAACAGTGCCTTAGTTGGCTACATGTATTTTAAATCAGGAGAGTACATGGGGAGTTCCCACCTCTGCACACATCTGTCTGCTGTCATTTATATCACACACAGCCTACAAAATAAAACCTGCTGATCGGACTGAGCGCGATCGGCTAGCTAACGCTGTTTAGCATGTTTCTGACGCTGCACTTGAACCACAGTGACACCTTCATCCTCCTCTATAACCTGCGTAACATGTCAAACTATCAGCTAAAACTACACTGATCAACATCTTCCGTGTCTAACAGGAAACTCACGCTGTCGACGTTCAGGTTCCATTTCCCCGGTTCGGACACGGCACCGATCGGCCCGATCAGCCCCGTCAGCACCAGCAGAAGCAGCGCAGAGGACCAGAGTCCCGGCCCGGTCCGACCCTGTCCCGAGGAGCCCGTCATTTGCGACCCAGGAGGAGAGAAGAAACCAGCAACAGCAACAAGCCACCGCGACAACTCACAACAAGCTGCTACACACTTCCTGGTTCCGGCTGACGTCACCAGAGGAGGGAAGATGCTTTCAGGGACCGTGGGAAAATTGAAATGCGAAAATTATAGTATTTTATCGTACCAATAAAATAATAATAATAACAAATATCTTTTCACTTATCCTCCCATTTTCATTTTATTATGAAAATTATATATGTGTCTTTTATATCTTTTGTATGTATTGTCTTGCTCTTATCTGGACCATTGAGTCTGTAATAAAGTTTATTATTATTATTATTATTATTATTATTATTATTATTATATATAGTATATTGAAATATTTAAAACAAAGCAGTCACACCAATCATCACACCAATAAAAAGATGAAAAGCATCAACAATAAAATCAAACATAAAGTGACTTCTTTAGTAAAACCAGTAACATTGCAGTATAGAAATACTCTCTTTTTAAGTAAAAAAGTATTGATAATTCATTGGAATAGACAAATATTTAAAAAAAAAAAAAAAAAAAAAACAACAACCAACTATATGGAGACAGGTCATGGAGAACCTTTATGAAGCCTATGATTATTAACTTATATTTGTTTTTCATTTAAACAAAGCGGGACTTGTATAAAAGTTTATTACACACAAAAACAGCATCTATAATACAATCAAACAAAAAATAACAATAATTGTGTTCATGGTCTTTTTTTTAAGCTATGTTTTTTTAACACAAATAAAAGTTGTAATATCACACTGCAGAAATACTCTGTTTCAAGTCAAGTTACTGATAATAATTTGTTATAAAAGACAAATTATAGATTTTTATATTGTCAGCGCCCTCTAGTTAGGGTAGGGCAGAGCTCAGGGGAGCATGAGGTCAGAGATGTTGATCTCAGAATCAAAAAGGGGTCAGTATCAAAAAGTTTATATTATTATTTATTAAGTTTACTTCACTGTTTATCAGTTCATCAAGAGTACAAGATTTTCTTCAACAAATATATACATAATTTAAACTATTTAATATTATTATTCAATTATTGTAATTATAATTATTTAATATTAAAACTACATGGAGACTGCGTGGATAGCATGAGAACCTTTTCCTTTTCTTTTTTTTAAGAACCAAGCATTTATTTTATTTTTTAATTAATTGATTAATTTATTAATGATATAAAAGGGAAAGACAACTTTACCGATAGGGCATATTTCATTACAAAAAAACTCTTTTAGATGTGAGAAAGCCTTTTGAAGTTTTAAGTTATTTTTTGCCACACACACTATTACAGAGAAGCAGACCCAATAAAATTCATATATCTCAGTCTCCCTCTGACAATACTCATTAAATGTATTGTATTATATGTATTAAAAAGAGAAAAATAAAAAATTCAACACATAAAATAGAGCAAATTACAATATAGGGATAAAATATTATATGTATAAAATTCAAAATACAATAATATACAATTGTGGTAAAAAGATGAACATAGTATGCATAAACATTTGTTTTTGAGGAGGAAAAAATTAAAATACAGCCCTGGTCCTTGATAACGCCTGGGCCCTCATTTGGTGTGCAGAACTAGTTCCCCGTGGAAGGTATAAAGATGACATTTATCTTAGAGGGATGGATGCCTTTACATCTTTTCATTATTGGGTTAAAATGCATCAAAAACAACTGCCCAGCGAGGTAAGTAAACTTCAGTCCATTTCAATTGCCTCTGGGTTGCCTTCACAGAGTCTCTGGTCCTGGATTCTGGTTCCTGCTGGCCTGGAAAGACATGCAGCAAGCATGGGGTGTTACTGCTAAAATAACTGGTCTCTTCTAACTAACTGCGTACTCACTCCACTGAATAATACCTTCAAGTTGAAGCAGAGGGCCGTGATGAGCAGCGTCATACCCAGCAGGATGACAACGAGTCTGATCATCAGCTCGGTTATAGGAGCTGAAACAGACGAAATCATCACAACTCATCATTTTTATAAATCCTCTGACAGGAATTGTAACCACATGGTTGACATTTTTGCAAACCAAATTGTTTTACTAAAAATTATGCATTTAAGTATTTGATTATTCTGCAGTTCTAGTCAATTTTATTTTTATTGTATTAAATTGACTCTTTGTTTTTTTACCATACATTTTTACTAGATATTGTTACTATATTCATTATTTTTTGTATTTATTTCAATTTGTTTATTTTTAATATTTATTTTGTTTGTTTGTTTTATTAAGTAACTTTTATTTTTCTTTTATTTTATAACACAATTTGTTTTTTTACCATACATTTTACAAAGATTTTTTTATAGATTTATTTTTATTTCCATCTATTTATTTTTGTATATTCATCTTAATATGTTTATTAGTTACTTTTATTTTAATATTTCTCAATTGATGTTTGCACTTTTTACAATGTATTATACTAGGAAAATGTTGATGTTTTTTCTTAATAAATGTATGCATTTTATTAACAATTTCTACAGTCTGTAATTTTGTATAATGTGACTGTAAAAGGATTAAACGTAAAACTGCCTTAAGTCACTTTAAACCACTGTTACAGTCAATATAACTCATGTTTGTATTGAAATGCTAAAACACTAAAATAATGGAAACTTAAAAAACAAAATCCTAAAGTTGAAAAAAAAAAAGGCCTCAGTTTTTCACTATAGTCATGCATGTAGGGCGGCATGGGTGACATTTTTAAATGAGACATGTAAAATAAAGTCATTTCAACGATCTGTGATTTTGTTGTCAAAAATGATTTTTAAAAAAGTCATTGTAAATTATGTTATCACAAATTCTGAAAAAAAGTAATTGTTAAGTATGTTATTAAATAATCATAAAAAAACATAGTATGGTAAGTCATCAAAAATCATGAAAAATCAAGTCAAAGTCAAAAATGATGAAAAAGTGTCACTATACTATGAGATGAAAAATGTCATAGTATAGCACGCTGTCTATCAAGCCATAAAAAAGTCATAGTTTTGTATGTTGTCACAAATGATTAAAAAAAGGCACTGAATGATATGTCATTAAAGAAGTATGAAAAAAGACTTTGCTACTGCAAGTGTAAAATAGGAATTCAGTTGCAACATCACTTATGCTGATAGCAGTAGGACAGGGGTATCCTTAGAAAAAATTCAAATAAGAAAATAAGAAAGTGAACTTTTGATGTGAGGTGATTCTGTCATGCATGACTTTACATGTTTCATCTGAATGGGATAAACTTACTCCTGTAAAGTCAGGATGTTAAGAGAGTCAGTGTCAGATTTCTGAGTTTGATTCTTGGTGAAGTTACCTCCAATAGTGAGATGGAGCGGCTGGCTCTCAGAGGAGAAGTTTAGGCCGAAAAAGTAGATGCGATAAACGCAGCGGTACTCCCCTCGGTGGGTGTGGTCTGCGGCAGAGAACAGGAAGTGGGTGTAGTGATTGACAGCTGGCAGGGTGTAGTTCTGCGCTGTGTTGGAGGTGGTGAAGGTGAGGGTGAAGGAGCCTCCTGGAAAGTGTGGTTTGATAGAGCACGTGATG
Organism: Plectropomus leopardus; assembly: GCF_026936395.1. Classification (NCBI taxonomy): domain Eukaryota; kingdom Metazoa; phylum Chordata; class Actinopteri; order Perciformes; family Serranidae; genus Plectropomus; species Plectropomus leopardus. The sequence continues at coordinate 35,931,462 of NC_142181.1, read as the reverse complement.
GTGAAGTTGGAGCCTTCGAGCACCTGGAACCCCTGCTGCTTGGCTCTGGAGACCCCATCAGTGGAGAAAGAGGAGATGTTTGGTTGTGTCAGCAGGTCTGTTAATGAAAAGGGAAAAGAGGTTTAGGCAACAAAACTGTTTGAGTCCGTGTTCATCATTCCTACGAACAGAGTTCTGCACATGAATGCAGAATCTGGAGGTAACGGGAAAAGATTTCAAAACTGCCTAGCTGCAGATGCATGGACCTCCATTAGCGCATGCGTAGGAAGATCTCCGCTGACCATATTGTATAGAAAGATGGATGACATGGCAGATCCCCCAAAGTTTAGCTTTTTAATGTGGATCGCCCCCTGGTGTCTGTCTGCAGTATAGGTCATAAAGCCTGCTCCTCCGTGTTAGTGAATGGGACAGAGACCAAACTATAAACTAAAAGTACACGCCAGATACATTTTTCCCAAAGATGGTTTCTGTCACTGAAGGTAGTTCTCATCACCCTAATGTTTGTTGTTCGCGATAACATTCCAACAACAATGGCGATGGACGTACAAAAATATTAGTAGGTTTATTTCTATTGCAGCCACTGAATAAAGCCCATCTAATATTGCCGTTATTTCTTTGTCTCTTGTAAGAGTTAAGGAGATCTCGGTTTCTTCCTCCGTCCATACATACCGAGTCATGTTTACTTTTTCTTCTTCTTTGGGTTTAATGGCAGATGGCATCCATGAAGTGGCAATACTGCTACCCAATGTTACACATCATATGAGCTATAAAAGTGTTTCCATTGCAGTTTTGCGAAATATGGCATTTTTCAAATCACCTGAAATACCACCTCGTGGGAGTGTAAAAACTTTTTTGCTATAATTTGCGCAATTTGAGGGTTAATGGAAACCTGCCTACTGGTACAGAGAGAGAAACACGAAGTGGAGCTCACATCATCAGTGTTCTGGTAATCTCATTACCAGAACACTGTATTGAAGAATGAAAATAAAATCAACTTTGAACTGTTTATCCTGTTCTAGCTCACCTAGGTCCTGCTTATCGTGGCAACAGACAAAGCACAGGAATTAATAGCGCATGTACCATACAGGTGTTACCTGAGCAGATGATTTCCCTGGAGTCAGAGCTGAATGCATCACCTGTCAAACATTTCTTCAGCTCAGATTTAGACTGGACACAGGACATGTTGATCAACCACACAGGTCTGCCTAAATACTGATGACCTATTTCAAATGTTGAAATGGCAGAACCACAATCGAGCTTTCGACACACTGCAGCTGTAGTGTCCTGGTCCCATTCAAAACCACTTGCATACACTGGTCTCCATTCTCTCTGGTTTTTCATCTCCAGTATACCAGCGCAACGGCTGGCCATATATCTACTGAAATCTTCTGATATCTCCGCCAACCTGATATCTCCTGGAGGATCTGAGCAGACACATGAGAGTAATTACAAAAGGAAGTAAATCAGAGCAGTAAATCAAAGCAGCAGCTCCTCTTCTACCTGAGCAGGTGAGGCCAACAGCTTTGCCAGATGAGCAGGTGTTTCTATCTGAGCTTCTACAGTCCAGGAAAGCAGACTCATGGCCTTCACAGTGGAACTCTTTGGACCACACTGGAGCCTCCCCCTCTTCATAGACAGCTCCCTGGAGGACTGAAGGAGCTCCACAGCCAAGTTCCCTGCAGACCACCTCTGCATCCTGCTGGTCAAAGTCATCTTCACACACTGGGGACCACCTCTGGTTGGACTTCACCTCCAGTCTGCCTGAACACAGACTGGCTCCATTAACCAGCCTGACAGATTCTGGAAAGAGGCAGAAAAAGAGCAACTTTAAAAGACATGCAGCTCAGGTTGATTGGTGACTCTAAATTGCCCTTAGGTGTGACTGTGTATGGTTGTCTGTCTATATGTGTCAGCCCTGCGATGGTCTGGCGAACTGTCCAGGGTGTACCCCGCCTTCCGCCCGATGACAGCTGGGATTGGCTCCAGCCCCCCCGCGACCCTTACGAGGACAAGCGGTTACAGGAAATGACTGACTGACTGACTGCTGCCAATATGGAACACTTTAATATCTAGAGTTTAAATGGACAGCGAGGCAGCAACCAGTTCTGTAGTTTGTCTTATTCCACTAGCTTTTTTGTACTATTTTACTTAGTTTTACTCTTTTTAATTGTCTTTTTTTTATCATGCTTTGTGTTACTTTAAATTATTTTCTTGATATTTTGTGTCTTGTTGTGGGTTGTAAAACCAAATCATTGATATGGTGGTCCTAAGGGTCAAAACACTACAACATTTCAGCAAACACTTCAATATTTAAAAAAAAACCTCAACCAATTTTAACAACATTTCACGAAACAAAACAACATATCACAAAATAAAACAGCATTTCAGAAAACAAAACATTTGGTGAGCTATTTGGAAAATAGAAAACAATGTGTGCAAATTAATGACACTGTGTCAGGATTTAGGGAGGTCACTTGTGGGGTGCCGCAGAGTTCGGTGATTGGTCCAAAATTATTTATACTTTATATTCATGATATCTGTAATGTTACAGACTTATTAAAATGTGTAATTTCTGCAGATGATACCAATTTATTTTTGCTCTGGGAAACACTTAAAGGAACTTAACTTTTTTTTTTTGGTTTTTGGAAAGAGAAAAGAAATAGATGGAATATCAAAATCAATAGCAATCATAAATAAATCATAAATCCTTGTATATTATTTACTGTTCACTCATACTTCCATATATATTGTACTGTGTAGAATTGTGGGGATCAACTTCCAAAGCAGCCATTATTTCAGTGATTTTGTTACATCCATAAGCCTGGTTATTATGATTAAGCCTGGTTATTGACCGCTCAAAGCACTTTTACACCACACTGTCACATTCACACACACATTCACACACTGATGGTAGAGGTTACTGTACAAGGTGCCACCTGCTACTAAGTAAGCATTAACATGCAGTCACAGTCTGATGATGCAGCATCTGGGGCTATTTGGGATTCAGTATCTTGCCCAAGTATACTTGGACGTGTTGAGGAGCTGGGGATTGAACTGCTGACTTTCTGATTAGAAGACGACCCGCTCTACCTCTAAGCCACAAGGCAGGCGTATATAAGCGTTTTGCTTCTGCCTGTACCTTTTCAGCCATTATCACCATACTTTAGTACTTTAGTTTAGTAATTAGTTTATGTTATCAAGAATGTATATACTTATTGTACATTAGAGTGTATATTGTGAGTATTTTTGTCTTTGCTGTGTTGTGTGTGACGACTGAATAAAAATACTACTACTATTAGTACTACTAAGACTTGAAGTACAAAACTTAGGCACTATTGTGCACTACTGGGAATAAAGTTTTATTATATCTTACACTCCCAACCTGTGAGAAGACGCAAGGCATCCAGTCCACCAGAAATAAAACAAAAAAAGCACTTCTGTTTGTTGCAGACTGGCAGACAATTTACCCATGCGACAAGGAATCATTGTCCAATAGTACCTACGTTTTTGATTTTGATTGAGTCTCACCAAATGTTGTGTTTTCTGAAATGTTATTTTATGAAATGTTTTAGTGTTTTCTGAAATATTGTAGTGTTTTGGAAATACTGATTCATTTTCTGAAATGTATTGTTTTGAGAAATGTAGTATATTATGAAATGTTTTGTTTTTGGGAAATGTCGTGATTTTTTTTTCTCTTTTTTTAATGTTTATGTTTTTTCAAATCTTGTATTGTTTTCTGAAAAGCTGTTGTGTTTTGACTCTCAGGACCACTGTACATACATACAGAGATACTGAGGAGTTAGTAGATCTGAGGTTAACAGCAGAGGCGCCGTTTAATGCTCTGTGGGTTCATCACTACCAGTTTTTTTTTTTTTTTTATCTTTCCTTGGTTTTTAAAGTGACAAACTGGTAATCAACACCAGAAATTGAATTTCAGTTTGGATTGAAATGATTATCAGTGCAATCATTAATCATTATCATTAATGGTGTTACCTGAGCAGGTTATCTCAAGGCGGGTAAAAGAATATGTAAAGTCTGTTGAACATTTCTTCAGTGAAGATGCGTTACAATAAGGAATGATTTTCCAAGATTCTGATGCGGACTCCGGTCTTTTGATGATTGTAACAAAAGAGCCACAGTCAAGCTCTTCGCACACTGCGCTTGCTAATCTCATGTTCCAGTTTGTCACATCCACTGGTTTCCATTCAAATTGTTGTTTCATCTCTAGCACGCCACCACAGCTGCTGGCTCCTCCAACCAGCCGGACACCGCCAGGTTCTGAGCAGAAACAAGACAGAAACTTCGAACAGGTTTGGATTTACATCATCAGACAGGTGGTGAACAAAGGATCCAAAAACTAAGAAAATTCCTAATGAATTGAAGTCACAGGTAATTTATTAACAGCAAAAATGCATCAAGACATCAGTTTACAAACTCTCACACAACTCATGTATGTATGCTCAGTATAAGCAAACAGCCATTTCTAATGGGAAACTGAACTGAAAGTGACACTTATCTATGTGCTCTTCAAAACCAGACTCTATTTACAAAAAGAATCATTGTTGTATGCAGGAGCCGAAAAGGCTCTGTATGCAGGAGCTGCTGGTCTATGACACATTCTTTTGTTTCCCAAGGAAATAAATGCAAATATTAGGTGTTTTGCTGTTGCATTAAGTCCATCTAACAAGCAGAAACTGTACATTTTCCTTGAAAGTCTTTTTTGAAAAAAACACAATGCACAAGTGTAAATTGACACAATGTAGGATGCCAACAACATACGCAAGAGGATACCCAGTGTGTCATATGTAGACGTGAATAGTGCTGAGCAAGCTGTAATATCTGAAGAGTTGAGATGAGAATGTGTTGATTATACTGCATGAATTGTGTGAGAGCTTGTAAAGAGGTGTTTTAATAGACTGTTGCTGCTGTTAAACAAAGCCCCCTATGACTTTAATCCCCAAACAACTTGTCTCAGTTTTTGAAATCTCCATTCACCACAAAAGGTGTGTGAATAAAACAAAGTTTTCACAAACTTGCAACTGATAAACATACTATCATTTATAGAGTGAAGTATTCCTTTAAACTGAACTGGTGATAATGTTTTCTTTTACCTGAGCAGGTGAGTCCAACAGCTTTGCCAGATGAGCAGGTGTTTCTGTCTGAGTCCATGCTTCTACAGTCCAGGAGAGCAGACTCATGGCCTTCACACTGGAACTCTTTGGACCACACCGGAGCCTCCCCGTCTCCATAGAGCACTCCCTGGAAGACTGAAGGAGTTTCACAGCCAACTTCCCTGCAGACCACCTCTGCATCCTGCTGGTCAAAGTCATCTTCACAAACCGAGGACCACGACTGGTTAGACTGGCTAGACTTTACCTCCAGTCTACCTGAACACAGACCGGGTCCGTCGACCAGCCTGACAGATTCTGGAGAGACAAAGTCACCACCTTCAGATCAAATAGCACTGAACCACATAAAATTATATTGTTCAATTGCTTTCTGACTTTTATCAGACTTTTTCACAATTTATCTCTTCTCTTCAAAGTGCACTGCTAAATATAGAAGGAATCATCTAAAATCAGTCTTCTTGTCAAGTCTTTAATAACTACTTTTTGGATTATGCTCACATGTGGTAGCAGCCAGGGGTGTAGCACCAAATCCTGGGCCCTATGCACAAGCAGCCTCTGTGGGCCCCGCCTCCTTTCCATCTGGATCCATGTCTCTCTGATGCACCATTTATCATTTCCTGTCTTTCCCTTACCTTTCTTTCTTTTTTGTTTTTGTTTTGTTTTTTGGAGGCCAAATTCTTCTTTCTTGGGGAAAGACATGAGAGCGCCTCCAAGGGGTGAGAGTAGCCTCATAGAGATTCCTTTCTTTTCCCATATAAAGTTCAGGCTTTTAACACGTTCTTATTACATTACATTACATTACCAAATTACATATCACCACTTTGTAGTGGACTTCCGCTTCTACATGTAATATTTTAGGTATCCCTCTGCATCTGCTGTTGACGCTCCGGGATGCCACTACTGTGATGTCAATGGAAACACATGGTGGGATGACGCTCCATATGGTTGTTTGGGCAATAAAAGCACATGGCAACCAACACCAGGATGTCAACAAATGCACATGCTGTCACAGATGATTAGGAATAGGGAAAGGAGGCACATGGTAAGGTGTAGGAAAAAATCCATCACATTCAGATGGTAAGGGAACATCAGAGTCCTGTATGAAAGGCTGCAGTTTGTTGGACCCACTTGCATTTATTCATGTTCTCAACTGCAGCCACGGCAGGTGCCGTACGGCCATCCGCTATAAATGGTTCTTTCTGGCCATGTTCTCAGTTTGCGGCTTCCAGTGGCATATCATGTGGATGCAAAAGGTGGCTTTTGGTTTTAGGATCTTACTGTAACGGGTGTGGAGTGAACCCAATTGCAGCACAAATGAACCAGGTTTGTTGAATTAACAGTCTTTATTCAGCAGGTTAATGCAGGAAAACAGCTAACCACAAGATGCATCAGAGTAGGGCAGGCGGGTATGGCAGGATTTGGACCCGGGTCTCCTGTGAGGCAGACAGGCCACACAAGACCAACGGGGCAGGCAGGAAATGTATGGGACTCGTGAGGCCCATACATTTCCCTGGAAAGTGGTTCAGATGAGGGCTGGGAGTGGATCCGGACCTTGAGATGGAGTTGGCACGCCTGACGGCACAAGGTGAAGCTGACACAGTGGGTCCTCGGGCTAAGCAGGAACAGGCTGACTCCCAACCAGCCACAGGCAGACGAGGAACAGAAAGCAGGCATGCAAAACTCGTAGTCGGAGACAGAAGGCTGGTGGATTTATCGGGGCTGAGACGTGAAGCAAAGATCAAAGGCGACATCTGACATCTCCCCCATAGAAAGGTCCTCAACATCCTGGACAGGTGGGGGCAAGATGTGGGTCCCTCGACGAGCAGACTCATAGGATGGCTGGTCGGGGTGTTGCTGATGAAAGTTGGCCACGAGACTGGGGTCCACAATATGGCGAGCAGGAACCCAGGACCTCTCTTCAGGACTGTAACCCTCCCAGTCCACAAGACTGAAGACCTCTACCCCACCGACAAGAGCGAATCGGGTGACGTACAGCATACACTGGACCGCCAGCATCAACCATTTGTGATGGGGGAGGTGGTGGTGTCGCAGGGACCAAGGGACTGTGGTGGACTGGCTTAATCTTGGACACATGGAAGGTTGGGTGAACTCTCATGGAATGTGGGAGCTTTAACTGACTGCCACTGGACTGATAACTTTCTGGATAGTGAAAGGCCTGATGAACTTAGGTGCCATCTTTTTGGATTCCACTCAGAGAGGTAGGCCTCAGGTGGAGAGCCACACTTGCTGACCTGCTTGGTAGGTAGGTGCAGTAGTACGGTGGCGGTTGGCAGTGGCAGCATAGCGACCCACAGAACGAAGGAGGATGGAGCGAGCTTGGAGCCATGTTCTGCGGCAGCAACGGATGAAGGCTTGGACAGACGGACAAGAAGTCTCCTTGTCTTGGGCTGGGAACAGTGGTGGTTGATAGCCATATGCACACTGAAATGGAGAGAGGCCGGTGGCAGAGCAGACAAGGGAATCGTGAGCATATTCAGCCCACAATAGTTGTGACGACCAGGAGGAGGGGTTCTGGGAGGCCATGCACCGCAGGGCTGTTTCCAGTTCTTGGTTCATGCACTCAGTTTGTCCATTGGTCTGGGGATGGAATCCAGAGGACAGACTGGCAGTAGCACCCAGCAGACTGCAGAACTTCCTCCAGGCCAACAGTTCCCTGTTACCAATGTCATAATTCTTCTCAGCCGAGAACAGGCTTTGAGAGAAGAAGGCACAGGGATGGAGCTTTTGGTCAGTGCCAGAGCGCTGAGACAAGATGGCCTCCACTCCCTATCTGAGGCGTCCATCTCGACCACAAACTGTCGTTCAGAGGTGACCACTGGAAGGGCACTTTGGAGGAGGTCAGGGCGGTGAGGGGGGCTGCCACAGAGCTGTAGTTATGGATGAAGCGATGGTAAAAGTTGGCGAACCCCAGGAAATGCTGAAGCTGTTTGTGGTTTTCAGGAACAGACCAGGAGGTGACAGCTGAGACCTTGGCTGGGTCCATCTGGATGTTGCCTTGTGCCACAATGTTCCCCAGAAAAGATACTAAAAAGACATAGAACTCACATTTTTCTGCTTTGACATACAGGGAGTTCTCTAGGAGGCGCTGGAGGATGGACTGGACATGATGAATGTGTTGCTCTTTGGACCGGGAGAAGATGAGTATATCATCAAGATACACAAAGACATATTGGTTGAGCATGTCTCGGAGCACATTGTTTATCAGTGCCTGGAAGATGGCAGGGGCATTGGTGAGGCCGAACGGCATTATGAGATAATCGTAGTCACCGGTTGGGGTGTAAAATGCCATCTTCCACTCATCTCCTTCTCTGATGCAGACAAGGTGGTAGGCAGGTCAAGTTTGGAGAAAATGGTGGCCCCCTGGAGCAGTTCAAAGGCAGTGGAGATGAGTGGCAGTGGGTAACAGTTCTTTATAGCGATATCATTAAGTCATCAGTTGTCAATGCAGGGTCTCAATGTCTTGTCCTTCTTCTCAACAAAGAAAAATCCTGTTTCAGAAGGAGATAAAGAAGGACGAATGATGCCCTTGGCCAGGGAGTCGATGTAAGTCTCCATGGCTTTTCTCTCAGGCTCCAACAGAAAGTACAGGCGCCACTTGGGAGGTGACATACCAGGCAGGAGATCTATGGCGCAGTCGTAGGGGTAGTGTGACTCTGGCTTAGCTGAAGACCTGGCAGAAATGATGGTACACAGGTGGCACCCCGGTGAAAAGCTGGAGCTGGAGGAGTGAAGCGAAGCTGAGGCTTGCTGCAGGCACCTCTGATGACAGGCCTTGTTTCAGTCTCATCAGTGCCCTTGCAGACTCAGAACCACAATTCTCGAAGCCAAAAGCCTTGCAAAGTTCGGCAGCAAACAGGTCAAAGGAAGCACAGGCTGGAGACCGCCTCTCCCACTCAGCTTTTCCCCATAGTCAAGCTCTGCCCGTCAGGTGGTTGATGACAAACGCTACCTTTGCTGGTTCAGCGGTGAAGGTGTGGTGCTGCAGGGTGAACAGAAGAGAGCAGTTCGTGAGGAAGGGGCCACAAGTCTCTCAATCACTGTCGTACCACTCTGGGATTCCCACCCAGGGCTCAGGAGCAGGAGCCGATGCTTCAGAAGAGGGGGCAAATCCAGCAGACGGAGAGAGCTGGGAAAGTTGGGCTGCTAGCTGTTGCATCTGTCTGGCTAACGCCGCTAGTGCTCATCCCTGAGCCTCAGCAGACTGTCTGGCTTCATCAGCAGACGCAGTCATCATGGCCTCATGTTGCTGCAGGATGCCCTCAATTGTCTCGAGGCGACTAAGTGGTGTGGGATTGTGTGCTGGGTCCATAGCTGGCCAGCTTGTACTCTAACGGGTGTGGAGTGAACCCAAATGCAGAACAAATGAACCAGGTTTATTGAATCATCAGTCATTATTCAGCAGGTTAATGCAGGAAAACAGCTAACCACAAGATGCATCAGAGTAGAGCAGGCGGGTATGGCAGGACCTTGAGATGGAGTTGGCGAGGCTGACGGCATCAGAGGAGAGGAGCTAGCAAGGTGAAGCTGACAAAATGGGTCTTCGGGCTAAGCAGGAACAGGCTGACTCCCAACCAGTCACAGGCAGACGAGGAACAGAAAGCAGGCAAGCAAAACTCATAATCGGAGACAGAAGGCTTGTGGATTTATCGGGGCTGAGACGTGAAGCAACGGTCAGAGGCGAGTCGGGTCGATACCAGATAAGCAGTCCGGAAACAGAAACAAATGCTGGAGAGTCAGGCATGAGAGCGAAGACAATCTGGCAAAGAGTGAGCGGAGTGAAGCTGCATATATACTGGCTTGATTGGAGATGGTGAGCAGGTGACAGCAGCAGGTGGAAGCAGCAAAGCTGATGAGGGGTGTGGCTGAGCAGCAGAGCAGCAGAGCAGGAGAGGGGGAGAGCAGACTGTGACAACTACACCAAGAGCATTACAAAAGCGGTGGTATTTGATGACTTTTATCTGATCAATTCTGCCAATGTAATGTATTTATGGCACTTATTTCCTTAAAAAAATTCAAACAGTAGTTTGGGTAGTTAGTTCCACTTTTCCCCCCACTATGACAGCCCTGGTAGCAGCTGTAAAGTTACTGACCTGAACAGGTGATCTCCATCTTGGAAGCAGACAGTTCTGGATTTGAGTTTATTATGTGTAGAGCGCCAGATATGCATTCTCCTGGGAAACCCTGTACTGTTTGCAGTGAAACAACAGAACCACAGCTGAGCCGTCTGCACACTTCAGCTAGTGATGCTATGTCCCATTTAAAGTACTGGTAATCCTCTTCTGGCCCAAACTGGTCATCCACTGCTGGCCCAAACTGGTCATCCACTGCTGGCCCAAACTGGTCATCCACTGCTGGCCTAATCCGTTCAACCACTGTTGTACGGACAGGGATGGGCCTGGGCCTGGTCACATCAGGCTTAGACGCTGCCTTCCACTCTCCCTGGACTTTTATCTCTAGTTTACCAGAACAGTGGCTGGCTCCTCCAACCAACCTGACATCACCAGGAAATACTGAACAGAAACCAAAAATAATCAGTACATAAAATAAAGTTACTTCCACTTTTCTTTTTTTTTTAATTTGCAAAGTTTGTTTTCTCTCTCTTTTTCAAATGTCTTCTTTACCTTTTGACTTGTGTGTGTCTGCAGCCCAGAGCCCTGCAGAGAGGATGAACAAAATAAATATTAAAATAAAGAGTTTTGACTTAGGAAGGACTGGGTACGGTAAAACTAAAATTCATGATTTTGTAGGTCATAATCATGTTTGTGTTATTATTGATGTTCATTCCTTTTGACATTGAAACCACGGTGTTCTCCTCTCCCATTTTTACTGGCAATAAATGGTAGAATTGCTAAAACAAAATCTTTAACTCAGATCGCATATGGATGTAATTTAAGAACAAGAAACAAAAATCTGCCAGTTAACACAATTCTGATCATGGAAAAATATTTTATGCACAAAGCCAAATTTATGGAAAAATGCCATTCGTTGTTAATGCTTTTTGTAATTTCTATGATATTGCAATTCCATGAAATACAGAAATTTAGAATCTGCAAAGGTTGTTTGAACATATTAACCCGTTTATGCCCAGATTTTTTTCGGAGTTGTAAGGCATTTAATTTTATCAGTTGAGTCCCTCTGAATCATCTTATGTATTTATTTTTTTTTCCATTTTGTACTTTGTTTTGAAGAAAATAGCATTTTTATGACTGGCAACAATTGTTTGTAGAGTAGGGTAGGGTTTGTAGGTGTGGGCATTGGCTATGGTAAGTACTTGTGTGTCAAGAAAAGTGCACCTCGTACTGCACATCAAAATCTTTTACCTCAGTGAAGCACAAGCTAATGTTAGCTAACAGAGAAAGATCACTTAGCAGCTAGCAAGAAAATGATGTATGGTAACATATCAAAATCCTATAGACACAGGCCTTGAATACCTGTGAATTTATTTAGCTAGAAAGAGTATTCTAAGAGGACTAAAAAGAGCCATTGTGCATTATTCTACAATTTGAAATAAGTAAATTATGAGCAATCCTGACAACAGTGTTTTCCTTTATTTAGCGACAAGCTATGTGCCTACTGGAAATAAGCCCATGAACAAAAAAATATTTATCCCAGGTACAATTTTTGGGGGGTGGGTTACTCTAGAGACTTGAATGATTAAATAATTATAAATATGTTTGGGAGGAAAATCATAAGAAATTTATGAAAATTACCTCTTTCTAGGAGGATTTGCATTCGCCATGTCTTCAGCCATAAGGAGCAGGAAGCAGATGATGTCATGTGACAGGAAGCACTTGAAAACTATTTTTTTATAAACCAAAACCTTTGTCTAAGTTGTCTACTAGCATATAAGTGGGAAAAGTTGCATTACCCAATTTTATTTATTTATTATGTTGTTTGTTGTTTTGTGTGTGTGTGTGTGGGGGGGGTACCATTTACAGTATGTACTTCAGTTTATTTTCTTATTTTTGAACCTTTTTTGTAACATTACATAGAGAGCAACTTTGGTATTTTTCACCAAGGCCCAATTTTCTTTGTTTTTGTGTCGAAGTGACTGATGGGAGCCACAATTTTTGAAACGAGTCCAGTATAGAGTGACAGAGCTGCACTGACAGCAGCAAAACAGGCTGAAATGTAACCCCTGCAGGCAATCATGCATTGTCAATGTATGTCGAATAAAAGTGTTTGTTTTTGTCACTGACAGGATCACAGTGTTATTCTAGTTGACTGACAACATTATAGAAAGGATCTCTACAGAGAAAACCCTGTATGTTAACCCTTTGAAACCTGGAGCAACATCACTTCTCTTGTGCTGCTTTCAGATGCCTTAACTAAGTATTAAAACCTTTGAACTCGGAGCAAATTGGTATGATTTCTGTCAAAAACATGGGAAAACGGCAATGAGCAAGTTGGTGAGAAACGTCCAACAAATTCCAAGAAATGAGTGGATTTATAATTTTTTTAAAGCTATAGGGTAAAATCACTAGAGGAAAACAAGAAAAGAAGCAAGGACAAGTTATCATAATTACATATTTAAATGTTACAAAATTATTATAGGCCTATTTTAAGCACTTTTTCCTCAGTCATTACCCTGTTTTTATTAATACTGGATTTCTTTTTTATCATTATAAGTTCCATTCATTATACACAAAAACGTGGGGATATAAGGTACAGATAGGAAAATACCAAGGTTGCCCTTTGAAGTGTGTCTTTATTTCATGGTTAAATCATTTGACTTTAAACTGATTTATGCCACATGGTAAAAAAAACAAACAAACAAACAAACAAACAAACCCATGGATTTATTATGCTCCAAACCCGGACAGGTTGGGAGGGTTTTCCCATGGGAAAAACACGATGAGGGACAATTTCACAAAATACCGTGTGTTCCAACAGCATCCTAAACGATACAATGTAAAATCAAACATCATTCAGGCGACTTTTACCGTCTCTGTGCGTCAACGCAAAGACGCGGACGGACGCGAATTCGGGCCGGGCGGCATGAAGGACGCGAAAACGTGTATTTCGCCACTTCGCGCAAGTGTAAATTTTTAAACTTGAGCGAGAATTTCGCGTGTGGTTGTGTTGTTGCAGACTGTCAGCTGATATTCTCCTGACGTTACTGAGACACGGGAGCTACAGTAGCTGTGAGTGAATTTTACAAATTTGAGTTGCTTCTTAGCAAAATGCTGAGTAATTTAAGTTGGTATTTTATTGTGGAAAGTAAAGACCGGAGGTTGTGTAAATGCTGTGAAGAGTGTTGGTTCACTCTGCTTCTGAGCGCGATCCTGTTTACACCCAACTTTCTGTTGTATTTCACTGCAAACTACGTTAGCCGTTTAGCCACCGCCTCTCCTAGCTAACGTAAGCACAACCACGGTTGTGGAGGCGTACAAACAGAATTGTTCAGCATGTCCAAACGAAGCGCAGCTGTCTGCTCTCACCTGGACACCTGCTGTCATGTGTGATACACAGCTGAATTTCTCTGTCAAACTTCACAAGCAGCGGATTCAAAGTGGCAGAGTGCAGAGAAGACAGCGCAGCGTTCATTCCTGCAGAGAACACTCTGGATACAGTGAATAGCTCTGTGCAGCAGGTGGCGCTGCAGCTCTGGGTGAGTTCATTGTAAATATGAAATCAGATATTTGTTACCTGCACATGTTCTCAGCTTCCAGTGTGGACTCATGTAATGTTTAACAGCGTGTCTCATCTTTAACATGAATGTTGCTTCACAGAGTGGGAATGAAAAATAAATAATTTTTTTTCATACCTAGTAAAATGTTTCTCCTACACAGTAAATAAGTATTTTGTTTATGTTTTTTTCTGATTCCAATTCCATACCCATATCGTTTCCATAAAACTAAGAACCTTAATGTTAAATCTGTCTGATTATCAGGGCTGCCAACTTTCTGGCAGCCCTGATAATCAAAAGGTTGGGAGGGTCATCTCTCCTCAACCCCCAGGAATTTTGTTTTAAGAGTTCAGAAGACAAATTCACAATTTCAAGGACAGACAATACAGGGTTAAACTGGTTAACTTAGAGATTATTACATGTCTTCTTCTAGACGTCTTCTTTTTTTTTTGTAATTTGACTATTCTTTCTAAATTTTGAATATGTAATTTCCCCCCTAGCTTTTAAAAAACTTTTTTTTCTATCTACTAATTTATTGTTATTTGGGGAACATTTCTTTCAGAGTTGCTCTTTGCCTTTTCCCCTATGTTTAAAACAATTTAAACCAATTTCAGAGGTTTAAATGCTTGTTAAAGGCATCTTAACACAACAAGAGAACTGACGTTGATCTAGGTGTTAGTGATAAAATGGATGTGTGTCGTGTCAGAGGTGTTTGTCTCGTGATCAGTATGTGAAAGCTGGCAGCCCAGTAGATTTATTCCTACTTCTAATAATTATTCTGTTGTCTTACTCAGACAGACGTTCTCATTTTTTTATTATATCAAGTGATATTCACATGGGGACTGAGAATATAAGTGGCAGGGTTTATTGATTTTATAGAAAATTTAACAGCCTTTAACCCTTTGAAACCAGAGTAGATTTATTTCTTTATTTTTTTTTTGTGCTGTATTCACATGCTTTTCTCAAATACTCAAATCCTGTGCCAGATTATTTGAGTTCTTTCAAAAACATGAGGGAAAAGACAATGAGCAACAAAAAAAGATAAAAAATATAGTGTTCATAAAACTATATTATAATATAATTATATATTTAAAATTATGTTATAGAATAATTATTATTTTTAAGTGCTTTTTTCGGTTAATGTCCCAATTTTTTTTGTCAGCCCTGTTCACAGTCCTGTAGGTACCTTACTGGATCTCAATAGCCTCCCAAAAAGACCATTCAACACACACAAAAAGGATCACCAGCAAGAATGTGAAAAGGAAACATCTGGAAGACATACAAGAGCAAAAAAAGGAAAAAGCCACACAGGAAAACCTAAAATCAACCATAATAGATCACTACAGAAGAGAGAACCACATCATGGATTGAGAAGGGGCCAGGGTCATCAGATCAGAGAGCAACAAGTACCACCGTTGAATAAGGGAGGCTATTGAGATCCAGAAATGAACCGACAGGACTGTGAACAGGGACGAGGGGTCCTACATGCTGCCACCTGGGACACCATCCTCAAGAGGCGGTGGGACAGCAGAGGGCGTGGCCGACCTGTCAGGACCAGACAGGTCGACCACGTCTGCTCCTAAACAGCTGATAACACAGGTCACAGCAACATCACATGACTCTTCTGAGGAAGACTGCAGGATGATAGCAGTCAAAACATGTCAAGGTAAAATGTTACACTCTTTAATACTTGTCTAACAACAAGAAACAGGGTAAACTAAAAAATAATCTTGAGGTCATATGTGTTTGTTTTTTCCCCTTTTTTGTGTTTATTTTCAGGTAGTTTTCTTGAAACTTTTTAAGAATTTCATGCTCATTTTCAGGCCATTTCTTGTGTCTTCTTACCATGTTTTTGAAAGAGGTTAAGCCAATTAACTCAGGATTCAGAGGGTTAAAGCAGAGTCCTACCTGAGCTCCAGAGAGACAGAAACGCCATCAGCACTCTGTGGTCCATGTTGACTAAGTGTGTCCCTCAGTGTCACTGTGTCTTCATGTGCTGTCTCGGCTCTTTATCAGTCTCACAGTTAGCTCTAATCCCCATTTAAGAAAACCCCAAACTATTTCCTGTTTGCTTCGACCGTGGGCTGTTACAAAGCTGTGTTTTTTTTTTCAAAGTATGAAATTACAAGAAATTAGTGGATTTTGATTTTTTTTTTTTTTCAAATAAAGCTAGGAACATTATTTATTTATTTATTATCATAATTACATATTTGAAATTATGTTACACAATTAGTATAATCTTTTAAGCACTTTTCCAGGTCATTTCTTTTTCTTTTTTTAAATTTTCTTTATAGTTTTTCTTTTTAAAAAAAAACTAATTTTCCTGTAATTTTCTTGAACTTTTTACTAAGTTTTGGTTCATTTCATCTTTCAGCCTTCTTCCTGTGTTTTTGAATGACATCAGGCTAATTTGCTCAAGTTTTAAAGGGTTAAAATATGTACCATGAGGTACAACCTGTTCACAGACAGAATGTGGACAATTCAGCAAGTCCAATGCATGTTATCATCATCATCATCATCATCATCATTATTATTATTATCATCATCAGTAGTAGTATGACAAATTACTATTAATATTTTTACTTGCATATAGACAATTTTCCAAAATCAAAAGCATCAGGTTGATCATATGCAATTGCAGTTGCCCCCGAGCAGGACAGCGCGCCATTGCCACACTGCAAAAATGGCCAGATGAACGTGACAAAGAGCTCAAAGTGGCGAACTGGCCCCCAAATTCCCCACATCCCCATCTGATGGAGCATCATTGAGACGTGGTGGTTCCTCAGAGGTACCACTGATCCACAGTGGGACTTAGGACCTCTGGGGGTTTCTTGGGGAGGATTCTTTGAGTCCTGTGGGTTGTGAGGTGGGTCTCCAGCACGTCTTACAAGTGCATGATCATATTGGGATCTGGGGAATTTAGAGGCCAGAGCAGTGCTTTGAGCTCTTTGTCACACTGCTTGGGCCATTTCTGAGGTTTTTGCGGTGTGGCATTGTCCTGCTGGTGGGCCACTGCCATCAGGGAGTGCAGTTGCAGCTTGTTCTCATTCAGAAGTCGTCATACTGCCACTTTTGCAGTACTTTAAGTAAGATCCCAAAGCCAAAAGCCACCTTCCTCATCTGCATGACACGCCACTGAACAATGTCAGCTGAGAACACGGCAGAACTGGTTACGCTATATTTTACACCTTCAGATGGTCTGACGGAACCTGCCTGGGCTGCATGGTACGCTGCTGGATAGCTTCAGGTTGAAACGCTGTCGATAACGATATAATATAAGGAGCACGAAGGTCCCCTTGATGGGCTGCAAGGATGGTGGATGGATCCAACAAACCTCTGAGTCTGGTGTTCATTTCACATCTGAATGTGATGTTTTTTTTCTTACCATGTGCATTTTTTGCCTAAACATAACCACATGCAGCATAGTCCCACCAATTCAATTTTATTTAGCAAAATGTGAAAAACACGTGGGCTTACAACACAATGAAATAAAACATAATTTAAGAATAAGGTGCAATTCCTTAAAACTTTGTAAATAAGTAGCACTGTGACCTAAAAAAAGTATTCTTTAGGTCACAATATTTGCAATATTACTGCATCAAAATCAGTGACACTGTGAGGGCACAGCATATTATTTGGCCAAATAATAACAAGAAGAGGGCAATAAAATAGTTGCTGTACTGAAAAAAAAAACAGGTTGTTGTTATACATGAGGCCCATAACAAAGTATATAGGTCTGTACTTTAAAATAAAGTGTGGTTTTTACAATCTTGACACATTCATGAGTCACTTGTGGTCCATTCAGAACGAAAGCCTGCTGACACGGAGCATAACAGAAGTCCACTGCAAAGCAACAACTTGTGACGACTTATGTAACAGCGTGTTGGAATTGTATAATACTTTAGTAAATGTACTTTCCACTACTGCTGCAAATACCTGCCAGTTTGTGCTCTGAAGCCTCTGATATGCAAGCACATTTAATCTGCATGGTTTACATGTTCTGAAAGCATACTTAGAGAAAGTAAAACGCCCGGAGTTTGAGGTGGTTTAATGTCAAGCTGTGATGGCTGAAGGTGGGAAAATAACAGCGACTAAAAGTTACGACACATGTCTGATCTTCTAGTCAGATGTGCTGCTTCCTCGCCATCATTTTAATCTTCTTATCATTGTGGTTTTGCTTATACGTCACACATTTTCTGCTGGATGTGCCAACATGAAACGGCTGTTTCTGAGTGCATTTATTATGTTACCAACACATTCAGTGATCTGTCAATCTGTCAATTTATTTTATTTTTATTTATTTATTTTTAATTTTAGGCATTGCAACATCCAGTAGGTTACTGGACGTTTCTATCCAAAGGGAGAAAAGTCAAATTGAAACTACATTAAGACCCCTTTTTTAAATCCTTGTGAGTGATGTTTGTCTGAACTTGTGTGATGAGCAACAGAATCAGTCAGGCTTAAAAACTCCCTGTGATGCTGAGGATGAGGTTGATAAAATTGTTGATTATTGGAGAGTGTTTGTGACAAGCACAGATGTTGATGATACTGAAGTAGTTATTGGTTAATTTCACTTGAAATCAGATTTCGTTTATGAATTTTTAAAAAAAAGAATCATCTATCATTAAATGCATGCACAGTTGTCAATGTGCATGTTCTGTACACTGCTAAGTTTTACACATGAGAATATTTTTAGAAAGTGAAGGCATTTGTACAGAACATTTTTTTCTGGTGATCCATTTTCTAAGTGTAAAAAACATTTTTTATGACGTTATGAGAGAAAAAAAAATATTTTTTTGCGAGGAAAAAAACCTGCAAGAAAAAAAATTGGAAAGAAAAAAAAATGGAGGTGAGAAAAAAAAAACTTTTTTCACTCGGCTCCACACTTTTTTTTCTTCATGTGTGGAACTCAGTGAAAAATATTTTTTTCTCAGGAGGAAGATCAGGCTCATTTTTTTTAAGTGTTTCTTTTTGTAGTTCTCATTTTGACCACAACTGCTACTGTTGATATTAGATTTTGCATTTTGAAGATGAAACATGAGAAAACACAAACACAGTGTACTGTAACTGCTGCAAGTGACAGTGACCACTATGACCATAACCTTTTATGTAACATGAAAGGCCTCATATATCAGAATTTGAATAATTCTATGTATGAGGCCACAAAATGTTAATCCTCAATCTGACTTGCTGATAGTACACAGTATTCCACCCGTGACACTAACGGCAGATTAGTACCAAGTATAACACATTCATGGCCAAAAGAAAGACGTGACGGTCATGTTACATAACCTGCTAACACATAAGAGATGCATGTTGTGTTAAGAGTGCAAAGAGAAATGAAAACTTCCCTGGAAGAACATGGATGCTATTGGTCCAATTTGGGACATGGGTGGTGGTGCACTTCAGCCTCTTGTGGTCAAAATGAGAATTACAAATAGAAACAATTATACAAATGAGCATTATTTTCCTCCTGATTTTTTTTTTTCACTGGGTTCCACACATAGACAAAAAAAAAATTCTTGTGAAAATTGTTTTTATTCCACGCATTTTTTTTTCACTCTGTCACACATGAAAAAAACAGAGAAAATTATGGATTTTTTCTTGCCCCCCCACCCCCCCCCAGAAAATTTTATTGCCCCCAAATTAATGTTTTTTCCTTGCCCCCAGCCCATTTTTTTTCTTGATTGATTTGAGTTATTCAACCTTTTAAAAACCTGAGCAAATTTGTTTGGTTTCATTCAACAAAGGCAATGAGCAATTTGGCATAAAATGTCTTTAGAAATTGTAAGAAATGATTAAAAGATGACAAGAAAATTACCTGACGGTGGGTAAGAGAGAGAAAGAGAGAAAGGAGGAAAGAAAAAAAGAGAAAGAAAATTAGTGGAAATTTATCCAAAACTCTGAGAAAATATCCAGAAGATATTTTTATATATGTATATATATTTATATATATATATATATATATATATATATATATATATATATATCCTGGACATATAATTTTCTGTCGGACATTTTTTTTTTTTTTTAATTTTTATTGAGATTTCTCTTTCTCTCTTTCTTTTGCTTCCTTTCTGTCTCTCTCTCGTTAATTTTCAGGCCATTTTCCTGTCATCTTTTAATAATATCTTGCAATTTGCATTTAATGCCAACTTGCCGTTTTTTTAAGGAAACCAAAACAGTTTGTTCATGTTTTAAAAGGTTAAATGGCTTGTTCAAGGCGTCTGAAGGCAGCCCAAAAAGACGGATGTGGATCCAGGTTTCAAAGGGTTAACATGTTTATCATTGTGATGTTAATGGTAAAAAGTGAAGCTCATGTTGATGACTTCCTATACTACTGGTTTTGGTTTCGTTACTGGTCCTCTCCGGCAGAACCATACAGAGGAGGGCGGAGGGCTGCACCAACATGCGGCTGCGTGTGATGTAACAGATAACTCCTAACTGGCCGATAACACCAACAGGCGACGCTCAGATGACACGTGAGTATGTAAAGTGGATTTAGATTGAACGTTGGTTGTAATTATTATGTGTCTATTATGAGTGTCTTTGAAAGTGCTTCTGTGGATTGTCAAAGTTTGTTTGTCTCGTGTCTGGGTCAGCTGCTGTTTATCAGGGGAGGAAGAATGAGGAAATATCCTTACAGTGTTTCTCTTTGTTGCAGCCTGTTTTATCTGTTTTTAGACTACAGCTGTGCATTAAAGGGGGGCAGCCCCTCAGTAAAGGATCTAGATACGTTATTTAGGCTGCATGGCAAAGGTTACTGTGCTGTGTCTTTGTTCTGACCTGTCGGGGGACTGCAGATGCGAATTAGCTCAGATATAATAAACGGTTATTATTATTATTTACAAAAGCCCATAAAGTAGCAAAGATCTCATGGTTCACAATAAATACAAAATCGTATAAATCAAAGACATCAAGAAGCCTAGAAAATAGGGTGGCAACTTACACCATTTTATCACAAAAAAAGAAGCTGCAGGTGAAATGCGTTGCCCGCTCTGACTAAATTACAGTTAAGTCATTCAGCGTGCGGAGGTTTACTTTGTTTTCCACTAATTATGTCCCTGCTACCAACCAGGACCTGACGATCACATTAGCGGTGCACGGGAAGTTTATGACAAATATTTCTGTAAATTAGTGACTTATTATTATTATTATTATTATTATTATTATTATTATTATTATTATTATTATTATTATATTATTATTATTATTCTCCACTTTTTTTAAACATTGTTTGGAACTAAATGTGGTAAAATGTTGCCGTTAATTTTACTTTTTTTTTTTTTTTACTGTTGTAATGTTCTCAGTAACGAAACAGAAAATGTACCAAGTAGACAGAATCCCCACATCACAGAAAATGAAGCAGTGCTAAAACCTAAAAAACGCCAACCTAAAAAAATCTATATTAATTGAAGTGTATATTATATTATATTAAGAATATTTTCACCACTTCACATTGCCATCAGACAGCCTTTGCTGACAGCAAACTGAAGTTGTTTTCTCAAATCCACCATGAGAGTTTTTGTCAGACATGACAATGCATCAGTCTACTTGTCTAACTCTTGGAAAGAAATTAAATGCACGTATTAACTAAAATGTTGAACTTTTCTTTGAAACCATCTCTGCAGGGTGTTTACATCATGCAGAGGGGCTTCCAGCTGGGATTGCTGCTTCTGGTGGTCCAGCTGTTCCAGGAGGGTCTCGGGAACATCCCTGCAGTCACCCTGGCTGTCCTGGGATTCAATGTGTATCTTTATGTGTTCCCTGCTGCTCCAATGATGGAGGTAGTGTTACATTAATAGTATCCCCACTGCTACACTGCCACTGTAACATTTAGCAGTCAATTGAACAATAATATTAATAATTTTAATAATACAGTTTAAAGCAGCTACAAGGCGTTTTAACTGCAGGGTTCCCTATCCTTAAGAAGTCCTAAAAAGCATTAAATTCTTAGTTCTACAAATAAGGCCTTAATTGGTATCAAAATGTTTGAAATCAGTCTTTCAAAAGTCTCAAAAACACTAAGACATTTTGAGTATGATAGTAAGAATCACTTTTTCTTTGATATTGCATCGTAAAATCTCAAAATAACAGCCAATATCTAATTTTTAAATATAATTTCCGAAGTGTATCGTCAGATCTGGATAGAGGAACCACCAACATTCATTTACATTTACAATATCCAATCAAATGAAAAATAAAGAAGCTTTTTTTTTGAAGGAAGGGATACTTATACGATAAAATAGTATGTTAAATGTATTCCAGTTTTTTTGAATTTTTCATTTTAACTTTTTGACTTGACCCAAAAAGTCATGTTTTATGTTTTAGAAGGTAGAAGTAGAAATCACAATTTGTCCTTGATCCTGCTACATATTTGGAGTTGAAGGATGAGTTGATTAAAATCAGCAGCTACTATTAAAATTCCATTTGGTTGCTTAGGCATGTTTCTGCTGTTGGGATCATTCAATTCAGTCCAGTCTCTGATTTCCCGTTGCTGTGTGAGCCTCAATTTCATCTCATCCACTTAATTCTCCTGCAACCAGACATTAGCCAGAAGAATTCGTCCGGCGCTTTCAGTTTGGTCTCTCCCCTTTGGTCTGACTGGCTGCTCGGCGTATGCCATTGGTGGAGATCCTCTCACAGTCTGCTGCATTAAGTCCAAACTCTACACAACTTTTCCTGATGTTGATAAGTGCTTCTCTATCATAGAAAAGTCGTGCTTCAGCAGAAGGGGCCATGGTGTCAAAAAAATAGAAAAATATAGCAAAAAAGTAGCAAGGATTTGAGGAGCTACAGGCTGCTGCATCTACATGTGTTGCCTACGTCATAGCAACATTGTAGTAAACATCTGTACAAAGTCGTCCCTAATCCAAAGTAATTGATATTATAATAACATAATGATAATATGATGGATATTGCTGTTTTTACTGTTTTCTGCCTATCCACTCCTCAGGCCTGTGTGAGCCTCCAGCGTGTGTACAGGAATAAAGAGTGGCATCGCCTCTTCCTGTCCCCCCTGCACCACGTGGATGATTGGCACCTCTACTTCAATATGGTGTCCTTCATCTGGAAAGGTATCAGGCTGGAGCGTTGTCTGGGGGCAGCCTGGTTCCTATACCTGCTGTCAGTCTTCTCTCTGCTCTCCGGACTCGTCTATCTGCTGCTACAGGCAGCACTGACAAAACTCATCGAGGACTCTGATCCGTTGATGACATTAACAGAGGAGTGTGCTGTCGGCTTTTCAGGTACAAACTACCAGCAGTAATCGCTGTTTTGAAAATGTTTGAAAATGTGTTATAAAGAAATGAAGAATATTTTAAAGGAATAAAAAAATCTGTCTAACCCTTTCTTAATGACCCTAAAATTAGCAAGAAGTTAGTAAAAAGCACGAGAAAATTAGGGAAATTACCTGAAAATCTAATATATTTTATCTTTGTATTTTTATGTGCATTTTTTATATATATATACAATTTTTTACCTCTTTTTTTGCCTAGTTTTAGTTGATTCTTTTGTAAGTTTTTAAAGTTTCTTGCTGAATTTGAATGATTCCTGTTTTTTGAAGCCTTCTCATTCCAAAGTCATCACATACTGCCGCTTTGGCAGTGCTTTCCGTGTTTGAACCCGATACCAGAGGCCATCTTTCACGTCCGTATGATACTCTGTTGAAATACTGCCAGTTATGAAGGTCCCCGTAGGGGCTCGAGGGGTAGTGGGCGGATGGCACAAACCGTGGACTTGGATGTGGTATTACGGTGTTCACTTCCTATTTGAATGTGACGTTTTCTACATATTACCATGTGCCTCCTTCCCCTAACCCTAACAATCTGTGCCGGCATTTGCGTTTGTTGACATCCCGGCGTTGGTTGCCATGTGCTTTTGTTGCCTAAACGTAACTGTGTGCTACGTCATCCCACTGTGTGCATTTGTTGACATCACAATAGCGGCATCCTGCAACATAAAGAGCAGACTCCCAATGATACCTAAAGTGTAATATATAAAGTCCTCTGCAAAGGTACAATATGTGATGACTTGGGATAAGAACATGTAGGTTTTTTCTAACCATCCTCATTAAATAACTCTGATTTTACAATGCTCCTCATTACAACTGTGTCTTTAGGTGTCCTGTTCGCTCTGAAGGTGGTCAGTAACCATTACAACCCCGGTGGGGTGACCTTCGTGTTGTATATGCGTGTGTCCAATCGCTTCGCCAGCTGGGTGGAGCTAGTGCTGATCTATCTCATTTCTCCCGGGTGAGATACTAATTCCAAATTCCAGAAAACCGGCAAGTTACAATCAGGGTCTTGAGTATGTTTGGTTTATCGTTTATTCCCATTGGTAGCACACAGATAGATATGCAGTCTTCTCCCTGAGTCTGTGTGTATAGTGTGTTTTTTCATTGCTCTTCTGCAGGACCTCTTTGGTTGGCCACCTGGCAGGTATTCTGGTGGGTCTGCTCTACACTTGGGGTCCACTGAAGGCCATCATGAAGACATGTGCAGGTCTGAATGTTGCATTCTTAATTTCAGATGTCTGTTGTTGAGCTGCATTCAGACACCTTTCACCTTTCAAGTATTAAAACTTTGAACCCTGAGCAGACTGGTTTGATTTCCTTTGAAAACATGGGGAGAAAAAGACAAGGAGGAACTGTGAAAGAAACATCCTGAACACTGCAAGAAATTAGTAGATTTAGAAAGCTGGTTTTAAAAAGGAAGGGAAAAAACTATAGTTACAATGATAGCGATTACATATTAAAATTTATGTTACAGAATTATTATTATTATTACTTTTTAGCACTTTTTTTCAGGTTATTCCCTTGTTTGCTTTTGTTTGCTTTGCTTCCTTCTTGTCTTCTTTTTTGTGAGCTAATTTTAAGGTAATTTTCTTTCTTTTTCTTTTTTGTCTTTTTTTTTTAGAAATTGTAATTATTTTTTGTTTTTTGTTACAAATTTCTCTCTATTTTTTGGGAAAATTATTTTAATGATCATCGTCTTCTTTCTGTGTTCTTTTAAAACGAGTCCAGTAAATTTGCTTAGGTTAAAGTCAGTGAAGAAATGTTTGAAGAGACTTAAAATGTATGTGACTATTTTTGGCAAATCCCTATTTTTACAATCCTCATCAAGTAGTTGCATCGTCTATATTAGCTAATTTACACGTGTGTGTGGCGACTGGTGATTATTCAGCTGGGCTACAGCCACCCTCACTTGGGGTCCAGATCTGTAAATATTAAAGCTAGAGTTGGTAACTTTTAAAAAAAAGTAACTTTGGTCATATTTGCTAAAAATGTCACAATAATCACGTAGTGGTAAATGAGACCGATAATCTGTGAAAAAAATCATACTCTTCTGCCTACTACTGTCGCCTCGTAGTGCTTCTGATGGCCAAACTGCATTTGAAGAAAAACAACCAATCAGAGCTGAGGAGTCTTTAACCCAGCTGTCAATCATGTCAATCACCGCTCATGAACCAGTGTTACTTTCGCAGCTTGTCGCATCTTACCCTTAGAAAGACTAACGGCATGAGTGAAGGGGGATGATGGTCTGTTTGAGAGGACTTGGTCACCTTTCTTAATGTATCTGCCTCTTTCCTTAATTTCTCTATTTTTATTCTTGTCAGTTATTAGTATTATTAATTGCTTTATGTATGATGTAAAGAGATGTATGTAAAGAGCACTGTGTTAAAAAGTTTTTAAAGTTTTTTTTTTAAATCTGTAAAAAATCTATTTAAAAAAACTGATTAGCATTTGGTGGTTGGAGGAAAAAAAAAAGTCACTGTGACCTCATGAAACGTGTTTATTGGCCATAACTCAAGAATTCATATGCTAATTATAACAACATTTCACACAAATGATATAATGATGACATGCTATAAGTTTATATCCAAAAGGTCAAACTTTACTGTGACATGATAATGTTCTGCAAAATGTTCTGTCCATTGCTCCACATCATAAGTGAGGGACATAAGGAGACACATTTGGTTGGATACTGAAACTGGTGACGCTAATCTTGAAACTGCGCTGATTGTAGAGATCTACCGTGTGAAGCATCTATGTTTTCACAGATATGGATGTAAACTGTAAAGGAAACTTGACTTGTGGTAGGCAGGAATTCTAGTCTCACAGGTTATCTCTCTCATGTACTTCTCTCAGAATAAAGTGATAGTTCACTAAATAGGACAGTTATTTCCTTAAAAGTTACCAACTGAAGCTTTAAATGCTGATGTAAACCCTTACACTAAGTCAATACATGACGATAATTCTTCTTGTTCTCTGAATGTTCTGCAGTGTTCACTGAAACTTTTTTTTCTCAATCAGAGTTGGTGTCTCCAGATGGAAATAGTCCACGACCGAGTTCATTCTTCAGCTCTTCAGGTATTTCACTAAAAGGGATCTACAATATTTGATCAATTGTGCAATTACTCCAGCATACGACTTTGTTTGAAATTTGTTCAGTTAATCAGTAACTTAAATCAACAGGGCGTTCCACCTTGATATGCTATCTGCCACAGTGCGACACAGAAATGTTGAAATCCTCCACATGGAGACGGTAATTACAGAAGAAAAGGGACAGGACAGGGTTCAAGACATGCTTAAATAGCAAGGATACTCTCTGCAAAAGTAACAGCCTTTCTGGTGTTTTTAGATTCTAATATGTTGGGCACTGATAAACTATTAACCATTTTCTTATTCACAATCAAAATAAAGTGATTCCCACTGGGAATTGTTTTTGTACTTTTAGTATACATAAGGCGTCAGAGTGAATAAAACAGCATCAAAATAGAACTTAATTATTACAAAATGTGTCAGTGGAGGATCCCCCATACCCCCCGAAAGAGGTCCTAGCTAAGACCTAAAATCATAGAAATGTCCTAAATCTAAAAACATGCTAAAATCCTGGAAAGGCCCTGAAGTCCTAGAAATATGCTAAGTCCTAGAAATCTCCTAAAATCCCCCATACCACCCAACAGAGGTCCAAGACCCTAACATCCCAGAAACAACAGTAAATCTGAGAAATCTCTTAAAATCCTAGCACCATCCTAAAATCCTAGAAACACACATCGGGCTCCTGTTACTGGCCCCTGGCCGCTTGTCATTTTTCAAAAGCAGCGCTCAAGCAAAGCAAGATGAGCATCCCTGCTGTGGGACACCAAGGACATTTATTGTGGAACCTCTTTAATAAACTTCTATAAACACATCAGCTGTCTCTTCAAGTCAGCTCTTAAAGTATATGTCTGTTTTACCAGATTATTTTCAAGTAAATCAAAAAGGGCTCTATGTTACTTCTCAATCATTCAAAGTTTTGTTTTGAAAATTATCACCTGAAAAAGACACCTGAAAAAACTTTTATCGAGCCATCCATTATTGCTTACTGTTGGGTTCATCTGTTTGTCAGTTCATTCTAGTATCTACATGTGTGTAAATGTGTGTGTAGGTTATAGCGGGACAAGACAAGAACACTCAGAAGATCCACAGCATGCGGAAGATCATATTGCAGGTGATGCATCTGCATACACAGAATCTTATATCGCAGGACTGACGGAGGAAGAGCAGATAGAAATGGCGATCAGAAAAAGCCTGAATGACAAAGGTAAGAAAAAAAGAAATTATTTCAGTCAGAATGTTTCTAAGTTACTATAAATAAGAGACAAATCAATGTCAAAAACACACAACTTAAGTTATGATATTTAATTTTTTAGGACAAAGCAGGCAGAGGCAAACTGAGCACCCCACTGAGGAGGAGGTGAGTCTTGAGGAGCTCAGGAGGAGAAGATTGAAGAGGTTTAAACAAGATGTTTCCAGTCAGAGGAGGAAAAGAAGATTATAATGACAGGATGAAACCTCATATTGGCCCTCAATCATGTATCTAACACACATTACCAGCGTAGATCAGTGCGGATTGAGTTCATGTATGATACATGAAATGTTCTTATTTGGTTGATCACAGCGTACATATGACTAGCTGTTGATAACTGCTACTGCTGAAGACAATCGGCATTTGCATATCCTGCCCGTTTTATCCTCCGCCCCATCCGAGAATGCGAAAAAGCAATGAGTTTAATATACAAAAAGTAGGAATTAACCCTTTGAAACTTGTGTAGATTAATTGGATTTCCTTCAAAGACATGGGGAGAAGGCAATGAGCAACTTAACAACATAGGACCCAAGAATTAGCAAGAAATTAGAAAAAAAGTCGTTAGAAGAAAAAAATCAGCCAAAAAAAAGTTTAAGTTTAAAAAACTAACTAGCAAATGGCTTATATATATATGTGTGTGTGATATTTTTTTCCTTGAGCCTCTCTGAGAGACTTTGGGAAAATGCATCAAGTGTTTGTCCCACATGATGTGTTCAATTATCGTTAGAAATTGGAAAATATAATATATATAATTTCTGGCTATAATAAATGGTGTAAATTTGGTGAATTTGTATTTTGGCAAACCAGCAGGTTTAGAAGGCATGTTTTCTTTAAATATCACCAAAAATGTTTTTATTTTTATTTTTATAATGTATAAATATATATATATATATATAAATTATATATATATTTATATACAATATATTTAATTTATAAAATATATATATATATATATATATATATATATATATATATATATAAAAACCCGGTGTCCCAAGTGTCTGGCTGGCTATGCTGGATCAGCCATATGCAGTTGCCTCTGAGGTCTGAGCCTGTTCTTTGGATAACCTTTAAGTTCAATGCCATCAAGGAATAAATAATTTGAAATGCTTGATGCATTACCTGAACAGTAGAGTCTAATCATAAAAAGCTGTGTTTGTGTCTCCACATGATGGTCTACAGCATGCTGAAGATCAAACTGCAGATGATGCATCTGAATACACAGAATCTTATATCGCAGGACTGACTGAGGAAGAGCAGATTGAAATGGTGATCAGAAAAAGCCTGAATGATGGAGGTAAGGGAAAATAAATACATCAGAACAAAAGGAAAGTGACTGCTGTTGTGGCTGAACAAAACAAAACACTTCAGTATTTAGGTCAGTTTGTTTAAAATCACTGTAAATAAGAGACAAATCAATGTCAAAAAGACACAGTTTAAGTTAGAATATATTTTTTAGGCAAAAGCAGGCAGAGGGAAACTGAACACCTCACTGAGGAGGAGGTGAGCCAAGAGGAGCTCAGGAGCAGAAGATTGAGGAGGTTTAAACTCGATGTTTCCAGCCAGAGGAGGAGAAGATTATAATGACAGGATGAGAATCTCATCTCTCTTTTTATCTTGTTTATTAAAATGTTCTGTTAAAAAAAAAAACAAAGCCTAAATTGGAGGGCATTGCCAATGTAAAAGACTTTAAACTGGCTAGTTGTGCCTCTCTTTACATTCTATTTTTGCACAATAAATATTAACTGCTATCCAGTTTCTGCTGGTTGTAATTTATTTCTGCAGTGAACATCTGCAGGAGCACTGGAGCGTGTTTTCAGTTTCATTGTGTGGACGAGAAATAATTCTGCATCGCAGTTAAAATGCTGAGCAAAAAGAAACACAATGCAAACATATGCCATACAACTCACCCTTTTAGCAGGTGTCTTCTTATATCCATGTACATTCGTGGTTAAATATTAACTGCTCTAAAGCTGTAGTTGTTAAAATTCATAAAACATATTTTTGATTAGGACACTACTTTTGTGTGTGTGTGTGTGTGTGTGTGTGTGTGTGTGTGTGTGTGTGCGCGTGCATGCCTTTTTATTTTTGGCCAAAGGTCGAAGAATCCCAACACAGGCATTACCTAATCATAAAAATGACAATAGATGGTTTTAACAGACAGATTATTTATTTTCAGTGAATGTTTAACCCACATTAATGAATATAGTGATGCTTCAAAACACACTGCAAATATATACATAGTACTGTAATAGTCGTCACAACTAAAAAAAAATGCACTTTCTGAAGTATTTTAAGAAAGCGGTATGTTGAAAACCTCCAAAAATGAGTATTTTGTGAATGTAATCAATGGTGTGCATTATAAGTTGGTTTAATCATTAGAAAATCTAATCAGAGCAGCATTTCCCTGTTTAAATTGTAATTCCCAAATTCATTTTCTGGTGACATTTAGATCCGGCGTCCATTCTAATGGACAAATACTTTTTAAAAATCGTGAGTAAAGCTGTAAATGTTTCATGTTTTGTTTCTTTGACTTGTATAAATCACACAGCATCTAATTTTTACTAAATACACAGTTCAAATACAAATTGTGTTTGATCAAGATGCTAATGAGGCTGAAACCTGCCTTGATCTTCTTCCTTTCTTCACTGTCCGCCATGCTTGTTAAAAAAGGGAGCGTGGCTCTGCTGAAGTCCACTTTAGATGATGCTGACCACTGTGATTGGCTTTTAGACGTATCATCAAATGAATCTGCATTTAGGTTGGGTCAGATGACGGTAATAATAGATCAAGACACCCTGGAAAAGTTACGTCCACACTGTAAAAAAAGAGAAAATCTTTAGTTTTCTGTACAAAATACGGTGAAGATGTAAACTGATGTATAAATCTACCTGACAAAAACACTTATTTAAACAGTCATGTTGTACTTTTAACAGACTTGTACTGTTATTTTAATTACAGTTTTCATGTGTTTCTACAAAGAAATGTGATTATTTAAACTTTTTCTTACTTAACTAATTAACTGTTTTGTTTGGTTCAGTGATTCACAAATTATTGCTAAACTGAGCAATGTTTCATTGTTTTCCTATTTACAGTTTTACTGTCATGATTTTACAGCACTTTTGCTGTACTTTTTGCGATGCATTGGAACGGACGGGGAATATGATTAGGTTAAGCTCAAAGAATTTTGAACAAGCCTTTATTGTTTTCCACTGAAATATAATATTTTATTTGTAGAAATTGTTGTAATTGTGAGCAGTATGGTGACATTTAGTGTGAGATAATCAGCAATCACATAGTTCAAAAAGGAGACAATTATTTCTCCTCATTAAAAAAAGTGACCTAAATGAACTGAGTGTAAATTACAGGAGTTTATCATCACCAGCTGTAAAATGAACAAGATTTTATTATAAACTGTAAAGTGGTTGTTGCATTGCAGACATGTCCCTCCACATCCTGTGTGGTGAGGTGGACAAGATGTGGTTGCGATGTGGACAACATGTCCTCTCTGCTCTGTCTCAGCAGCTCCTGTCACCAAACCAAATTTTCCTCCATTAAAGATCCCAACAGTTCAGTTTGAAGGTGGAGGTTGGAGGGACGCTCCCACTCACTCAGAGTTGGTTCTGGGGCTCAAACACGAGGTTAATACTTTTATTTTCTACGGACACATCACAGTTAATTTGTTATTCTTGTTGACAATTAATGAGCCAGTTAACCCTTTGAAAACCTGAGCAATTTGGTTTGATTTCTTTGAACAAAAAAATGTGGAAAAAAGCAAGAGACAAACGGAGACAAATGGAAATGTTAAATGAATTTCAAGAAAACAATAAAAGGTGACAAGAACATCACCACAAAATTAGTCAACACAAAAAGGGTGGGGTGGAAAGATATAGATCTAAAAAAATAAGGGAAAAATATCCAGAAAACTGTATTTGTAATTACTATAATTTCATATTTAAATTTATGTAATTGAGAAAAATCTACATTTAAAAAAATAATGACAATTTTCACCACATTTTTTGGTGGTTCTTTTCTTTTTTTTATTGTTTTGCTTTTTATTTTATTTATTTTTTTTATATTTGCTCATTATCAAGGTCATTTTCTTGTAGTTTTTTTTTTTTGATACCATCTCACTAAATCTTGGGCGGTGTCTTGTGAAGTTGCTCATTGCCCTCTCTGTGTCCCCATGTGTTTGAAATACATAAAACTAATGTGCCCAAGTTTTAGAGGGTTAAACAAAGTGCCCCAGGGCACACAGAAATCCAGTCAGTCGATCTGTGTTTAGTGACAGGACATCAGCAAAAACATCACCTTTAAATTCCAAATACAGTGTGAAAAACATGAGACTGCAATAAAAAGTAAATACAGGAGGAAAAAAAATCAGGCACATGAATAAACAAACTTTGGCGTAAAGCTGCATGTGTTTGTCCCTGGTTAAACATTTTGCCCCAGAACATTTCTGTCCATAGTAGCTGATAAACTGTCCATCTCTTTACCAACAAGATGGTTATTGTGGTTGATTGCCGTAATCTGCTCCCACTGCAACGCTTTTATTTTTTGATGAAGCTGCAGTTACAAGTGTTGCCACTAGATGTCGCCGTACAATATAAGGATGTGAAATCACAGTGTGTCTGTAGGTCCTTTAAGTATTCAAATGTCTTAAATTCAAATCTGTTAACAACAGGCCTTAAAAGTCATTAGATAGTCTTGTTAATTTTTAAGACCCTTACTGACAGGGATTTGAAGTTGTTATATCAAAAACGCCAGACTCCACTGAGAAAAACAGTAATTTTACTCCACTGGTTAACCGCTGCCTCCATCAGCTGTTGCGTTGGTAAGAGGAGCAAATTTTCAAATATAGTGTGGGCTTAAGCAGATATTGATTTTATTAAGACTGTTAAAATATGTTTCGTTTTGGCCCCGTCCACAGCAGGACATCACTTTCTGTGCTGGGGTTTTGGGATTGTATTTTATTTATCAAATGAGGAGGGTGACTGGAGTATGACTTTAAAAAAAAAAAAAAAGTGAAATGCTAACTTTTCAGGTTGGATGTCCCTCACCAAAACCAAACAAAAAACCAAACAAACCAAAAAACCAAGTCCCTTTTCAGTGCTTACATATTTTTAAAATCCTGACTCATTTTGCAGAGAAATTTCCATTTCCCATTTCTCTCCTTTTCCCCCCTCATAAGTGACGAACAGGTCCTGTCCCTGACCACAGATGGAGGCAGGCGCATTACGCCAAGTCCAGTTTAAGTCCAACTCAGCTGTTTACATGACAGAGGAAATGGACTTTTGATTGCATTAACCCTCTGGTGCATAGCAGTCACTGCAGTGGACAGCTACTAAAACGTAATTTTCCCTTTAAGGCATTGGTTTCCTTGGTGGAAATGCATATCAGCCTCTAGAGTGCTCTCTGCTGCCATACTCCGTTGAGGTCAATTCAGTGGTCAGTCGGTGTAACTGCAAGTAAATTTCCTCTGAATCCAAGATGGCCGACAAACAGCCACCCCTGCCGACCACTGCTGGCATAACCTGTCAATCCTTCTATGCTTGAAGAGCCCCACTGGTAAAAAAAATATGATGATATACAGTAACATCTAAGGAAGGATATTATCTGTTTGGAATATGAAATTTTTATGTCCAATATGTAGAAAATTACGATTAACCATGTGTCCAATGAAGTGGACATCATGCATCACCCAGTATATTTTTTAACACAAGTCATATAATTGCTTCACTGTTTCTTGTGACTGTTTTGGTTATAAGTCAGTGTATAATTGTTATATTTATAAGCTATTCATTTAAAATATAATTTTTTTGTGCAGATTAGCTATAGTTTGTTACTATAATAATTATGTTATCATATTTTGTAGACTTCAAATGCAGCAAAGAATAAGGCAGCCTACAGAATAGTCCAGGAAATTCCGTCCAGCTCCAGTGATGATGAGGACAGTGATGATGAGTGTAGTGACAACAGTGATGATGAGTGGCTGCCAAAGAAGAACAGAGACATAGGTGCTGAGGATGATGGAGATACCGACAGTCAGGATGCAGAAAGTGAGGATGATGAGGGGCAGGATGCAGAGGAAGGTCAGCATGATCAGGGAGCTGTGGAAGATGGGCACATGGCACCTGACCATACTCAAGCCCACAAAAATATCTGGAAAGTCCAAGACAATGACTTTGATGGAGACTTGCCTCCTTTTCTAGGAGAGTGGAAATTGAATGTGGAGGGAAGAGAGCCCATAGATTTCTAACAGACATCTGTTTCCAGCAGATCTCATTGACGATATAGTGCACAACACCAACTTGTATGCTCTCCAGAAAGGGAAAGAAAATCTAGCAGTGACAGGAGACGAAATGCAGATTTTTTTAGGGATCAACCTGATCATGGGGTACATTCGGTATCCTAGGGCACGAATGTACTGGTCTAGTGAGGATGGCCTTCGTCTTGGAATAATTGCCAATGCCATGTCTGTAAACAGATATGAGCAAATCCTGAGATACTTGCACTTTGTGGATAACTTGACTTACCAGCCAGAGAACACAGATAGGCTCTTCAAAATAAGATCATTGCTAAGCGCACTTCAGGAGACATTCAAGGCAGCAGCAGACCCTGAGGAATTTCAGTCAGTTGATGAACAGATCATTCCTTTCAAAGGCCTACTGTCCATCAAACAGTACATACCAAAAAAGCCCAAACCCTGGGGAGTGAAAGTGTGGGTGAGGGCAGGAACCTCAGGCTATATGAATAGATTCGAAGTGTACCAAGGCTCTGCAAGTAGTGGTCGCATCAGTGGATTGGGAATGGCTGGCGATGTGGTGATGTGTCTTTGTGATGACATAAAACACAAAAATCACAAGGTGTTTTTTGATAACTTCTTCTGCAGCATTCCACTCATCGAGGCCTTGAAAGACCAAGGCATCTATGGCACAGGTACATGCAGAGCAAACAGGCTGAAGGGAGCAAATCAGAAACTCAAGAGTGAAAAACAGCTGAAAGAAATGGGCAGAGGAGCTTGCTCTGTTGCCAGCAATAATGCAAACATCACTGTCACACGTTGGCTCGACAGTTCAGTCATCCACATGGTCTCGTCCTGTGCTGGCCAGTCCCCTGAAGATGTTGCCAACAGATGGGTCAAGAAGGAAAAAACGATGATGATGGTCCAAAAACCCTTCTCTGTGGCCCTTTACAATCAACACATGGGTGGGGTTGATCTCGTTGACCAATGTCTGGCAATGTACCCCCACAGACGTCGAAACAAGAGGTGGTACATCCGAGTGTTTTTTTCAATTTTTGGATGTGACCATTGTAAATGCCTGGCGCCTCTACCTGATGTCTGGTTTGGAAAAGATGAGACTCCTCCTCTTCAAAGCTTCTGTGGCTTGTGCACTGATAAATAGTGGCACCCTCCAGCAAAGCAAAAGAGGAAGACCCAGTGGGACCCCACAACCCGTGAAACGGAGAGCAGTCACCAAAGTAGCCCGTGAGGTCAGGTTTGGCACAGGATATCACTGGCCCCAACTCACTGAGGTGAAAAATGCAAACAGATGCCATGATGCTGCATGCACACGGACGACCAAATACATCTGCATGCAATGCTGTGTGCCACTGTGCCCTGGATGCTTTGCGAACTTTCATACAGCCTAGGTGTGATGAACACAGAAGTGTTCAGAGATGCAGAGACTAAAATGTCAGTTCGTGTTCTCTTCCAACATGCTAATATAAGGGCTTGGTAATACTGTCCTGCATCCTTATAGAACTGTGGAGACTCACAATAATGTTTCTCCTGTTGGAGATGGTTTGACACATTCAAGTGTAAGATTCACGGCTATGAGTGTCATTGGTTTTCTTATTCAGGCCTAAACATTGTGCCTATACAGTGTTGAAATTTCCAGAAAATTGTTGAAATGTTTTTCAAAGCATAAAAAGAAACAAGTGTTTGTATATTTACAATAGAACACAAGTTAATTCATTTTTACAGTAAGTTCACAATGTTTTATATTGAGTGCTCAGGTGCATGTAGTCCACTGGATTGGACATGTCTGTAACTTCATGAAAAAATCATATTTTTGGGAAAAAAAAGTTGAACATTTTTTTTCATGTCCTGAGAAGAACAAAAACACTTTAGAAAAAAATCTTGACCAAGGCTTTCATAATTCATGCATCAGAGGGCTGGGTGTGTTAATTTAAATTCCAAATTAAATCCAATCACAAGAAGTTTGATTTAGTTTGATTTCAGTCGGGCTAACACTTTCACATGTATTTTGAAATTCCAGATTTGTTTGGACTAACAAAATAATTTTTCATTTTCAATCATGAAAACGTAATAGTTGTCACAATGGCAAAAGGTTAATGATAATCCAACAAGTAATAAGGGAGGGGTTTCCATCTAAAATCCTGTCAGGTTGTAAGACATGACCTTTCCTGCTGGCCCCTGAACGCACCATAAACTGTGTTCATTGTGTGTTTGTAACATAGGAACATGGTGGGTACTAGGACCTGGACGCCGGCGTGCTTTAGTAGGTGTGTGTGTGTATGTGGGTTGGGCGAGGTTGATGATGCATTGAAAAAGAACTTGGCTCTCTCTGCTCAACTGGTTTTTTTGCCTTCTGAAAGTGGGAGTGCCCTCCTGCTCCTGCCTGAATATCTGCCTCTCTCTCTGTCTGTCAGTGTGTCGGAAGCTCTCTCGCCTGCTCCCTGTCAGCCTTCCTCTCTCTCCGAAGTCTCAGTGAGTGCTCAAAAAAACTGCTTTTTCTCATGTTTTTTTTTTTTTTTTTTTGACTGTGTTGTTGTTGAGTGTAAATGCAGGTCTGAGTTGTGTTTAGGGAACTGTAAGTTCTGTGTGTGTTCTGTTTGTGTACTCTGTTTGTGTGTGTGTGTGTGTGTGTGTGTGTGTGTGTGTGTGTGTGTATGTGTGTTTGTGCTGAAACCTGACACTATGCAACGGTAAAGGGCTCACAGGTTGTGAAGTGATGTCTCCAGAGGTGGAAAAGTACATTAAAGAGTAACGCAGTGGGAAAATAGTCTGTTCCTGAGTTCAAAGTTTTGCTTGAGTTAAAGCAACCAAGGAGTGGCTGCTTCATTATACAGACAGATGGGAGGGGAGGAAGGATTCACATCTGCTATCTAAATGAAAGAAGCTCACTGTAAAAATACACTGCAAGGAAACGTACTGCATTCAAACGTTAAAGCACAAATGTTCTTAAATTTTCAAATTAAATGCCTCTGCAATAATCTATTCCATGACTACATCAATATTACTGATGCATGGACTGCATGTAATATTGTCGCTGAGTGTTTTACTAGAACTGCAATAATTAGTCAAATAATTAAAGTGAAGTTTGAAGTTTGTAGGCCAACCATAGAATAGTGAAGTAATGAATCCTAAAATGCGGAAATCCATTAGCCTATTAGCACTTCCGGTTCCCTTGTCTTAAAGTCTGTGTTTTTTTTTTTAATGGATTTTTGGTAAAATGCCTTAAATAAGATATGTGGTAAACATAAGCTAAAGATATTAGATGTCATCACACCGGTCAAAGAAAATCATTAAACCCACTTGTCCACTGTTACAGCTTTACAGAGTCGCACTCGAACTTGTACATTTATCTATTTATAATATTTTTTGATTGTGTTTTAATGTGTTTTTACAGTGTTTGTACTGGTGACGTTTAATACGTGCGACCTCGATGTAGTTCATGTATAGCCTAACGATAGCTTTTTGCTTCTGGTAACTTAATTTACGCTTCGAAACACACAAGCGTGGTGTTCATCTGTGAAGAACATCACGCTGAACAAAACGTGTAATTGTCATAAACGTGTTCGTCACTTAGCTTATTTTTGGCGACAATCGCAAATCCCATTCAAAACTCCTGCAAGGTTTTTGACAAGGGAACCAGTGCAAAACCAACTTCCTGGTTGGCATCCAAAAATACGTCATCCCATTCACCACTCAATGCTGAGCTGTGGGGTGCGTGCCCCGCCTCTTTTGCAATCGAGCCAACCGCCAGCTACTGTACTTAATACACCTACTATTCATGAGTATCTCACACAGCCCCACTTGAAAAATCCACAACTATCACTTTAAGGTTAGGAAAAAAACTAATGCAGATTAGGTGTAAGAAAAGCTTCATGGTTCGGTTTAGTTACCTTAACATACTTATCATTCAGTTTTGTGGGTTTGGTTTGGGAAAGTATGGTTATGTAAGTTAGACCTAGTAAATTAAAGTTACGTAGGTTATGTTCAGGGAAAGAATCATGGTTGGATGTCATTACAGAACGTATTTAATGTAAAGTTGCATCAGCTAGATTTGATAAAGAAGCATGGTTGAGTGTTGACATTTTATGTACTTAACGTAAAGTTATGTACCAGATATTAAGTTGCATTGTTTAGGTTTAGGGAAAAATATTGGTTGGATGTCATACTTAAAATAAAGTAATGTAAGTTAAGTTTAGGAAAGGAAGGTTATGTAGCTTGGGCTTAGGGAAAGAGTCATGTTTGGGCATTGTTACATTAATGTACTGAACGTTTTGTGATGTGGGTTTGCTTTGGGAAAGTTATATCTGTTAGACTTAGTAAATTTAAGTTATGCGGGTTATGTTCAGGAAAGGTATCATGGCTGGGTGTCATCAGAGAAAGCATTTAAGCCTTAGGGACTGTCTGGTGCATTTTACGCACTTTTCATTCTTCTTTTTTTTTGACCAATTTGGCTTTGTTTGTGCATATGGCATAAATTTTGGCAAGATTGTGTATTTTTGTTTGATCTTGCAATTTCCATCTCAGTCCCTACAATAAGTCTAAAATACACTGTGGAAACTGGAAATAGTTACATTCACACTGTTAAGGTAAAAGAATGCTCTATTAAAACCCATTCAAACTGCAGTTTTTGATCCCACAGCCATCAAAGCATAAAAAACATGCATTGTATTATTTCTGGGAGTCATTCTGGGCTTTTGACTTGGAATTTGTCATTTTTTTCTATTTTCCTCCTGAAAATAAAATTCATGCTATTTTCAATAAGTGCACTGTCACAATCAGTGTTGCTGCTAATCATTAACATAACCAGGCTGTTAAAATGAAAAATCAGTTAAGAAAAATCTACTTAGTATATAGTATATTAAAAATAATTATTTTTTAAAATTTAAAAACAGTGGCATTATGACCAAAACCTGGCATTTAAAGGGTTAAAATTCCAAAACATTTATGAATATTTGAAATTCATGATAAACCAAGGAAAGCAGAAAATAATATTAATGTATGATATTTTTTTTAAAGCTAGATTTTGAAAAGCACATTTTTTTTCACAGAGCTATATGAGCATATATATATATATATATATATATATATATATATATATATATATATATATATATACTTTTGTTGCGTGGCTGTGGATAGATTTAGGCTTTTGTATTAAAAATGTTGACTTTTACAGATGTAGTATTTGTCTTTTTTATTTCTTGTATCTAGTTATTTATTCATGATTTTTTTTCTCTCTCTCTCTCTCTTAATCAGACAGACGGCAAGATGTCTTGGGTTAAAGGTTTATTCAATGTCATCAACACTGTTGTCAGGTGAGCACACACAATATCTTTTTTTCTCCTTTCATGAAGCTGGGCAGTGCTAACAGTTTCCCTCTGCTTCCAGTCTTTGTGCTAAGCTAGGCTAACCATTTTCTGGATGCACATAGGTCTCAGAGCTGCTGTCTGACTCTTGTCTTTTTCTTTTCCTTCGACAGCAACATCGACCGGATATGTTTAAGTGTTCAGACCCTGTAAGTACAGACGTCAGGACAACATGTATTATTTATGCTGTAAAACTTCAATTAATAGCCTGGGCTATTATTTGCTTAAGACAGGCCCATCCCATACAGACAGGCGTCTGTATGGGATGGGCTTTTCATTCCTTTCACACAGATACAAATACAATCAAATCAGTTATTTAACCTTTTGAGACACTAGCAAAGTGGCTACATTTTATTCATGAGAAAAAGATAATGAGCAACAAAAATTAAGAAATGACATAGAGGTTAGCAAGAAATCAGTGAAAAGTGCAAGAAAATTATCTGAAAATTTGCACCAAAAAATAAAATAAAACCTAGCCCCCCAAAAAAAAAAAACAAGAGAAGTAAAATAAATGAATAAAAATTCTGACCTGAAAAAATGACCTGAAAAATGCTAATAATTCTGTTAAATAACTTTAAATATATAATCGCCATTTTTCCCTAGCTTTTTTAAAAAGTCTTCAACATCCACATCTACTAATCTCTTTTTGGCATCTTTTTGTTTACTGTGCCGGTAATACTGTCTTCTTTTGTTGCCACGATTTCAGTAAAATTAACTGAATAATTGAATAATAATTGAAATGTGTGATCTAAGCAGCTAACTAAGGTTATCTCCAGCAGGTAGCCAACAGCCTGGTGTTATACATCCAAAGAACTTGTATAAAAATGAACTGCATGGTAACCAGACCCAGCATCTAACTGATAAAGGCCTTTATTTGTTCAATTGTGTCGGCACACTGTGCTACTAAAAGGGCCAGGGCCTTTAATTGGGACTAGGCTTTTATATGAATTATTTATTAGGCTGTTACATTTGCACGTTTCATAATGGACATATCAATGTTTCTAAAGTGATGTAGCAAATGATCTGACTTTGTCACCAAACTTAGGGTTTTTCCAGCAGAGATTGTATCACTAGAAGCAGGTATTTTAAGCCAAAACAGGATCTTTTCCCAACCATAACCAGGTGTTTTTTTTTTATGTCTAAACATAACCATGCAGTAACTACAGCACTAAAACATTAAGGTTCAACGTATCTGCAAAAAAAAAAGTGCACAAATGTAACGTAAATGTAGTTTGGAGAAACAGACACTGGTAACATTTATTTTGCCAGTTGGGTTGTGCATGTTCATAATTTGTGTCAACCAACGAAAATGCATTATTTTTAATTGGGCATATGTCAAGTTTTGGCGCAAAAAAATCTTATTATTCTTTAATACACTTTTTCCAAGTCTTGTTTGCCTTTTCATTTCACTTTTTCACCCTTAAAATAAAATAAAACAAAATTGTGAAAGTGATTGTGAAAGAAATCACGCCAAATTGCTCAAGTTTCAAAGGTTACTGGCACTGAGATTTCGCCCACTGGAAGATTTTATGAGCAATCAAACACACTGAACATCTAAACACAGTCAGATCACACTCTCACACACATTCCACATTCCATTCCTCTTGTGTGTGTTTGCAGCCTCCCCGCCCTCCCATCCAATTTGCAGAGTCTCACGAGTCTGAGGAGGAGAAACAGTTTCGGAGAGTTTTCAAGCAGCTGGCTGGAGATGTGAGTCCATAATATTCATATTTATTAATCCTGTATGTCCTCTGGTCTCTCTGTGATGTCTTTACACTTCATTTTGCTCCCAGTTCAACTGATTCTCTATTTTTTTATCACCACTAATCTGTGGTTCCCACCCATTTCCTATTTGTCCTCCCGGCACAGAAATAAGCCTTGATACTTTGAGGGAAATTGATAGAAACAAGAAAGAGTATATGCAAGAAAAGGCTGCAAAAATATTATATACATTTCTTGTAATTATGACTGAGATGTCCACAATAGATTAGCTACACACAATAATATCAGCCTAATGCGACCATTTACAAAAATATATATTATAAAGCTAGCTCTCCTCCTAACTTTTATCATGATGTGCATTTGCAAATCTAACCACAAGTCAGTATATCCTGTCAGTGGCAGAAGTAAAAAGGAAATAAAGAACAGCTAACACTTACTGTTGTATCCACCTGATTGTGCCGTGTAGAGGTTTGTCATGGCCGCATTCTGAAGATGTTTCATGTTTTCCCTTCTGAGGCTGTCGCGTTTTGATGACATTTCACGACTGAATAAAATAAATAAATAAATAAATGAGGCATTTTTTTCCCCAATGCTGTTGTCGTCTGACACCTGCCAGAGTTTTTCCTGAGAAACTATGTGCAGGTTCATACTGACGCATCTGCTGCTGGTTCACAGTCTGAAGCTCACATGACTGCAGGCCTCATAGCAACCACGAAGACTTTGGTCTCCTCTGTAATTACAGTATAATAAGTTGTTTACATCAGCGGGGTTGCTTTTGTTTTGCTGTTCGTCCTTTCTCTGATCTCTTCAAGCAGCCCAGTCACCACAATTAAACGCTGGCAATATACGTTCCTGCAAACCAAGGATATGTTTAATTTGTTATTTTCAACTGTATCATATCAAAGTTTCTGAAGTGAGTTTCTGAGCTGACATTCGTTTGAAAGTAGAGTGGATGGAGGCATGTGTGTCACCTCAGCGAGACACCTAGTTTTTTTTTTTTTTTGGGTTTTTTTTTTTTTGCAAGACGTGTGGCATTTCCAGCAGCACTTGTGCTGCCAAAATTGGTAATTTCTTTATCAGCAGAAATGCAATTGCAATTTTGCCACCAAAGCTGGCTGTTTTTTAATGAGACATCATGGCAACTTTCAGAGGCAATTGTGCCACCTAAAGTGAGACTTCGGCACAATATCCAGCCAAAATTGTGCCACCAAAACCAGGCGTTTTTTAGTGAGTCATCAGCTGCATTTTTAGTGGTGATTGTGCCACCAAAACGTGATGTTTGTCAGTGAGACATTGGCAACATTTTCCTTAAGATCCTGCCACCAAAAGCAGTTGTTTTAAATATGTCACTGCAGCATTTCTAGCAGCAGTTGTGCCACTAAACCAAATGTTTTTATCCAGACGCCAACGACATATCTGGTTGTGATTGTGCCACCAGAAGGAGTTTTTTTAGTAAATGACTGGCAGCATTTCCATTGCAATCATGCCACCGAGATTTCGGGTGTTTTTTTGCAGGACATTGTGGCATTTCTAGCAGCAACTGTGCCATCTCTAGTGAGACTTCAGCACAAAATCCAGCCATGATGATTGTAAAGTGAGACATTGTGGCTCTTTCAGTAGCATATGTGCCACCTAAAGCCAGACTTCGGCGTAATATCCAGCTGTGATTGTGCCTCCAAAAGCAGCAATGTCAACCTGCTTTTTTAAGTGAGACATAGGTAGCATTTTCAGCCACGACTGTGTCACCAAAAGCGGGTGTTTTTAGAGAGACACCAGTGGCATTTGTGCCTGTGACCATGGCACCAAAACCAAAACCATTTAATAAAGCCTTTCCAGACTTTAGAGCAATTTTCAGTAGATTTTGGCACTTTTTTTTTTAAACAAGACACGGACAGCATTTCTTGTGGCGATCGTGCCACCAAAACTAAATGTTTCATTAGCGAGACATTTCCCCATTTCAAGGCGTGATTGTACTATCAAAATCTTTTCTTAACCATACTCACATTGTTTTTGTACCTAAACATATCCACGTTAACCAGAGCTTTATTGAAATGTTAAGTTTTAAAGTTTTAACTTTTCTGCTGCCTAACAACATACAGATTTTGCAGGAACGTTTAATGCCAACAGTTATTCTGGTGACGGGTTGTATGAGGGACAAAAAGGGCAGAGAAATATGGAGGTTACTTATGAGTTTTTTTAGGTGATTTATGACAAATGTTAATCCTATTAATGCCAAACCGAACTTTCACAAACATTTTTTGCAGACTTGTTTCCCTTTTACCAGATTAGTTTTTTTTCTTCAATGCATATTTGGTCACCACTAAAGACAGAATTTAATAATGAGGTATTTTTAATGAGAGTCGGATTTTTCTAATCAGAGGGGTGCGTTTATAATAGTCTCTTCAGTTTCACCAAATTAAATTGTGTTTTCTGTTCTTCACGGTACATTTTGAAGTGGTGATCCCTGTCAAGACTACACCTCAGTCTCTCTTTACTCTGAGGGAAGACTCACTTTGCCACACCCCGTTTCAAGACTGTTTTGTTTCCTTCAGTGGAAAATTAGGAAGTGTGTTTGTGGAGGCTAATTAATGTTTAATCACTCAACTGAAATGATGACCTGATGTGGCTCAGCAAGTTTAAAAGTCACTATGTCTCTCTGTCAGTCACTTTTCACCTGATCTGTCTTCACCTCAACACACCTGTCTGCCTGCTGTCGCCTGAATTCCAAACTCCACCCTCCCCCATCCACCCGCCCGTCCTCTCTCTGTGTCCTCCCTCTGTTTCCTTTCCTTGTCTGCTTCACCATCTCGCTTGGCAGGTTCTGTAGCTTCTACCGGTTCAAACATTCACAAAATGAATCTGAAACATTCTTCATCCAACTAAAGAATTTCTACATTTTTTTATGCTGCCCTCCAAACTCAACTTCTTGGAATAAACTTAAGTAAATTTAATAGTCTGTTTAGTCTGATTTCAGCTAGCAAAAACAATTTTTTTTCATGGGGCCTCACAGGAAATTGTTTATTTGTATTTTTATTTCTTTAGTCTAAGTATATATAAGGTGCTAAAACAGAATGGCAATAGAGCTTGTTCATCAAAAAAGTGCTAGTGGAGAATCCCCTACACCCCCCAACAGAGGTCCCAGCTAAGCTCCTAAGGTCCTAAAATCCTATAAATGTCCTAAATTCCTAGAAATATCTTAAAATCTGAGAAACAATCTGGGGAAAAGTCCTCAAAACCTAACAAATGCCCTAAAGTCTTTTAAATGTCTAAAAATCCTAGCAATGTCTTACAATCCTAGAGATGCCCTAAAATCTTAGAAACTTTCTAAAATCCTAAAAACATTCAAAAATCCTAGAAACGTTCTAGCAAAGCTAGTTGAGGGGCCCTGGGTTAGGGTGTCCAAACAGACAGGTTTCTGCTGTCAGATAACTGCACCAGACAGGTCAAACAGGTCACTCCTGTGCAGCTGCAGTGATGGTATGTTGTGATTGGCAATTGAAATACCAAATTAAATAATCATACAAACAATCATAAAGCACTTTTTGGAGAGAATTTCCTTCATATTTGGGGGTGAAAAGTCAAAACAAGGAAGAATATATTCTACATTTTCATGTCACATTGTCAGTGAAGTACATTACAGTAGTGATCTTACTAAAATATATCCTATATATATTTCTTGCAGATGACTGATATGACCAGTGATATGTAAATACATACATTTAGAAATACTTTTATATATCTGTATATTTTGTGAGTAATTTGCTAACTAGGTTTTTGTTGTTTTACTTGTCTTTTTTATTGTCACTTTTTTTTCAAAGATCTTGCTAATTCTTGGGTCATATGTTGTTAAGTTGCTCATCGCCTTTCTCCTTAGGTCTTTGACAGAAATCAAACTAATAAACGCAGGTTTGAAAAGGTTAATTCTTAC
Organism: Plectropomus leopardus; assembly: GCF_026936395.1. Taxonomy (NCBI): domain Eukaryota; kingdom Metazoa; phylum Chordata; class Actinopteri; order Perciformes; family Serranidae; genus Plectropomus; species Plectropomus leopardus. The sequence goes on along the minus strand of NC_142181.1, from coordinate 35,886,774 downwards.
TTTTTTGTATATTAAAGTCAGTGCTTTTTTGGTGACAGTTCTACCAGTGGCTGCATTCTGGGATGTTGAGGGCGGAGGATAAAACGAAGGATAACCAAATGTTGTGCGGAGTGTCTTTTGCCTGCAGAGATAAACAGTGAATGTAATAATTGTGTGATATGATAAACATGTGGAGGCAGCAGAGGCGGCTTCAGGGAGCGTTACACAGAGAGACTGAAGGCTCTTTCTCTGCATTCCTGCCATTGTCTGGCAGGGCGGCACTCCAGCCTGAGGGGCGTTGTTCTCTGTGTGTGTGTGTTTATACTGTGTGAGTCTGAGCTTTTCTCTGATTCATCAGAGGGGTGTGTGTACCAGTTTGACCAGAACTCTACTGGCTTGTCAGTGGGTGGATTCATTAAATCAACAGCAGTAATGAGGCTGATGATGAGGCGGATGAAGATGGTTGTAGTGAAGTGACCACGCCCACCTGGCTGAGCTCAGGGTGGAGGTCAGGCAGCTGCTGTAGGTGGAGTCTGCTCTGGTGACTTTTCTGGAAACTTCCTGTGACTTTTTAAAGCTACAAACGCTGATTTTGAAACATATTGGAGCTGAGTTAGAAAACAGCAGTAGAACTGGAGTATAAGGAAAAGTTGAGTAGTTTTAGTTAACACTGAACAAAAAATAAACACGTTTTACCCCAAAAATTCATGAGTTAAAATGCAAGATCTAACACTTTTCTCTACAGACCATTACACAAGGAAGCTATGTTAGAAACTTAAGCTTCTACCTTTTTGTTTTATTATTATTATTATTTTCGGAGAATAACTTTCTCCTATGTGATTTTTAAAAAAAAATTATTTTCATTTATTTCTTTATTTTTAATTTTTATTTAAAATGCGAATTATTGAACATCAGTGTGAAATTGTAAAGGACTGATAATTTACATCTATAGTTCCTTGGCAGGTAACAGACAATAGAAAAAAGGGGGGAAAAAAAAGTATTTTTTGGAAGAACAATGTAAGGCATATAAGTCAGAGAGCACCCGAGCATTCGTCCAGTTTTTCCATGTATTCTCCTGTTACCCCTCCACCCACCCAAAGAGAGACCATAACAGAAATACTGCCAATAATGGAAATCACACTAATGGCAACAATCATGACAAAACTTATGGGGTTGCCATGACACCTAAATAACCAATACCCTGAACATATAAGATAAAAAAATAAAGCAAACAAAATGGGAAAACTAAAAAAATAAAATAAAAATTAATTAAATAAAAAAGTAAGGCTCTGATTTTTGGTCAAAAGGCTGAATGCATCCTCTCAGGGGGGAAATCTAAGTTTCCCCAGTCTAATGGGCAGTAAAATGTCTTTATTTTAAAGAGTGTTGCATGTTGTACGCCTCTACACAAACTGGGCTATAGAGGAATTCTGAACAAGGCAATGAGAGCATAACAAGGGCATCATAAAAGTGTTGTACGCAGTGTTAGGAGTATTAAATATTTCAGACCAGAATGTTTTAAGCTTCGGGCAAGGCCGACACATGGGTGTGATTGACTGGGGCTTGTTGGCAATGGTTACATGAGTCTGTGAAATTAGGATAAATCTTGGACAGTTGTGCATCAGTGTAAAATTGTCCCAGTACCAGCCATAAAGCATGCTGCCACTGATCATCCGATAATACGGTACCCAATTCCTGCGGTAGAATTTATGATAACATATATATTTGAAATTAACTTTGATGAAACCCTCAGAGTAACCCCCCCCATCCCCTCCCTCTCTCACAAACAAAAACTACATCTCACAAAATTGTTTACAACCCAACTATTCCCAATGATTCTTACGCAGTTAATTATTCATTTTGTTATTTTTATTTTATTTCAATATCTTTCTTACCATGTAAATGTGATATACAGGTATGTGCAGTTGTTTGTAAATGATATGCTTTTTTTAAAATTCCATTTATTTTTTTTTAAATATTTGTATATATCCTCAATCCCCCCTACAATCATTCTTCACCCTGATTTCTCTCTTGACCATGCACACGCACACACACGCACACACACACACACACACACACACACACACACACACACACACTTACTCACTCATCTATCTGCGTAAATGTTTTTGTTATATCTGGGTTTTTTCCTTTTTTTTTGTTATATTGTGGTTTGTTTGTTGGTTTTACCCAACTTCCTATACCCATCAGTGAAGCCTGTGCTGTATCCTTGTTTTGTTTTGCATTATTCAGTTTAGCTGTCTTTAGTTTTATTTGCGCCATTGTTTGTCTCTCATGTCTATTTGTATGTTGTTGTACTTATTCACTTGGTCTATTGTCACTGAATTTCACAATTTTAAAAAATCATGTATGAAAAATATTCATCTTTACCATATTACACTCTGGCTTTTCGATTTCAGTTCAGTCTCTACACACACGCTCTAAGTTTCACCACAGAAATATTTCTGGTAGAGAGTGAAATAAGGTGAAAGACGCCTGAGACAGATATAGTGTGGCGTTGCTTCACTGTTTTGGCAACAGAGAGAATATCTGAGTTGTTATGAGGTCTTTTTTTTCAGTTGTGAGTCAAAATCTGGAAAAAAAATCAAAGGAAATAAAAGGAAACAGCTTGAGAGTGAGTCACACTCAGATCAACTATGACTCACTCTGTTTGTGGGGCTTCCTTTGTGGAAAAAAACATGCACGTGAACAGCCTTTCTGATAGCCTTTCTGTGTGTGTTTGTGTTTCTGTGTGTGTGTGTGTGTGTGTGTTTGTGTGTGTGTGTGTGTGTGTGTTTGTGTTTGTTAACAGGACATGGAAGTGAGCCCCAGTGAGCTGAAGGACATCCTCAACAGAATCATCTCCAAACGTGAGTTGGCACTTCTCTGTTCCAATTAATGAAGGTATTTCTCTACAGAGAGACAGAACAGCTACTTTACCAGTATTTTGTTTGGCATTAATATTCCTGTTGATCTCACAGCACACAATCATAACTTCAGTACTTAAGTTCTCACAATAGCCTTTTGGTCCTTAACTGCCCTAATGTTTGTTTCAGATGGAGGCCTGAAGACCGACGGCTTCAGCATCGAGTCCTGCAGGAGCATGGTCGCTGTAATGGACGTATCCTTTCATCAAGTCTGGTCCTGAGTGGGACTAGGGTTAGGGGTTACTGGTTAGGGTTATTAACAGGTGAATGTCTTCCCTTATTGGAAGTTTATTCCTTTATTGGAATATATATCCTTTTTTCCTTTATTGGAATTTGATCTGGCGGTTACGGACAATAAATGAAAATGTATTGGAGATTACTTCTGTTCTTCTTTAACCTTAATATAACACAGTTTTAAACCTAGGTGATGGATAATGGATTTTAATAAAGGATATTTCAATACAAAGACGAAATTTGATGTAAAAAAATCTAAATATAATGTTTTTATCAAATGAGGCATGCTTGATGTTTTTGTAATATGGCCTTAATATCATGGTTTTTCTCTCCCTGTGTTCTTCTCATATGTATTTTCTATATAAAGCATTTCATCTCTTGACCATCCTGAGTAGTTCAGATGGTTAACCAACTCTGCCACCATAGAGCTCGTCAGCCTGTTGGTGTGTATTATGTATAAATATAGGTGTGGTTTCATCTTTTCAAACATTTGACCTTGCGAAGATCTAAGTAGGATCGAAACTATAGGCAAGTTTCTATTAACCCTCGAATCACACAAATTCAAATAGGAATATGAAATGCACCTCATGGTATTTCAGACAATTTGAAAAAGCTATATTTTGCAAAACCGCAATTGAAACACTTTTTGGGCTTTTCTAGGTCACATGATGCTGTGGTTATGTGCTTGTCAGTAGGAACTGGCTCCCTCATGATGCAGCAGGAGCAACAAGAGCTGTTATTGCATCACATTACTCTACAAAAGTTGAATGTATCATTAAATCCACAATTCCTCTGTGAAATCGTGGACTATCACCTCCCAGAAATCCCTCATACGTAGCCGCTTCCACGTATAAGGGGCTGGCCTTTCCATTATGGCTCCATAACATGCCTATGTGGCTGCAATAAGAAATAAAGCTGCTAATGTTTTGAACATCCATCACCATGCTTCTTGGAATGTTATTGTAGAGGTTATGAGAAAAGTCTCATAATATCCCTGAATGGGAATGCAATCAACTTGCAACTGCATTTTATCATCATCTCCAAGATACTGCATACATTTTGCGCAAATCTGTTAGGAAAACCCACCTTTTGTCTTGAATAAACCCCTGTGGCATGCGGTAAGTGTGCAGGTGTTAACTTTTTTCTTCATGTACGCTGTTTTTTGATAGAACTACCCTCTTTCAAATTTTGTGCAAAGTCAGTGCACTTTTTCTGAACTGGTGGCGCCCCCTATTTAACCATTTCAAAATAATTTTGTACACATGGTTCAGCATTATGTGAGAGGCTTAAACTGTCTCAGACCGTCAACAACAGACACACCGAAGATATATAGTGTCTTGGCTATGTGTAGATGTCAAAAGTCCACTGAACATGTGTTGATATGTGACAAGTTGGGAGTTAGAATGAGTTGCATTGACATTTGCATATTTTTAGATTTTTCATTAGTAGTGGTAACAGTAGTAGCAATGGTAGAGGTAGCAGCATTTGTAGTATCATTATTGCAGTAATAGTACCGGCAGTGGTGGTGATGGTAGAAGTACTACATGTGTCTTTCGGCTGCTGTTTGGGCGTTTAGAGCTCTGTTTTAGAACAGTCAAGATTAGAACAGTCCGAAACGTGCAAATATGAAAAAAGCGCTGTTGTGTATTCTTCTCTGGTTTGTGTGTTTGACCTTTGACCGGACTCCCTTCAGAGTGACAGCACAGGGAAACTGGGCTTCCATGAGTTCAAGTTCATGTGGAACAACATCAAGAAGTGGCAGGTCAGTGCACTGCATCATCTTTTTAAGCTAAAAATCAGCCCGCAGCAGTCAGTAGACATGTTAACATAAATCAAAAATTCTGTTAAATAAAACCTGTGTTGTTTGTCTGTGTTGTTTATTTGTGTATTTGTTGTGTGTCATCTCCAGGGTGTCTATTTAAAGCATGATAGAGATCAGTCAGGTACGATCTGCTCTCGAGAACTGCCAGAAGCCTTCAGGGATGCAGGTAAGATAAACTCTGCAGGTAAAATTAGACTGGAGAAACTGTGTGTGTGTGTGTGTGTGTGTGCGTGCGTGCGTGCGTGTGTGTGTCTGTGTGTGTGTGTGTGTGTGTGTGTGAGAACAGAGAGTCAAGTTTCAAACTAACTGCATGTGTTGTGTGTTTGCAGGTTTCCCTCTGAACGACCAGCTCTTCAAGCTGATCATCCGTCGCTACAGCGATGAGCACGGCGACATGGATTTTGACAATTTCATCGGCTGCCTGGTGCGACTGGACGCCATGTGCAGTGAGTCTCTCTCTCTTCCTCCTCCCCCCGTAATGCATCATTTTATACAAATTTCGATACAAAAATCAGCCTGGCAAGTTGAAAGCAGCGAAGGATCCAGATGTTTGACAGTTTAGGACACCTGAAATGAAGAAAACCAATACGTTTAATGAGGATCAGATGCTCTCGCGCTCATTCATTTATGTCCAAATCTCTGCCGGGTTATGCTCTTATTTGGCATGACTGCTGCACCCTGTTGGTTAATTGCAAAAAAAAATTGGGACATGCTCCAAGAGCTTTAGTTAAGAAAAGTTTGTTGATGTTTGGACAAACTGTCACTGAATTATGGCCAATTTTTTTGCCAAGCTAATGCACTTGTTTGAAACTGGTGTCGCCTTCTACTGAGCAACTTTTAATTTTACACAAGTGGTTCAACATTATTATTGAACATATCCTGAGAGTTTTGTAATGATTAGATTAACAATCACTGAATTATAGAATTATTATATAATTATTATCACTGACTTGGGTTACGTCACACATGCTAATATTTGTTCATAAAATACCAAAATGTTTTCTTTAACATAAAAAAAACCCCCCAAAAAAACGCCAAAATGTTTTCTTTAAAAATTGCCAAAAGCTCATAAAGAACAAAAGATTGCCAAAAATTTTGTATCATCTTTTTTTACATGCCACAGTGTTTTCTTTTCAAAATTTGTCAAAAATGTTTGCTTTGAAAGTCTTTTTTTTTTTAAATCACCAAAATATTTTCTTGAAAAATTTCTAATTTCAAGAACAAAGCCAAAATGCCCCCCCCCCCAATAAATTAATCTAAATCAACCTCAAATTAAATAATAATATAACCATTTAAAGTTTCATTTCCCTACCCCAAGTCAAAATTGAAAACATAAAAAAATATTCAACATGCCTCCCCCGTAATATAATATGGATTTGCAGTTAATGTCAAGAGTGCTTTGTAATAACTGTGCAACAAAACAAAATGTTGAACATATGATATCAAATAAATTATGGGAATTCAACCCAAGGAGTGATGATGTCAGTCACTTGCACAGTTCACTTTTTTGTGCCGTTGCTCTTTTTGACTGCGCTTGAGCTTTAAAATAATTGAATAATGGAGTCATCAGACTTTGTAGATAATGTGTGTGTGTGTGTGTGTGTGTGTGTGTGTGTGTGTGTGTGTGTGTGTGTGTGTGTGTTCTACAGGAGCCTTTAAGACCCTGGATAAGGGGAACTCCGGCTCCATTGACCTGGACATCAAGGAGGTAAACACACTGTAGTTAACTTCACATTTTTTTCCCTTTGAATACATTTTTTAAAAAATGAAGATAAAACGTGATTTGGAAATTGTTGTGCATAAGTTGAAGTACAAAGGGGTAGAAAAGGGTAACAAATGAAAATTGCAATGTAGACCTCAATATTATAATGCTACATAAAAATATTGTTTTGTAATTGTTGTTTTATTATATTGTTTAATACCTGACTTTTTGATTGACATTTTTACCAAAAAGAGCAGTGATTTATATGAGATTTGGCTGATGTTCACTTTAAGCATATTTTCTGATAATATTAACTGTAAATAAAAATGTATGTGAAATTATTTTTCTAACCAGAAAACCTTAATTGGATACTTTAAAGGGGCTCTGTTATGTTCTTTGGGGTTTTTCCCTTTTCGTTATTGTTTTGTGAAGCATTTTCATGCTGTAAAAGGTCTCCAGATAATAAAGCCCAAAGTCCAAGTCACAGGGAGCTCTCTCTCCCTCAGAGGACTCTGCTCCTGAAACAGCTCCTTTGAGTTTCAGTGTTTACTTCTGTAACTTGGTGACATCACAATGTAAACAAATAGAAAAAAAATGTACAGAGAGAGGTAGCTGACCAATCAGAGCAGACTGGGCTTCTGAGGGGCGGGGCATAAGCTCAGATTGCTTCAGACAGAGGTGCTGCAGCAGAGGGCAGTATGAGACGCATGATGTTTTCTTAAAAAAGTGGTAACGGTCACTGTAAGCTGGTTCCTCATATTCTAGTAACACCCCCCCTCCCCAAATATTAATGTGATCCTGAAAATGATCATAATACTTTCAGCATATTTTACGATAATATTAACTATAAAGACCTTAGTGAGTCTGCGGGTGTTTCTTTCAGATGGTGGCAACAGCTTATTTATTCGCCCAGTCAGCAGAAGAAACTCCTGCAGATGGCTGTGCAGTACTAACAAACCACAAAAAAACAAACAAAAAAAACTTAACGCACCAAACGTGGGTGTTTTGTAATGACCCCTTGCTGTTTTTTCAGTGTGCCTTGTGTGCTCAAAACCAGGTATTTGAAGCCAAATTATGATCTTTTCTCAACCATAACCAAGAGTTTTTTGTGCTTATAACAAAACATTAACCACTGCATTACTAGTTACATAATGGTGTACAAATATAACTTGTGTTGTTTGCTGAAACAAAAAGAAATTGTCTAAATGTTTTCTTCAAATATAAAAAAACCCCATCTGCTTTTGTTGATTGTAAGTCTGAACAGCGGGCTGAAGCTCGGCAGGCGTCTTGCCTCGGTCACAACAATTCAGATGAGCGCAACCTTTAACTCTTGTGGATCGTCATCAGTTTTTTTGTGCAGCGTTAAGATGCCTTTCACAAGTATTCATACTTTTGAAACCTTAACATTAACCTTAAGTTGGCTTTATTTCTTAAATCATGGGGGAAAGCAATGAGCAACTTGGCGAGAAATGCCCTGCAAAAAAATAAATTCTCAAAACAAAAAAAAAAAACCAAGGGCAATGTTAAGCTCTAATTATATATTTAAAATTATTTTACAGAAAATAAATAAGTACACTCTACACTTTTTTTTTTTGTTGCATTTTTAAGGAACTTTCCTCCTTTTAAGTGATTAATCCTTTATGCTTTTTAAAATGTAATTATGTATTTTTACTTTGGGTGGGGGATTATTTTATGGTAATTTTCTTGTTAGTAAGTTACTTCTTGTAACCTTTTTATGATATCTTGCCAATTTTAGAGTTGCTCTCTGCTTTCTTCCCATGTTTTTGTAAGAAATCAAGTTTCAAAGGGTTAACATCTCAAGCGGTAAAACACAATTTGCACATTAATGCAGCGAGAATGTTAATCCAAAAACATCAGATAGAATAAAATTTTAAAAATAAATAAATAAAAGGAACTTGTTTTACGGGACAATGAATAATTTTGAGAGCAGATCTGCGGTGGCTCTAACAGCGTGTCTCCTCGTGTTTCAGTGGCTCCAGCTGACCATGTACTCCTGAAGAGATGGCGGGAAGCTGCTCCACGACAGAAACTTCTTCGTCATATCACTCTCACTCCTTCTCATGTGTGTGCTTGCAAATGTGCAATAGTGTCTAAAACGTTATTGTTTCCATGGTAATGGGACCAAAGTGTCAGCGTCAGAGCTAAAGTCAAGGGAAAAAAAAAAAATCAAACTGGGACCAAAGTGGGTGCCAGTGCTGCTGTTGCACTGCCCTGCCGCTGCCAGCTGGTAGCAATACAGCATCGTGAGATATCTGTATTTTATGTTTTGGGGCAAATTTTTTAAAAATCTTAAATTTTATGAGAAACTGAATAAAATGACATAACTGACATCATGTTGTGGTGGCAAGTTTGTGTCAGTGACTGTGTTTTGTTTTTGTTATTTGTTTTGTATCTTTTTTTTTAAAATCAGATATTTTTGGTGCAATTTTGGCCATTCCTACTGCATCAAACTGTGGTACCTTTTCCTCTTAATTTCAGAAGGGAAGTTCTGATTTTTTACTTAACAAATGACAGAAAACAGCCTCCAGGCAGTGAGCAATCAGAGACAGCATAGTCTTCAAATATATCACTGATCACAGGTTTTATTTCTTGTCTTTTCAAGATAACATTGTTATGACAATTCACACTATAAATGTCCCCAGACAGACTGACTGTAAAAAAATTCTAAATCTACTTTTTTTCAAGTTACAGGATATTTCTTGATATGTTGCTTATTGTCTTGTCTTTTTCCCAATAAATCAATCCAATTTGCTCAGAAATGACAAACCTATCAAACGCGAATGAATGCAACTCAAGACAAACGGTTTGGATCCAGGTGTCAAAGGGTTAAAATCCCCATAATAAAAACAACACTGTAATATTTGATGTTTTACTTTTTTTTTTATTGTTTTTTTATTTTTTACTTTTTTTATTGTATTGTCTCTATGGTGTGTTTGTTGAGGGTCGGGGCGGGGCCGATGTGGATGGGGGTGCGGTGCAGAGGAGGGAGGGGGGGATGCAGAGGAGGGACAACAACAGGTTAGTGGCGCACACTACGGAAGATTAAATGCGGCGGACACAAACTCAGAGGGAACCCAAACAAGAGCCGATTGAAAGGTATGAAGACTGAACTCTGTTTTCACATCCTTGTTTTGACATCTATTTTAAACAATTTAACGTAGATATCGTTAAAGTAGCCTAAATACATCCGCCTGCTTTAGTTTCAGTGCACTTTGACGCAATGCAAGATGCTGATTTTATAAAGACGGTCTCTTTAATGACGCTTTTAGCAGCCGAGACTTAAAATGTAGTTTATTGAAACGATTTGAACTAAATTTATGCTGAATTAGTTTACGGAGGCCAAATATCCTGAAGATGTTCATTGTTAAACCATCGAAACCTGACAGAACTGGCTTAATTTCTTTTAAAAGCATTTAAAGAAGGCAATGAGCAATAAAGGAAGACATGACCTCAAAATGAGCAAGAAATTTGTAAAAAGTACAAGAATTTTACCTGAAAATTAGTTTTAAAAAATAAAGAAAAAGAAATTAGTTAACAAACACACAAGGAAATGACCTGAAAAAAGGTGCTTAAAGATAATATTATTCTGTAGAAAAGGGACAAATGAAACAAGAAATGACCCAAAAATTTGCAAGAAATTAGTAAAAAAGTAAATTAACAAATTACCTGAAAAATAGTTTAACAAAACTGGTGAAGTAACAAGTAAAATTAGCTAGTAAGAAGTTACAAGTTTTTTTTTATTATACATATAATTTTTCTCATCATGCTTTCCTCAGGTTTCAGAGGTTTAAAAGCTTGTGAAATGTGTCTGAATGTGGCACAGGAAAACTGATGTCATCCAGATGTTAAAGAATTGATTACCAATCAGCGTAAATCAATTTTAAAGTCTCATGCTCCAAAAGCTAGGAATGACATGCTGCATGATCTTAACAGAAAAGGGATTGCGTTTAACAGCAGATCTGTTCTGGTCCACTGATGTGGCTTTGATAAGATTCATCATCAAATATCATCGTTTATCCTCTTTAAATTCAAAACCTGCACATTTGACATTTTTAGGTAATTGCAGAGTAACTCCCCTTCATGTTAATAATCCAAATGCAGTTTTTTTTAAATGTAAAATATACAGTGAATTTGAGAGTCAGCACCAATAGAGGCGTGAGTTGTGGCACATGATGAGCAGTGTGTTGGCTGTAAGGTGGGGCGCCTGCAGAGCAGAGCGTGAGGGTGACGTCATCATGTGCACCAGGTGGCAGGAAGGCTTCACTGTTTACTGTCTGACTGTTGACACTGTGCCACGTTTCCTGCCAAGATGATGGAGAGATTTTAATGAACACAGAGTTTTAGTTTAAGTTTTTTTCAAATACAGCTGTTATCTCATCATTGATTGGAAGTTGAAAGGTCCCTGATGGTTTAAAATAAACTTGTATTGTATGTCACTGACAGGATCAGATTGTTATGTGTCTGACTACATTATGGAAAGGATCCCTACAGAGATAAAACTTTCGTTAAAGAGTGCGATCATTTTTGTTTAACCAGAAACAGCCCTGAAATCATGGTCCAGAAAACATCATGTTCTGGCTTAAAAACTTTTTGGTGCTACAATCGCTGCTTGAATGCCACCGCTGTCTCACTAAAGACACCCAGTTTTTGTTGATGGAGCAGAGATACTCAACTTATTTCGCCTGGGTGCCACTTTTGCCAGGGGCCAGATGCAGTAGCCCCATACATGTTTCTAGGATTTGAGGACATTTCTAGGATTTTAGGATGTTTCTATTTTAGGACGTTTCTCAGATTTTAGGACCTCTGTCAGGGGGTGTGGGGGATCCTTCGCCGGCACTTTTTTTTGATCAACAAGCTCTATTTCGATGCTGTTTTCTGCAATCTGACACCTTATGTATACTAAAAATGCAAAAATAATTCCCAGCATGAATAAGTTTATTTTTATTGTGAATTAAAAAACAGTTGCAGGGCCACCTGGCATCCTATGGGGGGCCAGATTGGGCTTGGAGGCCATAAATTGAGTGCCATCGGTCTAGAAAAGCTTGGCAGCCGTCTTGCCTAGGTTTCACGCCCTAAACAAGACAAGGATCAGCTCATATACGATGTTACTTTAGAAATATTGATATGATCCATATGAAATGTACAAATCTAGAAACCTACAATGCCAGTCTTCTGGTGAATGCATGTGTGCTGTCTCACTGTCTGTAACCATCTTCATTAGTGCTTTAACAATTTGATTCAGTGATTAGTTATTTATGTCAGAGAAATACCAAACATTTGACAGTAGGTGGGTTTCCATCACAGATTTGCACAAAACTTAAGCAATATTTTCAAAATGTTGATAAAACACAATTGCGAGATGACTGCGTTTCCACTGAGTGATGTTCTGCGACTTCTTCTCTGGTGATAACATCCCAGTAACCATGGTGATGGATGTTCAAAGCATTAGCAAGTTTATTTCTATTGTAGCCACCACACTAGCCGTCATTATTTCCAATCCAAGGCCTTGTAGCCGTGTTATGGAGCCATAATGGAAAAGCGAGCCCCTTATATGTGGGAGCAGCCACGTATAATTTCACGATTTCACAGAAGAATTGTGGATTCAATGATCTGTTCAACTTTTGAAGAGTTATGTGATGCAATAACAACTCTTGTAGCTCCTGCTGCATCATGGGCGAGCCAGTTCCTACTGACAAGCACAAAGCCATAGCATCATGTGACCTCATAGCATCATATGACCTCGAAAAGACAAAAAAAGTGTTTTTAATTGCAGTTTTGTGAAATATGGCGTAAAAACATTTCTGCATTAAATGGGAGTTTTTTCGAAATTGACGTGTGTATTTTATATTTGCAATTTATGTGATTTGAGGGAACCTGCCTACTGTAATGTTTTGCTTCCATATCTTTGTACATTGGATACCTTTGGATAATATAACTGGTAGCTATTGGCAGATGTCATTGCTTTGCTTATTTCTATAGAAATCATCAAACTCATCAGCTTACGGGAGATATAATCATATTATTTGATTTCAGCTTCTCTGTTTTGTGTGATTCCAGTTTGCACTAAAGAACATGGAGAGTCTTTCTTCTTTTCTCTCCTCCTCTGCTGCTCCTCCTTCCTCCTCTTTATTCCAGCAGGTGGTGATTACTGGTTAGGCCTTATTATAATGCTCCAGCCTGGTAACACGTTGTCTGAAAAGAAAAGTGTGTGGGGGCTCTTTTTATGGTGTTGTGAGGACCCAACACCTGGTTGGACATATACATCATGGGGACGTCTGATCATTTAATTAGAGAGAAGAGATTCATTTAATATACAGTTGAGTTTGGCAGTTTTGACAGCAGCCAGCTGTGCCTCAGTCAGACAGATGTTAATGACTCTTTATCAGCCAGACTGTAAATAAAAAGCTGCTAAAGAAGCAGCTTGGTGCAGAATTCACCAATTAAAAAAAAAAGAAAAAAAAACTCAGTTTCTCAGTCTCATTGGTTCAAATGCTGGTGTAAAGTGCCTGAAAGCAGCACAGGATGCCAAACCAGGTGTTTAACATAAAAAATCTGTTTTTTTTTAACAGAATCTGGATAATTTACATCAGACTTCAAATTGTGAAGTACCCGTTAAAGTGTGAAGGTCCAGACACACCAAACTGACATTAAAGAACCACCTTTAGTCTCAGCCAAAAAGTTGCACATGAAAATCTCCACAAACAATGAAAATGAAAGCACAAACCATCATGAAACATTTCTGCTCAAGAGCTCAAAGACTAAAAAGAAGTACTTTTACCTTAGACAATAAGCTTGTTTCCATCTCACTCCCTCTCTGCTTCAGTCGTTTATTTGCTATCCATACATCTGTTTCTCTTATCGTGCACTGAGATGAATATAACAATTCACAATAACTTCATTTATGTAGCATCTTTTAAAGTTTACAAAATGCTTTGACAATCAAAGCAGAAGAGGCAGTACAACAAAAATAGCCAAACAGTCATGCCGAACTAAGACCAGACAAGAATTAAAGTAAAATTAAACAAGATACAAAAATATATCAGGAAGAAGATGGACGATACTGAGAAATTGAGGAAAAAATGATTAATATATTGATAAAATATCAAATTTTACTTTTACATAGAATTTTATTGTTGGTAGGTTGATAGGGATTGCTTTCAATCAAGTTTGGTTGTGTGCTACCATGATGCTATATGTGCCTTATTATAGTATTTTTAAATTGTTTGTACCAACAATCTGCAGACCATATTTCACCTTGAGGGACAATAAAAGCTCAGAACTAAAAGTAAATATAGTTAAAATAATTAAAGCAATAAGCAAATACAAAAAATAATAAAGGGTCAATACTGAGTAACAAGATTAAAAAAATATTTTAAAAAAGAGACAACAAGACAACAAAAACTAGGTCTATGAAAGTGGTGCAAAGGGGCAAATTACAAAAAAGAAAAGAAAAGAAAAACAGATTAACTGAATTAACTGATTATTTCTGCAAACCCATTTAGCTGATTTCTCGTTCAGTTTCGAGCGTTCTCTGATGGACAGGAAATTGGGAAACAGCAATAGAAAATAAGTGCTTGACAAGAAGGTCTGTTGTAATATTGACTGGCTACCAGCTGTCTCACTAACTGGAGTGCCTGCTGTCAGCTGGCTGGTTGTCAGGAGAATTGCTTCCTGGAAACCTATAGTTACTGACATTCTTCCCCCATAGCTACACAGACACGCATGAAGGTGCCAGATGGATTAATTAACATTTTTAAATGTGTAGTTATAAGTGAGTCAGAAAATGATTTTGTCCATTTTGTGATCACGGTAAAACAGTATGAGTACACATTAACTGTTTAATGAACTTATTATACATTTGATAATATATTATGCTGATCATTGAATACAGTTTTGTTAATGTGAAATCTGGATCGCTGTGCTGTGACGACTTTCATGAGCTATTTAACCCTTTAAAACCTGAGCAAATTGGTTTGATTTCTTTCGAAACAACTTATGTGCCCACAGGCTCTCACACTGGTTGGTTTTTATGTATAGGAGTCTTATTGGACTGGTTCCCTCTTATTTATGTACTTATATGTGTAAAAACCAAAATCAATATGGCCTGCGCTCTCACAGTACTCTTTTGATGTCGGTCCCCAAAGTTCGCACAGAACTTGGCAAAAAAGCTTTTAAATTTGCTGCCCTGAACAACTTACAGAAGGACTTAAAACTGTCTGAGCTGATCACTATGGGGGAATTTAAGTCACTTTCAAAAGGTCGAGAAAATAGCACTATTGGTCAATGTGACTGCTACTCCAATGTAAACTGAAATTTAATGATTGCACTTTTCGCATCTTAACTGGAGATTGTGCTCGCTCTTTGTATTGTGTGATAGTTGTATTTTTCTTCTTCTTCTTATTATTATTATTTTAAATTATGTTGCAGAAAAAAGTATATATATTTTTTCTGATTTTCAGCATTTTTTCTGTCCATTTTCTTGTTCTTTTCTTTCTTTCTTTATTTATTTATTTGCTTATATTCTGGTGATTTTCTTGTTATATCTTTCTATTTCCTGCTAATTTTTGAAGTTGCTCTTTGCCCTCTCTCAATGTTTAGGAATGATATCAAACAAATTTGCTCAAGTTTCAAAGGGTTAAAGAGAAGAAAATAAAACATATAAAATAATTGTAAAATATCTCTGTTGACCTTATACAGACCACAAAGTCTGAAAATCAGGAATTATATATTTGTTCAAATTAGTCTGCGTACATTTTGGTAAATCTGGTTAAAACCTGTTTAATTTTAACAGAAAACCGATATCCATCTAGTAAGAAGGGATGTGTTCAAGTGCATCCTGCAGTTTTATGGTGCAACTATTAATTTCCTCATTGTTATATTGTTTGTTTTTAATAAACATTATGTAGCCAGAACACCCTAGTAAGCATTATCAGGTGGATTATCCTGAAGAAATAAAACAAAGTGAATTCAAATGAATTGTTCAAGTAGATGAGAACCTCGTCTGCCTGTCAGCTCGTCTCACCGCTTCATTCTGTTTTCAGTCATTATAAATTATTATGGTGTCACTCTGCTCTCCAGGTGCCAGAACCGCCTGATGCTGCAGCCTAATCTGGTCACCTGGGACTGAGCACACACACACACACACACACACACAGACGGACAGCCAGCATGGCATCAGACCAGCCCATCCTGACAGAGCAGCAGGAGCTGCAGAGAAGAGCCAATCATGTCACAGATGAGGTAAAAAAATGAATATTTTTTTCTTGGAGGCTTCCCTCAAAGTAGATTATCATTGCTGTGAGTCATTACCTTAAATAATGTTGAAAACACATGTTTACAGGATGGATTTTCTCTCTTTATAATAACAAATGTGGTGCGAGATAAACACTGACTTTGTAATGAACTCTTTAGTTGCAGATGTGTTTGACCAGAATGACATTGCAGTCATTTCACTCACTGCGTCAGCACAGATTAATTGGATAAAGTTTTAATCAATCAGAGCTGATCAGTTTAAATCTAAAAAATATAATAGTGGTTATTGTTATGGCAGTGTATCGCTGCCAAGTCAATAAAAGAGAAACACATCAACGAGGGACAGAAACTACACCACGTCTAACAACACACAAGACAGACAGGTTCTTTGCTGGTGATGTGTCACAGTGCTCTGCCTGAGGGGACTTCCCCTTTAAGGACACCTGGCTCACCTGGTTGCCATAGAGACAACTGGTCTCCCAGTGCCGCTGTCTGCAGGGAAACATCAGGCCCGGATGAGCTCATACACACCATGGTGCTCAGAGGTTACTGCAGGTCAAAGCCATTTGTCACCTCATTATCCCTGCTGTGGGGAAGTCCCCGGAGATGGACATGCTATTTACAGACACACACACACACACACACACACACACACACACACAAAAAAAAAAAAACAACTGACACCCAAGTGGCGTAAAGACTTGGAGAGAGATTTTCCGTGTGTAAGAGTGCGGTGTAAATGCAAATCAAATCATCATCAGCACAAAACGGCAGTTAAAGATCCAATCTGTATATTTTTGCCAACATGTCAATAACACATCTATTGACATAAACAAGAGTTTGATATATAAACCTGTTATGCTTCACTCAGTTGACCATAAATTTATCGCTTAAAAAAAATAAAATGAAAGCATCGGAAAATGTTACTGACCTGTGAAGTTTGGAAATGGTAGAATCTGACTAGACAGAATATCTCTTGGCAGCATTTTATTTTATAGGTCTGTTATTTCCAAATAATAGGAGAAAGAAAAAATAGAATTTTGCCCAATTATGGAGAAAATATGAAAAACAGGATTAGTTTTTCCTTTTTTTTTTAGCTTGATGATTTCAAGAATTCAAATAATGGCTCAATTCAAGCACCCACTCGCCAGAAAAAATGCTATTGTGCATTTTTGCAAACTGCAGATAAGGTGTTTCATTTGCACGTTATTATGTTGGGGTTTTATGAAAATTTCACTTTTTATTGTGCTTAGGCACAAAAAAAACCCACTTTGCAATGGTTAGGAAGAGATCATGTTTTTGCTTAAGGTACTCAGGGCACAATCCTGGCTGGCTTGGTCTTATTCCCATCTCGTCCAATACTGTCACTTTGTTAGTGAGACCAGCCTCAGACACTGATGCAAAGAAGCACCTTCAGCACTATGAAATGATACACAACGGGTGTGTGAATTTTAGAGGCAGCAGGCAGCAATAGAACTTGTCAAATTCTGTTTTGTTGTTGGTTGACGTTGGTGTCACTTACTCACTCACCAACCTAATCACATTCTTTTCAATTTTGGTTGCTCTAACAAATAAAATATTTAAAAAAATCTTTTACCTATGTTGTAAGAGTATTTTGAAAAGACCAATTGCATAACAAGTGTAAATGTACCTGAACAGCCAAAACAGATGCAGGAAGATATCTAGTGTGCCATATTTAGTCGTGAAAGTTTACTGACAAAATGGCCGTATATGACACGTTGGGATTAGAATGTGTTGTCCCGGCAGAGAAAGCAGCAACGCCTCTGCAAAGACAACTCCTGGAGACACAGTGACAGGTCAGTAAAATAAAGTATTAGGCATAAAAAAAACCTTTTTGGCTCAAAATATCCAGTTTTGGTGTCAAAATCTCTGCATGCAGCAGTTTCTCCATAAAAAACAACCCCTTTTTGTGGCACCATCCCCACTGGAAAAACAGAAATGCTGCTAAGAATACCCACGTTTGGGGGCTTAAAGGCTGCTGAAATAACTGCAGAAGCTCGCTGAAAAACAATAGCTTTTGTTTGTTGTTCTCAGGCAGGCGTCTCTCTTTGGGGACACACCATCCACCACCCCTCCACCTCTCGATGACGAAGTCAGCTTATAAATATGTAACTTTAGAAACGTTGATGTGATACATATAAAAACCTACCAATGTAACAAATTTGTGGTTTGCAGAAACATACAAAGTTAACATTTTCTTTCAACAACTGAAATGTATTCTTGTCTGCAGAAACATTGCCCATTTGTGCACATTCAGCTGACTGTATACTGTATGTATTGTATGTTAAAGTGCCCATTTTTGTGTCTTTTAGTCCTTGGAGAGCACACGGCGGATGATGCAGCTGGTTGAGGAGGTACATATGCAATAATGTAAATACGCAGCCGGGAGACTAGTGAGGCCTGCAGCCATTGAAACTATGAAAGACGGGCAGTCAGGGAACCAGAGACAGAAACTCATCATGCAGTTCATGCTCATTATTATGTTAGCGTCATCATCTTTACATCTGCTGTCTGTGTTTCCACTGTTGTTTCCACACAAAGATGACTTTAAACAAGATGAATGCCGGGATGTGATTAACTGTAAGCTGCTGGAAAGTAATTTTGGGTTTGGACATAATGATAACAAAAGTGGGTGAGAGCAGAGAGGACACTGGTTAGAAAGTCAGAAAAACATTTACAGTAGTTTAACCTTAGCAACAATGCCAGCAACAACGCCAAAAATAGCAAGAAATTACCAGAAAGTTACAAAATAAATTACCTGAAAAAAGCTTGGTAAGCTGCATATAAATGTATTACCTCTTTTTTTTTAAGTTAAGTTAATTTTCACCCCATGGCAATCATATATTGCCTGTGTGCAGCAAATGTGTATTCTGTAGTCATGTGGTTTTTGTTTTTCTCTCTGCAGAGTAAAGATGCTGGGATCAGAGCTGTGGTTATGCTGGATGAACAAGGAGGTAATCAGCTCTTTTTTATTTAAATTCTACTTTTGTTCAATGTCCTCTGAGCTGTAAAATACAAAGGTCTGTTTCCAGAAGAATTGGTATTGTGGCATTGCTTAAATATTTTAGGATATTTTAGGATATCTGCCCCTGGACTTACTGAGACATAAATTAAGAGATCAGTATGACTTTCACCTCTGTGAGCTCAACCATTCAGTGTCATCATGTGTAACCCAGTTGAGGACAAAATCACAGGAAGCAGGACACACTGCAGGACTGTCCAGCTGTACACATTTTCTGTGTTCAGTAGAGGTTCAACAAGGATTGACATGGATAGTTAATATGCTGTACCATCATACAATGGTAAATAAGCAAATTAATTTCTGCCACAGATGGACGAGTTAGCTTCTCACAACCCAATCGCCAGACAAAATGTTGGCATTGTACATTTCTGCAAACCACAGATACAGAATATTTGTATGCTATTATGTAGCTGATATGTTGACACTTTTCAACAACACTGTGGTAAACGTGTGGTTAGGTATGGCATGTGGTTAAGGTTAGAAAAAATCATGTTCTGGCTTAAAGCACCTAGTGTTGTTGCCCCATCCCTGCAGGACACACAGCGGAATGAAAAAAAAGCTTTCCAGGGCTGAAATGCTGTTGGAAAAACAGACACCTGTTGATAAAAAACACCAATGTTTAGGAGCTAAAAAGCCGTTGGAAAAACAGTGTCGGATTGCTAAAAATCCCACACATTTGGGTGCTGAAATACTGTTGGAAAAACAGCTATGCATTGCTTGTGTTGGGTTGCAAGAAGCACACATTGGGGTGCTAAAATGTTGTTAAAAACAGCCAGGTTGTGCTACAACAGTGCTTGAAAAACAGTGTTAGATTGCTAAAAACACATTTGGGAGCTAAAGTACCGCTGGAAAAACGTCTGTGCATTGCTTAAAAACCTCAATATAGCTGCTACATTTAGGGGCTAAAATCCTGCTAGAAAAAACAGCTATGGGTTGCTTCAAAACACCCAGGTTTTGGGAGCAAAAAAGCTGCTGGAAAAATGGTGTTGGGTTGCAAAAAACATGCACATTTGGGAGCTAAAAGATGTCTGGATAAACAGTTATGGGTTGATAAAAAAAACCTCCATATTTTGTGGCTAAAAAGCTGCTGGAAAAGCAGATAGGTGTCCATAAAAAAAACTGCTACATTAGGGAGCTAAAAAGCTGCTGGAAAAAAAAGCCACGTTTCACTAAAAACCTAACACATTTGGGGGCCACAAACTTTGGAAAACAGCCACCATTTGCTTAAAAACACCCACTTTTCAGGGCTAAAAAGCTTCAAGAAAAACAGTGCTGGGTTGCTAAAAACGATGGATGTTTGAGGACATGTTTGAGAGCTGCACGTGGAACTCTCAGCTTTGAGTTTGTATTTACTGGGTATTGTCAGCATGTTCTGTACATATAGGTCTGAACCAATCAGACAGTCTAGGGTTGGAACCATCTGTTGCATACTGTCTGTCTCTGCTGTTGTTACAAAAACCATAAAACGCAGCGCCATAAACTGCTGTCCCTACCAGAGCAGCTGGAGCGTATTGAGGAAGGCATGGACTCCATCAACAGGGACATGAGAGAGGCAGAGAAGAACCTGACAGACATGGCCCAGTGCTGCGGTCTGTGTGTCTGGCCACTCAGGAAGTAGGTTGTGGCGCCCAGAATCCGCACCTGGGGGCCCAAGAAACCTGCACTGGTGCCCAGTTCCATCAGAGGAGTTTAACCCTTTAACACGTGGATCAGCATCAGCTCTCTTGTGCTGCATTCAGATGTCCTTTGGAATCATTTAAAAAAAAATGTAAAAAAAAATGTTGTTTGATTTCCTCCAAAAAACACTGGAAAAACGTTATGAGCAACTTGGTAAGAAATGTCCTGCACACTACAAAAAATATGTACAAGGTGACAATCGATCTGAAAATTAGCTGAAAATGTTTGAGAGAAAAATGTTCAGAAAAAGCACTTTCTTGAGGTCATTTTCTTGTTTGTTGTTTTGTTTTTTAATTCTTTTTTTCCTTTCCTTTTTTTTCTTATTTTCCAGTAGGTTTTTGGGCTGTTTTAGAAAGAAGCTCAACAGAAGCTGGTCAGGTTTCAAAGGGTTAAATAGTTTTTATACAAACATTTTATATATATATAACCTTCTAGTGAATTATTTTAAAGCCATTCTGCATCCCTGTACTTTGTTAAAATCATGTTTTTGTACTTTTTATTTTTGAACTGGTTCATGTTTGAATGTTGCCTCAACTCCAAATTCAAGCTGTTCCATAGTTTTACTCCAGGAAATGATATTAAAAAAAACTTTAATTCAACCACAAACTCATGGTGAAACCATGATGGAACTGTGCACCAAGGTCAGGGTGCAGACAGCCAGCAGATCAGCTGGTCCCCGTGTGGCCCCTGTTAGTGCAGAGTGATGTTATTTATCATTTGGGAGTGGATTTTTGTGGTTTTTACTTTGGGGCATCTCGTGGTCAGTCGCTGGTGGCTGGTTTTCAGTTCAGCTGTAACACTTTTAGAAAATAGTCGAATTTTCCTCCCTTTTTTTGTGGATTTTGTTTAGCCTTTTCTTCCTCTTCTTCCATTTGGTCCATATTCCCTTCTCCTCTTCTTTTCGCTTCCCTCTTTTCTTGCTATTTCATCTCCCTTTCTCCTATCATCTTCTTTACCTCTCCCTCCTCTACTGCCACATCCTCTTCCTCCCCTTTATACTTTCACCCCCTTCCTCTTTCCAACTTCACCTTGTCTTTCTTCCCCCTTTTTCTCCATGTCCTCCTTTGTTCCTCCTTTCTCCCTCTCCTCCTGCCTTCTTCCCTTTTACTCCTCTTCCCTCCTCCTCTTCCATCTCCTCTAATAGAACAGTTGGAGCGCATAGAGGAGGGTCTGGCTCAGATCAACTCTGATATGAAGGAGGCAGAGAAAAACCTGACTGACCTGGGCAAGTGCTGTGGCCTCTGCTCCTGTGATAAGTAGGTGCAGGTTTCTGTGTGTGTGTGTGTGTGTGTGTGTGTGTGCGTGTGCGTGTGCGTGTGCGTGTGCGCGCGCGCGCTCAGTCCCAGGTGACCAGATTAGGCTGCAGCATCAGGTGGTTCTGGCACCTGGAGAGCCGAGTGACACCATGATAATTTGTAATGACTGAAAACAGAATGGAGCAGAGAGAGAATGGAGCTGACAGGAAGACGAGGTTCTGTGTGTGTGCGTGTGTGTGGTTTGACTGGTACAACTTATTGTGAGGTAAGTAAACCATGATCCTGCAGAAGATATCAGAATTAAGAATTAAGACATTTCTCGCTCATATATTGCTTGATTTTATTTTCATTAGATAGTTGACATTGCACTGGATCATGTGCATTGAGAAACACTTGCATAAATGTGTAGTTTCTACCCAGTCACAAGAAGAAATGTTGGCATTGTATGTTTCTGCAAAGAACAGATATGTTACATTTGTACATTATTACGTCGCGGATGCATTAAAAACTTTACATTTACATTCTTTACATTTCAGCGACTCTGTGGTTCAGTTGTGGTTCGATTTAGGCCAAAAAATGGTTAGGAAGGATGATATCTGGCGTAAAATACCCACTTTTTGTGGTACTATTTTGACAGGAAATTCCATGATAATGCAAGAAAAAAGTATCCAAAGTCATGGCACTGTGCTGGCAGGAAACACAATGATATCTCTGTACAAAACAAGCACTTTCACTGTACTGTCACTGCAGAAAATACTGCAATAATGCAGTCAAAAACAGCTTTTTGTGGCAACATCAAGGCAGAAAAGGCTGCAAAATCTCAGTTAAAAATAAACCTTTATGTGGCACTGTCATGGTAGAAATTGCTGCAATATCCCAGTAAAAAACAACTGGTTATTGTACTATTATCACAGCACAAAACACTGCAATATTTCACTAAAAAACAACTGCTTCTCTGACACTATTACTGCAGAGAATACTGCAATATCTCAGTTAAAAAAAAAATACTCTTTTTGTGGCACTATCACAGCAGAAAATACTGCAAAATCTCTGCCAAAAAACAACTGTTCTTTGTGGCATTATCACAACACAAAACACTTTAACACTCAGTTAAAAAAAGTGCTTTTGTGGCAGTATTACATCAGTGTATACTGCAATATTTCAGTAAACAACAATTGCTTTTTGTGTCAAATCACAGCAGCAAATACTGCAATATCTCAGTACACAATAATTGGAAATGCAGCGTTGTGTTGCTAAAAACAACCACATTTGGCACCCAAAGTGCTGCTGGAAAACACAGCAATGAATTGCTTAAAAATGCTCTGGGAAAATTTACTACACCACTGACCACAAATGTTGATATGAAATATACACGTCATGTATTTGAGGTTTGCAGAAATGTACAATGCCAACATTTCCTTCTGGTGACTGGGCTGGTAGTTTTCATTCTTTGTTCTTTAATTGCTGTAGCTTTCTTTTGTTGCCTGCTTACTCTGCTGCCGTGTGGATTTAGTGCTGTTTAGATATCATCTTACCTCTTTGTCATCTCTACTGTTTGAATTGACCACTGCTGCCATACATGCATCACATAACAAACATTTGTACTGGTTGGACATTTGTCCATTTGTCTCCATTCAAATTAAACAATAAATATGTGGTGCAGCTGCAGGAGCAGTATGGAGTGCAGCGTGCGTCACATTTAACAGGGAGAACTCCATAACAAGATATTCATAAGGTCATTCTCTCTGCCAGACTGAAGGCCTTTGAGGAGAGTGGGGCATACAAGGCAGTGTGGGGCGGAGGTCAGGATGGCGTTGTGTCCAATCAGCCGCCGTCATCTCGAGTCGTCGATGAAAGGGAGCAGATGATCATGAGTGGAGGATACATACGGAGGTAGAGAGTGTGTGTTACTGTACATTGGCTTGTAGGAGAAGCAGCTGTGTAACGTAAGGTAATACCAGCAGGCATAAGTCATGCAGGCAGCTGGCCAAACACACGACATTAACACACACACACACACACATACATACACACACACACACTCTCTCTCTCTTTGTTGTGCTCTGTGTCAGGGTGACTAACGATGCGCGAGAGGATGAGATGGAGGAGAACTTGGCTCATGTCGGCAGCATCATCGGGAATTTGAAGAGCATGGCCCTGGACATGGGCAACGAGATCGACACGCAGAACGTCCAGATCGAACGCATACAGGGCGAGGTACTGCCGTCACATCCATCCATCCATCTATCCATTCATCCACAACCACATTCTCATATATTTCATATTCATATTCTGCTGTGTAGTTCAGGCTCCCATTGAGACATCAAGCAATAGATTGACAGGTGGCCCCCCAAGAAGGTTCTAATTATGTTCTAGTTAACAGTAAGGTGGTAGAATGCATAAAACAGCATGAAATGTCCTAAAATTCGCAAAATGTTCTAAAATCTGCGAAATGTTCCAGAATCCAATAAATGTACTTGATTCCGAGAACAGCCTAAAATCTTTAAAAAGTCCTGAAATCCTAGAGATTTCCTAAAATCGACAAAAAGTCAGAAAATCCCAGATGCATCCTAAAGTCTGCAAAACATCCTAAAATTCTAGAAACGCCGTAAAAAAGGAGACATGTCAGATAATCCGAGGAATGTGCTAAAATCCAAGAAATGTTCTAAAATCTGCGAAACACTCTCCTACATATGTACTGAAATCTGAGAACAGCCTAAAATCTTAGAAATGTCCTAAAATCTTAGAGATTTTCTCAAATTGACAAAAAGTCCGAAAAACCCAGAAGCATCCTAAAATCTAAAAGCATCGTCCTAAAATCTGAGAAATGTCACATAATCTGAGAAATGTCACATAATCTGAGAAATGTCCTAAAATCTTAGAAATCCTCAAGTCCTATAATCCTGGAAATATTTTAAAATCCTGAGAAAATCCTAAAATCCTAGTCTCACAATCATGGAAACATCCTATAATCCTGAAAGGTTCTTAAATTCTACAAACATCCAGAAATCCTGGAAACATGTACGGGGCTCCTGGGGTCCCTGTCATTTTTTACGGTGGCCCTGTAGAGAAGCAGGTAGAGTCTCCCTGCTCTGTCATTTAAGCACTGCAGCCGGAGCTGAACCTCCTCCTCTGGTAGAGGCTGGCTTTAATAAAAAGAGGGATTAGCTGCAAAAAAGAAGAGATGAAAGCTGCACACCTCTGCTTTAACAAATGCATCAAAATATCTGAACATTTAATACCGTATTATGTAACAGTATTTGATGATTGCTTTAGTTATTTTGGAAGACTGTGTTTGAGCAGCCACTGCAATGAAGCCAACTTGAATTTGAAAGATTAACAGAGAGGTTCTTATCAGCATTTCTGTCTTATCTCTCTGCAGGCTATTCTCAATGTGTCCCGCATCGATGCTGCCAACCAGAAAGCCAACAATCTCATGAAACGATAGAGGGAGCGCTCTGCCATTTCACTCTTTTTCCACTAATTCATCTTACTTTGCAGTTACTATGCCTCAGCATGCTTGCCAAAGTATTTCCTCTGCTCTATACAGCTCATGTTTTCCTTCCAGCGTCATTATTGCTGTGATATTCCTACAGGGACCATAAGTCCACGACTCTCCGTAGTGAGGTGTTAATTATGTCTTATCTCGTGTTCCTATTTAGTCTCATAATTATTCGGATAGGGAGTTTTGCTGTGGCACTGATGCGACTTTTGAAATGAATCACAGGATTATTATAGCCTAACTCTATTTCACAGCAAGACTTTTGTCACTTTACATTTCACACTCAGGGTGTTTCCCCTCAAGGTGGCCTCTGTGGTCACGCAGGCAGCAGAGACGGATCACAGGAGGCTTTAATGAGCCCTGCGGGGAAAGTGGGCCACTGCAGCAGCTTCATCACCACCAGCAGCAGCAGCAGAGAGCACAATCAAGCAAATCAAGAAATTATTTCACAAGAGCTGAACGTGTGGAAAACAGCACAGCGAAAAAGAACGGTCTCGGGACGTGAATCTAAAGCCAGAGTGGCCTTTTACTTGTACTGGGCAGATCATTTCAAAGCTGTGTGGAGAATATGTCCAAATTTTTCATAAGAAACACAAAAAACCCCAACACCCAAACTTTCAACAACCACTTTATTTCCTAATGTAAACATCCTTGTACAACGCGCCCCCCCCCCTTCCTGGAGTCTGAAATCTTCCAAACAGGCTGAAACACGTGCGTGATGGCGCCCTCTGCAGGCGAAGCCGGGTATTGCGCACAGGAAGGAAACACGCATTTGTCCCTAGAGGTGGATCTCTGGCGACACCAAGCGGACAAACGTGGAACCTGCTCTCCCCGGCCTCTCCATCTTCTGTTTTTACTCCATGTTGGTATAAAATGGTGGTGAAATGACAACGTGTTGGTGCTGCTGTCTATCTCACATCCCCTCTATTGAATCTGATCTCAGCGAGTCAAAAATCACATCAAATACTTTCTGAAAATGCAACTATTCTGTGCTTTCTGTGTGTTTTTCATAACAGCTAATATTTCTCTTGGTTCGCATTAATTAATGTTCTCTAGGCATCATTATTGCTCCAGTCTTGACCTACATTGTGCTGTGGCTGGCATTCAGATACTACGGATTCATGTTGGGTTTGGTTGGTACAATGAAGCTGATGACCTCTGTTGACCTAAACAGTCCTCCATGCTTATTACGCAGCAGGTTTAAGACCACTCAGACACAAAGGCGCGTCCAGAGCGCATATTTACTGATGTTGGGTGCGAAGAAATGCGTTTAAATGAACGTTGTGAATAAAAATGTGCTAAAAAAATATGGCCGTGGACTAGTTAATAAGGCCAGGACTTGGGGGGGGTCTTGGGGGATTATCACAATCGTGGGAAGGTTTCTGTTTTTCTAATGAAATAGTTAATATGAATGAAACAGATATTCAATTGCGCGTGATTTGCACGTTTTGCCTTTTGTTTATTTGAAAATGGGAGTGATTGGTGCACGTTGTATCTGGGGCAGCTGGGGGCGCGCAGCGGCCAGAGAAAATGTTGCGCGTTCAAGGGAGGAAAAAAAAAAAATCGGAGTCTGCGCAGTTCCGTTGTTCTCGACACTCCGAACTTTCGGGAGAACCACGGAGGAAGGAGGGGAAAGGGACAGGACAACGCCATTTTTCCTGGTAATTATTTGCTACATATTCAGCTTCTTTTTTTTTTTTTCAAAATACCGCACACCGCGATTAATCCCCAATGACGCACCGCACGCATGATTTAACGCAGATGAGCAGGTAATGGCCAAAATGCGGAAAAAGGAACCTGATTTTCGTCGGAGCAAGCAGACATTTCGTCCTCTGTCTCGACCACGAATAAACGCGTAGCTGTAAGTCCGCGTACCGGAGCGGCGCAAAAACACCACGCCGCTTTGTAAACGCGCGTGTCATCCCCACGATCAATCCACGGCTCTGTACTGAAATTCGCTGTATATCCGGGTTCGCCGTTTTTACGCGGTGGTGTTTCAGCGCGTTGTGGCTCTCAGAGATGGCGGAATCAGTGGGCTGCTCCTTGTGTGAGCAGCCAAGCACGAGCAGCAGGGGGAGAGGCAGGCTCGAGCTCAACAAAGACACAGGAAGACCGCAGCTGATTGGCTCAGACGGGCCACGTGGTCAACGCAAACGCAATGTTAATTTGGAAGGATTTCATACTGAGAAGTTCTTCTGATAACCAGTAGCCTATCAGCTAGCATGAGACTTTTTTAGTCCTCCCACTTATCGTGCGCACAAGAAGACACCACGGGCTCTCCTGTAGGGAGCAGATCACCGTCAGTCGCGCTCTGCCGAGTGCGTCAGGAGCGTGCCAAGCACACCTTTGGTAATTCTGTTACCATGTTCACTTGGCGCACCTGTGGCGCACTATAACACCTGTTTGAGGTCAGAAAAAAACACATTATAATATGTGGCAACCACGTCTTATTACATTCACCACGTTCACCCCATTTAATCACACAGCTCCGCGTCATGACGCGCTGACAGTTTTTGGCAACCCTGAGATTTTTCCAAAGAGGAAACAGCACAACTGTTTTCTGAAATGTTTAAACTTTTGTGAGAAATACGAACAATCTTTATCACATCATGTTCACCACAGCCTCATATTTGACCTGTATTATGATTAAAAAGTTAAGCTCCAAGCGACATTTTGGCAAACCTCGTTTAAAAAAAGATAATGCGCTTAACTGGTGTTTGTGTTCACCCATAGACGTGCAGAAGAGACTGTGTGGAAGCGTTAATCACATGTTTGATGTGCACTTTAGCACTAGGGGTTCTGTGGTCATTTTTCAACAGTCTGACGCATGTTTCACTACGTGTAAGCAGCGGATTTGCGGTGCGTAATTGCGGTTCGACAGTGCCTAAAATGACTCCAGTTAGAGAGTGTGAGATCAAACTGATACCCACTGCCTTCAGATGGTGGCAAATAGAGTCACTGGTGTTAAAGGAAGGATCTTCAGTGTATTATTTAGGTGCACCAGAGAACACAATTGTTGATATTTACATGATGGAAAAAAACGCACCAGGACCTGCAAGCTATTACAGATTTCCTAATTCCTTTTAAACACATTTCCAGAAGTTTTAGCTCAGTTTTGTCAAAACACTAAACACAAAATTGCAAGTTCTCCCTTCTCAAAACTGATCCACCAAAATGCTACGCACAGCATTCCTATGACTATCTTGCACAGATCATCAGTTCAGCACTGATGTAATTTATTTAAAACACCAACATCATATATATGTTTTAGCGTAATGAAGCCAAGCTACATATTCAAGTGTATAGAGCAGTCTAGAACTTTATCATTTTGTTTTGTTCCAAAATTGGTTGCAGTTTTGCAAAAAAAGGAAGTTGTCATATTGTAATGCAATACTGTGAATAAATCTGTTGTAATGACAGAATAATCAGCAGAGGATTAAGTACATACTGTATCTTTGTATCCAATGAGCTCCGATTGTGTTAAACTCACAACCCAGAGTCATACAGTAAACGGTCAGTATAGAATACTGCAATGTTTTTGGTTGAGTGGAATAATTTTAAGAACTGCAGATATTACCTATTTTGGCAAAATTTACAGCAATTGAACTGATGCTGTAAGTATAATCAGACACACTACTACGCACTAGAATCATGTTTAGACTGTCTTTCTGTAGCGATGAAATCAGTGCACAAATACAAAAAGACAACTGATAAACAAATATTTATTTGTTGCTGTAATGCAGTAAAATGTTCAGCTGACTGCAAAATAGTTTTGTTTCTCTGATGCGTTCTTCTCTGTTCTCCGTGCTGCTTTCACCCCCCCAACACCAATGAGTTCACATGAGAGCTCTGACACATGATTGCAGTGTTTTGCTCATTGAGCTTGAACAGGTGAGATGTCAGTGTGACCAGTTGGCAGTGACGGTGTGCCACACTGAAGGCCAGTGTTTTCCATGTGAACAAGGTGTGCTAAATGATGCGGTTTGCACTCAGAGTTGTGCAGTGTGTTAGAAATCCTATTTGAGCTGAAACACGGGAATTGTGCTCGGAGTTTATCAGTCTGAGGTCTTGTTGACAGATGAGCCTCTGTAGGCCTAATGCTCCACTACGACATGTTTGATTTTTAAATCCAACCAGAGGGAGGCAGTGTAGGGACACAAGCTGAAGAGGAACAAGATGTTCTTGGCCTGCGCCCGAGAAAACAACTCCAGTCCACCTCTTACACAAGCTTATTGCTCAAAACTGTAATCTCACTTCCAGGGTTTCTGTGGGTCCTCAAAAGTCTTAAAAGGAATTTAATTCATAAATATAAAAATAAGGCCTTACTTGGTATAAAAAAAATACAAATACAATACAAATATTATTATTATTATTATACAAATATTATTTTAGTACTCATTTTCTTTATGTTGCATTGTAAAATCTCAGAATAAATGCCGACTATATATATATGTGTGTGTGTGTGTGTGTGTGTGTGTGTGTTTATATGTTTTGTTTTGCTTTACTTTGTTTTGTTTTTGTCTTTCATTTTTTTTGTTTTTCTTTTTCCAATTTCCATCCATCCCTGGTGGCATTAAACAGTCTTAAATATAACAAGCCTTAAGATGTAGGCTTCTGTTTCTTAGATCTTTTCAAATATCACTGCTTGAGTTGCTCTCTTTAGATTTTCCACTTGAGCCATGGTGCTCTTTTCTAGTTTGGTGATTAAAGTTTATTCACAAAAAAAAACAAAACAGTTCTTATGGCTTAAATGAGCAGTTGCGGTTTTAGAATCAGATGTCGAGGCTCTCGGGACATTGGTCCACAGAGTGTGAAACTGCTTCAAGTGGAGTTTGAGCTGTGACAGTTCTCAGTTCTCAAATCTTGAATATATACATTTTCTGTGCTTGGATGGATCAGTTAATGCTACTGGCAATCAGTACAATCAGAATAAATTATACAGTAAATTCTGTATTATTGATATGTATTTATTTAGCAGACACCCGCCCAAAGCAACATCCGTATTAATATATTTGTAGAAAACACACTAATTAGAAAACAAAAAAAAAAAACAAAAAAAAAGCAACTCAAATGTGTCAAAAGCTTTTTTATTGTTAATTTTTTTCTGAAAATTACAACTCTTAGATTGTGCCAGTTTTCCAAGTAGGCTTCACCCTCAGATAATTAATTAGTTTTCAAGAAAATTGACTTAGCAGGTCACTTTTTATACCCAGATAACCCTTAAACTAGCCAAGCAACTTAACTTGATTTTTTTCAAAAAATATGGGAAGAAGGCAATGAGCAGCTTATTAGAAAATCACCTCATAAAAAAGCACAAAAAAGGTAAACAAAAGAAGAAAAAACAAAGTAACAAGAAAATGACCCCAAGAAAGTTCTTAAAAAATGTCTTTCTCGAAAAGTTAAATATAAGTTAAATATAGGATTATAGAATTAAAAATATATTTTTCTTAACGTTTTCCATTTTTGGATAATATCTAATGATCTTTTCACAGCTAATTGTCATTTTCTTGTCCTCTTTCACCTTTATTTTTGTAACTTGCTAAACATTTCTTGCTAAGTTGCCCATTGCCTTTTTTTTGCCATGTTTTCAAAAGAAATCAATCCAATTTTCTCAAGTCCTTTAGGTTTGGATGCTTGTGCAGCACAACTCATCTGAAGTCGATCCAGATTTTAAAGTGTTTAATACATTCAATGACAGCATTGAAAAAGCTGTGTGCCTGTAGTCGATTGCAATAGTTTGTATATTGTTTCAGAAGCAGAGCTTTTATTCCTGTTCACCTAAAGTTACTTAGTTTATCATTAACGTTGTGTTTTCTCTGTCTTGCATTCTCTCCTCTGTGCTGTCTCTCTTTCCTCCTTCTTTTCCCTCCTTCTCTTCTTCATCTTTTTCTCTCTCTGTCTCTCTCTTTACTCTGTCAGAGGTGTCCCCAGCCCAGACTGGCAGGTGGATCAGGACCACGGAGTCGTGGAGGGCGGTGAAATTTGGACTCAGAATCAAGCTGAGTTGTACCGGGCCGTCAGAAGAGGTGGAGGAGGAGTGGACGAGGCGGAGGTGGAGCCATGTCGTGGCGTGAGGACGAGGAAGAGTTGAAGGTGGGAGGAGTGCCAGCAGGGTTGAGATCCAAGCCGAGGTTCTCCTTCAGTGAGGTCAAACTGCTGCTGGAGGCGGTGAAGAGGAACAGATACATTCTCCTCAGTGAGTAGGAACATGTGTGTTGTTGTCTTTACTCATTTTTTTTGGTTGGATCTTTGGGGTTGAATTTGTAGAAAGCAAAAGTATTGTCTACAGGGAGAAATGATTTGGATTTGTGCCACTGTTAAAGTTTTCTTTCAGTTATCTGACAGGTAATTTACAGGTGCTGTAGGTTAATAAAAATAATAAAGTATATTATAGTTGTAGAGTCAAAGTGTGGGCCATATGCCAATGATGGCCCTCAGAAACATTCTTTGCAAATGTCATGTAATAAAAGAGTCATAAGTCATAGTATAGTATGCCATAAAAAATAACTAGGTCTTAGCATAGCATGATATTTAAAAAGTCGGATATAAAAGTACAATATGCGATAAACATGTCATAGTAAAGCATGCCATGGACTTGGCCCTTTGCTGCATGTCATCCCCTCTCTCTCCCGCTTTCACACATTCTCTGTCTTATTAAATAAAGGCCAAAAAAGACCCAAAAATATCTTTAAAAAAATATATATATATAAATATATATATATATATATCATTATACTTGAAATTTATAAAACATTTATGAAAAATTAAATAGTATAGCATGTCATAAAAATTGCTATTAAAACACTATAGTCATAGTGTAACACCACTGTAAAAAAAAGCTAAGGAAAATAAAAATAAAAAGATAAAAATCTTATTATTGCATACCATAACAAAATGCCATGACAAAAAATTCATAAAAAAGTCATCGTATGGCATACCATAAAAAATAAAAATTCATAAATATATGTAAACAGAAGTCATATCATGCCAAAAAGAAATGACCAGGACCAGGACTGATGTCTCACCTCATCTCTCTCTGTCTCTTCCTGCAGGGAAGTTCAACCACGGTGTGTCGGCTGAAGCCAAGAAACGGACCTGGCTTGATATCACCAGTCAGGTCAACGGACTGGGAGAGAATCACAGAGAGGTTTGTTGTCGGGACAATTATATAATAATCTTTATTTGTAAAGCTCCTTTCATACAAGAAATGCAGCCCAATGGGCTCTCCAAGAAAGAAATTACATGAATCAAGTGCTTCACATCAAAAGACACAAGATATAATCAAATCTGTGTCCTGGGTCTTCCCCGGGGCTTCCTACCGGTGGGATGTGCCCTGAACACCTCACCAAGGAGGCGTCCTGGAGGCATCCTAATTAGATGCCCGAGCCACCTCATCTGGCTTTTCTCAACGCGGAGGAGCAGCGGCTCTACTCCGAGCTCCTTCTGGATGACCGAGCTTCTCACCCTATATCTAAGGGAGAGCCCAGCCACCCTACGGAGGAAGCTCATTTCGGCCGCTTGTACCCGCTATCTTGTTCTTTCGATCACTACCCAAAGCTCGTGACCATAGGTTAGGGTAGGAATGAAGATCGACCGGTAAATCGAGAGCTTTGCCTTTCGGCTCAGCTCCCTTCACCACGACAGATCGGTGCAGGTCTTAACGCATTCCTCACTCAGTAACAGTTGATTTTTGTGACACCAGCTGCAGCTGGTTTGTACAGCTTATACTGCCACCAAGTGTTGGATTGGACTCACAGTCAGAAACTTAAAAAAAAATAAAAAAAAACTGAACTACTTAAAAAAAAAAAAAATAAATAAATAAATATTGAACATGTAAATTTTCTGTGCTTGGATGGATCAGACTTAATTATAGAGTAAATTATATATTATTTTATGTTTTTATTTGGCAGTCAGTTGTCCAAAACAACATACATATTAATATATCTGTAGAAAAAAAATGCTAATTAGAAAAAAAATTAGTAAAAAGCAACTCAAATATGGGAAAAGCTTTTTTTTTTTTTTTTTGCTGAAAATGTTAACTCTTAAAGTGTGTCAGTTTTCCAAGTGAGCTTCCCCCTCAGAACAAATTCATAGTTTTCAAGAAAATCTAATTAGCAGGAGACTTTTCTCTCTCAGTTAACCCTTTAAAACCTGAGCAACTCAGCTGGATTCCTTTTAAATATAATGTGAAGAAGAAGGCAATGAGCAGCTTAACAAGAAGTGCCCCCCAAAAAGAAAAAAAAACAAGAAAGTGCTAACAATAAAATAAATAAAATTATTTTTGTCCTCCTGTAACACAATTTTGAATACATAATTACAAGAATTGTAAATATATAATTACAAGAATTTTAATTTAATTATAATAAAATATATAATTACAAGTATCTTAATTTAATTATAGTTAAAATATAATTACAAGAATTTTAATTTAATTAGAATTAAATGTATAATTACAAGAATTTTATATATGAGTTTGGTTCTTTTAAAGAGGATTATATGTGAAAACACCCTAAGAACCTCTGTGTTTTTAGTGCTGACCGTCTTGGCCAGGTCTTCCTTAAAAGAGACTCAGAGGGATACAAAATAAATTAAAAAAAGAACTGTTTATGAGTCAAAAACTACTACTTCTGCAACTTGACTGGTTCGTGGAGGCATTAAAAGCTTCACCATCACATTTATCAGTCAGAGGTCATGTCTTCAAATGAATTATTTTGCCCGACCAGCCGCCCAAAACTAAAAAATACACAACTTGCCATGATATGGAATTTCTTGGTATTTGTTCTTGATAAATTACTAATTAATCATTTGAACTGCTGGCAGTATAGTTTCTGTCCAGACTAATTCACTTCTTTGTTTCAGCAGTAGTTTGAGGCATCAGTGGATGTTGCAGTAGTAGTGAGTTTCTACGTGAAAAGAGTGATTATCATCATCATTTTAAAAGAATGTTTAATTTTCTGACAGGTGCGTCAGATCATGAAGAAATGGGCGGACCTTAAATGTGACGCAAAGAGACGCATGGTGGCCCTCCGGAGCCCCAATGGCAGCAACCTGAGGAAGAAGAACCTGGGCCCCGTGGAAAGGATGGTCCACAAGATACTGATGATGAGTCCCAGAGGAGGTGAGCAGCTGTGGGTGGAGAGTGTATCGTCTGTGAAATCTGTGTTTTATTAGTCAATTTAAGGTCGGGTTGTTAGCGTGAGAGCATCAGTACATAAGTTGAATGATGCATAAAATAGCTTTTGCCCCTGAATAATTGTAATACATGAGGTGATCCGCTTCTTTAACATGGATGATCATACTGTGACAATCCCAGAGGAAGCAGCTGTGATCTACAGAAACTACTATTTGAACATTTTCCATTTAATAATAATAACTGTAATAATAATAACTTTATTTATATAGCATTGTTAAAAACAATGTTTGAGTTTACAAAGCGCTTTG
The DNA here is from genome assembly GCF_026936395.1 of Plectropomus leopardus. Classification (NCBI taxonomy): domain Eukaryota; kingdom Metazoa; phylum Chordata; class Actinopteri; order Perciformes; family Serranidae; genus Plectropomus; species Plectropomus leopardus. Next base: position 35,851,918 of record NC_142181.1, on the reverse strand, counting down.
ACAAACAAGGCAAAGCAGAAATTCTACACACGGCGATACAACAATGGAAAGAAGAACAGTCATATTGTGATAAAACTAAAACCATACGACAAATTATGTAAGATGCAGGACGTAAAATGTTAATCTAAAACAATGCAAAGAAAAAGACCAAACACAACAACAACAGAAACAATAAAAGCAATAAAATCACAAATAAAAGGAAATAAAATAGATAAAACATACACCGAAAAAGATAAAAGAAATTGAAATAATAATAATAAATAAAAGACAATAGATATAGCGAAAATAAAGAGTGTTTATTGCAAAATATATTATGAGTTTTTAGAAAAGCAGCTGAAAAATGAGTGCTTCCTGGACTCAAAAGTTAGTCTGTTTTGGATGCTCTTTGGGTGGGTAAACATAAGGATTTGAAAAAAAAAGGTAACTTAAAAAATGTTAAAATGACCTAAATAAAATTATTAAAAAAAAAAAAAGTTAAAATTCCTTATTTCTATGGCATCGTGGTGATGGACCTTAAAAACACACTAACTACACGTTTTGGCATACAAGCCTTTGTCAGGGAGTCAAACAGATCAAGACACTTCTATTAGAGTGTAAGTGTTCACATATTCCAGCACATGGCAACACTCAGGCCTACTAAACTCATAAATATTACAAATAGCAACAAAACAAAGAAAAAAAAACAAAAAAACTTTTATTTACACACAGTGACGAATGTTTACAAGAAAGCAGTAAAATCTAGGTCCTCATTTAAGCCTAGGTATTTAGTTGCCTGTAATTTATGAATGAATTTCAACTGGGTGCTCTGGTTGCATTTATATGTTCCTTTATGAGCTTAACCTTGTCTGTTGGGGTTTGGGTGGAAGATAGCTGTGTACCAGTTTATTTTACAGATTAATTCTGTTATTATATGATATATATATATATAATAAATACCGCTTTTTTCAGTTGAGGATTTAATCTAAGGTAAACCCTTTCTTTTCTTTTAGTAATTTTGAGAGGGTTACCTTAGAATGCAGTTTAAATTCCTCCTGTTTGCTTATAAAGCTCTGAACGGGCTTGCCCGTCATACCTGTCTGACCTTTTACGGCTGTATTCGCCAACACGGTCACTGAGGTCCGCTGACAAATCACTCCTCGTCATCCCTAAAACAAGATTGAGGTTTGCTATCATGGCCTCCAGACTCTGGGACGAGCTTCCAGATAAGACTAGCCCTCACCTCGCCTTGTTTTAAATCTCATTTAAAAAGTCATTTATTCTCCATGGCTTTCTTTGACCATGTATGAGAGTTGACAGTTTCTGTAGTTTTTTATCTTGTGGTTTTATTGCCTTTTTAAATAACATGGGTTTTCTTGTTTTTTGTCCTCTTTTCTGTAATTTGTGCTATTTTATATTTATTATTTTTATCACTATTAAAAAAAAAAGTATTTATCAATGTACAGCACTTTGGTCAACTCTGTTATATAAATTTGGATTGGCATTTGCATCTCCTGAAACTTATACATGGAGATTCAGGGAAGATCTGGCTGAGTGTACAGTCACTTTCAATAACACCACAGTTTCTGGTAATAATCTGTTTAATGTTTTCTGCTTCTGTACTGTATGTTGGGACAGGAAATACCACTCTCTCTTTTGTTTCTGTGGAGGACTTCTTTGTAGTAATGTCTGTCAGTAATTGAATTTTGTAATATAACAAACTCCAACTCCAACACAAACTTAAGACTTTAAATGTCATTATAGCAAATTTTTAATCAAAATTGAGAGTTTCAACATTAAATACAGCAAGTTCCTAGTTACTATTTTTTAAAGTCAAGTGAAAATTTGAATAACAAAATGAATAAATAAAAATAGCTCCCTGAGGTTTTACAAAGTAAAAGTTCCTCCCATGCTGACACTTTCTTTGCACTTTTTAATCTACTCATTTTTATCAGTGATTATTAAATTAAAACACTGATGCAGATAATCAGCAAAATGCCAAATATCGGCTCCAATGATCGGCAGGTCGGCCCCCTTGCAGAGATGCTCAAATAACATATCAAATTGTGGTCATTTCTTTTGTTATCAATTATTGTTTGTTTGTTGTTTTTTAGATTGCGACAGTGATCTGGACTTTGCGGAAGATGACGATTTTTCCAAGCTTTACAGTAAAGGCCCCTCCCCCACCCCGCCGCCCTACTCCTACCTCAACTTCACTGACAACTCCCAGTCCGGGCCCCCAGGAGCCTCCTATGACTTCTCTCCTCTCTCCTCGCCTGAGAAAGAGCTTGGTGGTAAGTAAAGCTGCACACATCACTGCCGTCACTAACATGTCTTCATTTTTGAACGCAGAAGTATTGCTCTGTTTTCACCTACCCTGACTGTACTGTAGGAATCCATAAAACACTTCTGATCTCGTTATAGTTTGAAAACTAAAGAGACGGCCAGCAGGACGGATCATGGAGAGGACAGATGTGACGTTTTGACACTGTGTTTAGCCTGTGCTCTGTGGGAGATTTAACACTTTCCCTGCCAGAGTATTATTATTATGAAGGTGCCAGCCAGCGCTAGCATTTTTGGACATATTTACTAATCTTCAAAAATTTCCAGAATATTTTGTGTTTTGAATATATAAACAATGAATCCATCAAGATAAAGAACAGATCTTCTACTTTCATACACCAAAAAAACATTTTATTCTAGTTTTTTCCGTTCCTTTTTTTTTTTTATCAACTCCTGAATTTGTGCATTTTCATTAAAAAAAAAGCCAAAACTACGTTTCGGACAAAAAGCAGAGAAAATCGTATTTTTGTCAGAGAGTCATTTTCAAGAGCAAAATTGAGTTCATGTTTTTTTGTATTTTTCTTCTTATTTTCTTATGTCAACTTGAATTGTACAAAATAATACTGTAAAATTCAAATGCAATGCACTCACTCACAATATAACTAGTGAAAATTGGGTGCTGAATCCTCCAAATGAATATCAAATCAGTTGAAATAGGACAGCACTCCAATTATAGCATCTTTTATTATTGCCTCATGGATGTTTCGGGCCAGACGCCCTTCTTCAGTGTGTACAATGGCAATAATACAGAGACTTTTTTTTTTTTTTTTTTTTACAAGCTTTCTGCAAGAGGTAGAATCACAGTAATATTATGAAAGTATAAATAAATAAATGCAACAAAGAGACAGTAGAAAATATCCATTGGCCCTGGCTCTCTCCCTCTCTCTTTCTCTTTCATTTCTGTCATAATTATATTTCAACTGTTATTTACATCTGTCCATCCTGGAAGAGGGATCCCTCATCATTCTCTGCCGCTCTTCCTGAGGTTTCTTCCTTTTTTTCCCTTTTTACCCCTTTCCCTGTAACGGTACAGGGGTTCTTTTTTGGGAGTTTTTCCTTAGGTAATGTGAGGGTCTAAAGCCCTCTGAGGCATGATTTGTGAAAATGGGCTTTATAAATAAAATTGACTTGACTTGACTTTTATTCCTACGACCATCACTGGGGTGTACTCATTTTTGCACCATGGACTTAAGTCATGTTGTTAGAAAACGTCCAGTTTGATTTTAGTTTCTGAGTAATCTCATTTAAAACCAATAAGCCAGAGTTATTAAAACATTTTAGTGTACGTATAGGATCCCATAGATGGTATTCTAAGGAGATCTGTGTACTCATTTATGCTGAACACTGGACATGCACACATGCACACACACACAAACACACACACACACACACACACACACACACAAATATATATATATATATATATATATATATACACACATATATATATATACATACATATATACATATATACTATATATATCTACACATATATAAACATTGATGCATTGTCATTGAGCCAGAGGGTGAGAGCTTCCAAAAGGGTGAATTCAATAATACTTTGGAAACATCGAGAAATTTAAACACCTTAAAAAGAAACCAAAGAAAACTGTGTTTGATGAAAACAGATTCATTTTATGAATGTTCAGTTTCTTGTCTACTGCATTACCTTCAAGTTTGAAGTATTCTTAAAGATTAAAGATTGAAAAATTGTTAATGGCAGCTTGCTGATGTTTTGCAGGTGATCCTTTCCACTCCTCCCCTGACTTTGACCTGGCTGAGGATGGAGGTAAGACTCAAGAAACCTGACTATTGCTTGTTGCAGCTGGAAAATCAAAGAGAAGTAAAATGTTTTTTTTCTGCAGGTCATTTGCCGCAATTTCAGGAAATATGTACTATGACTATTTTGAATGACATTTTTATGGCAGGCTGCTCTGAATAATGGTTACTTCTGAATGACATACTGTGGTTAGCTTTGACATTTATTATGGCACACTATACTAAGACTTTTATGATTTATCATAGAAATTGACAGTGACACATTTTTATGGCTATGACTATACTATGAGATTTTGATGAATGCCGATACTATACTATGACTAATGAATTGTTTACATTTTGCTAACATACTCTACTGACTTTTTTTGTGACTGGACAAACCACTCTACACTATATTGTGAATTGTTAATTTTTTTAATGACATATTTTACAATGAACCTTAAAAATTTTTTAAAGTTTTTTTTACATTTCAAATGACATACTATGAAATGTTTTATGATTTTTTAAATTTATTTTTATGACACATTTTTGTTTAAAGGCTTACTTCAGAGTGGCCATTATGATTTAAGTTTACATTTTTTTATGACATACAATACTATGACTTTTATGATTTTTTTTAATGGCATATTATACAATCACTTTTTAAAACATTTTTGGCATTAACAAAGCTATGACTTAAGATATATTAATACAATTGATATCTCTTTTGACATATGACACTATGATATTTTTTTTACTTTTTATTGCAGTTTTTTAATTTGTATTTCTGATGACATATTTTACTGTGACTTTTTTCATGATTTCTGCCTACATACTACACTATGACTTCTTTTCATGATGACAACATACTATACTATCACAAAAAAGATTTTTGATGACATACTATGTACTATGGCTTCTTTTTTTTGACATACTATTCTTAAACTTTTCTTGATTTGCAGCTTTTCTGTGACTTTTAGTCAAAGCTGTCAAAAAGCAACAACATATATTTAAAAAAAACAACTTTGTTTTCATCAACTTCTGAGAAAGTGTAAAACTGACTTCTGTGTCTTTTTCTCTGTTATCTTCCAGAACGTTCCATGGACTTTGAAGAAAATGACAACTCCATGTTCTCCTCCTATGCTTCCTCTCTTCCTGCAACCTCCTCCCCCTCCCTGGACCCCCTGCCTGACAACACTCTGCTGAGGATGAAGCCGGTCCACACCTACTCCCGAAACAACAGTCAGAACCACACCTCCTCTCGAACTCCGCCTGGCCCCTCCTCCTCTGCAGCCTCCACCTCCTCTGCTTTCCCCTCAGTGTCAGATTCAGACGCCGCCTTGTCCTCTGTTGCGCCTCTTCCGTCGCAGTCCCCCACAAGCTCCAACGTGACTGCCTCCTCCCTCCCTGCTCCTTCCTCCTCATTGCCCCCCCCTCCTCCTCCACCTACTTCCTCATCCTCTGCTGCGGCCAATACCTCGACTTCAAACCCTGCACCTAGTTCTTCATCCTTCCCACCACCTCCTGCTCCTCCCACTGCTGTGTCTTCCTCCTCCGCTGCTCCTACTGCAACCTCCTCTTCAAACTCTCATCGACCTCCTCCTCCTCCTTCCTCAGTGCCCCTACCCAATCATGCTTCCACGTCGAGCTCAAACCCGACTGACCCTCTCCCGGCTGGAGCGCCCTCCCACAGGGAGCGGGTGGCCCAGATGGCCTCCCAGAGCCTCCAGCAGCAGCGGGCCAGCAGGATGCTCCTGACCTCGGTGTCTCAGTCCCTGGAGATGTTGGCTCAGTCCGTCCAGCTGCTGGTGGAGAGCCAGCAGGAGTTTGTGCAGGAGTCTCTGCTGCTGCAGAGGGAGACGGTGGACGTCTTGAGGGATTTCTCTAACACGGCGCTGACCATGCTGAGAGACAAAGCCAACAGTGGACAACTGGCTGCACACCACCATCCCGCTGCTCACTTCTGAATAAAAATATGGAGGTGAACAAAATTTCAGAACAAACATGAACAGTTGACCAAAAGCCAAGTACAGGTATTTGTTTGTGCAGCGGGAGCAGGTTACAGGCGATCGACCAGCATGCGGAGACCTTCTGATGTGATTGAAACATCCATCTTATAAAAACATGCCACGATGGCTTCACCAGCCACCATGGCTGCTGGACAGAAATGTTCTGGGACAATTTTTCTTTTTGCCCAGAGGCACAAACACATGCAGCTTTAGGCCAAAGGCTGTTTATTTATGTGCCTGAAACTTTTTTTTTCTATATTCACTTTTTGTTTCTTGCAGGCTCATGTGTTTAAACCTTGGAAACCTGAATAGGCATCAGATTCCTTGTGCTCCACTTTAGGAGTATTTCAACCTCTGAAACCTGAGCAAATTGATTCCTGAGAAATTTGATTTCTTTCAAAAACATCTCCTACAAAACAGCAATCAGCAACTTGGTTTAAAAAAATGGTAAAAAGTGACAAGAGAATTATCTCAAAATTATCTAAAAAACAGAAAGAATCAAAGGAAAATGATCAGAGACCTATGGGGGATATAGCAAGAAAACTAAAATTCTGATTATTATATATTTAAAATTTGGTTAATAAAAAAATCTTTGTTTTTATCACTTTATTTTAGCATTCCCTTCTTTTAAAGTCATTCCCTATTTTTGATCTTTTATTGTTTTTGCTATTATTTTGGTTATTTCATAAGCTGTTAATTGTCCTCTTTCCATTTTTTGATAGAAATCAAGCCAATTTGCTCAGGTTTAAAGGGTTAAAAGTGGTGTTTCAAGCTGCTGAAGCCCTGTCACTCCTCACTCCTTTTTCTTCCACTGGTTCAGCTGGCTCACAAACATGGATAACAAAATAACTGTAATGTGTGCCGTAGAATATAAAAGTATTAATCTTGCGTTTGAGCTCCAAAACCGACTCTGCATCAGAGTGGGAGCGTCTCTCCAACCTCCATGTTCACATCGGACTGTTGGGATCTTTCAATGGAGGAACACCTGATCTGGTGGCAGGAGCTGCTGAGACAGAGCAGAAAGAACTTGCTGTCCTCATCATAAGTACATCCTGTCTAACTCACCGAACGGGATGTGGTTGAACATGTCTGTGATGCAACAACCACAGAGGAATTGTGGATTCAAAACTTAGAGATGATCCGCTGTACTTTTACAGAGTTATGTGATGCAGTAACACCTGTTGTAGTGCCTGCTGCATCATGAGGGAGCCAATTCCTTAGCATCATGTGATCTATAAAAGATTAAAAAACAGTGTTTCCATTGCAGTTTTGTGAAATATGGCTTTTTGATTTTTTTTCCAAAATCCAAGTCTCCATTAAGCGTATTTTACATTGACAATTTCAATTTGCGTAGTTTGAGGGTTGATAGAAATGCACCTCCTGGGAGCTCCTGCCAAGCTCTGATGTGGTGAAAGGGTGAACTATTGAACTTGTAAAACAAGGTGAAATTTTTAATGTAGATTTGATGCAGAATAAGCTCGAGCTAACTCCTTTACTTCAGCCTGAGATCCTGGCAAACATAACATTCCTGGAAATACACAGAGGACTGGTGTTATGTACACACTCGTATGCATTATTTTGTGGTTTTAAGCATCAGTGAAGCATAACATTTAGAAACTCAACAGAACATGTTAGTGTTTGCCCTGCTGCCAGTGATGTGCTGTTGAAACTCTTGTTCTTTGACCCTCTTCATCTAGATGCTAATGCTGTTTTCTAAATTTGCCCCCCCCCCCCTTACTGAAAATGCATCATCCACACTTGCAGTTGGCTCTCTGTCTAATTGACTGACCAAATAAATGACTGTCTGCTGTAACACCAGGCTATGTAATGTTTCCCTCCAAACAAATCCTGAGAATAAAGGTTTTATTATTTAAAGGAGACAAATGTGTTTGCAGAATATCTTTAGAATTTTTGTAGAAATGTTGAGTTAAGTGCAAGTCTGGTGATATTCTCTATTTTACTTATCATAATCAAATACACATAAAGACCAACAGCTGATGTATGTACTAACAAGAATTGTGTGTGTACCAACAGTACTTTTTTGGGACATTCTCTACTGTGACTTTTTAATGGCCCTTCTTATGACGTATGACATTTTTCAACATGCTGTACAAGGACTTTTTCAGTTTATTCAACATGCTAAGCCATGATATTTTTTTAAACATATGACCTTTTTCAACGTTTTTACATGCTTTTCAATGACCTTTTTCAATGTTTTGTGAACATTTTTTTCAGTGATTTTTGTCATCATACTATACTATGACTTTCTGATGCCATCTTAGTCGACATACTACACTGACAATTTTTTATGATTTTATTCTTGTGATTTGTGATGATTTTGGACGATATGATGTTATGTGATGATTTTGGATGACACACTGTACTATGATGTTTTATCATGATTTCAGATGACATGCTATTCTATGAAGTCTTCTCAAGATTTTGGACGCCATGCGTTACTATGACATTTTTTCATGATTTTTGATGTCATAATGTACTATGATGTTTTTTCATGATTTTAGACAGCATATTATACTATGATGTTTTATGATTTGTGATGCCATACTATACTATGACGGTTTTTAATGATTTTCGATGCCATGCTACGATATGGTGTTTTGTCATGATTTTGGATGACATACTAAACAAAGTTTTTTCATATTTTGGACAGCAAACTACAATATGGCATTTTTTCATGATTTTTGATGCCATACTAAACTATGACCTTTTTAATTGATTTTGGATGGCAAAGTATACTTTGTCATCCAAGATAGTGTGAAAATGTCATAGTGTAGCATGTCATCAAAAATAGCAAAAAGTGTCATACTATAGCATATCGTTCTAAATACCATACAAATGTCATACTATAGCATGTCATCCAAAATGGCATAAAAATGACAGTAAGCATGGCGTTCAAATAAAATAAAAATGTCATACTATAGAATGTCGTCAAAAATATCATAAAACTGTCATATATAGCATGTCGTCCAAATACCATTAAAAATGTGATACCATAGCTCACTAGAGTAAAAAAGTCATACTAAAGCACGTCGTCCAAAATAGCATAAAAATGTCACACTATAGTATGTCATCGAAAATACCATAAAAATGTCAAACTACAGCATGTTATCCAAAATGGCATAAAAATCAGAATTTAGCATGTTGTCCCAAATACCATAAAAATGTCATACTTCAGCATGTCGTCCAAAATACCATTAAAAATGTGATAGTATAGCACGTCGTCCAAAATACCATAAAAATGTCATACAATAGCATGTCGTCCTAATAGAATAAAAATGTCATACAAAAGCATGTTGTCCAAAACAGCATAAAAAAGTCTTACTATAGCATGTCGTCCAAAATGGAATAAAAACATCACACTGTAGTATGTCATCCAAAATACCATAAAAATGTCAAACTATAGCACGTCGTCCAAAATACTATTAAAATGTCACAATATAGTATGTCATCAAAAATACCATGAAAATGTCATACTAAAGCATGTCATCCAAAAAAATAAATATGACATACTATAGCATGTCGTCCAAAATGGCATAAAAATGACATAGTATAGCATGGCGTTCAAATAAAATAAAAATGTCATACTATAACATGTCTTCCAAATAAAATAAAAATGTCATACTATAGCATGTCGTTCAAAATACCCTAAAAATGTCATACGATAGCATGTCACTCAAAATAGAACAAAGTTGTGTTCATGGTTTTATTGTATAACTACTGAAACACAGTGCAGTCCCAGTAAGTAGATGGTACTGCACCACCTATCTGATGAACATTGAGTGTTTTTTGGTGATAAAAATACAGGATATCAGTATATGATTATCATTGGCAGCTTCCTGTTCCTGTAAACTAGGAACTAGTGATACGTGAGAAATAGCACAAAACCCAATGACTAGATTAAATGCTAGAGAGGAAACTGCAACAGGAGACCTGAAAGAGACATATAAGATCTAGACCCAGTAAGTGAGGGACATACAGCAAGGATACACCAGCTGGACATCATGGATCACACACTGCTCCTGTTGCTGTGGACCTCAGGTAAGACTTCAGCATCTTTAACCACACTGACTAATCAGGCCCAAACTGGGGCAGGAGTTTAGGAACAGCACCGATTAAAACCCCAAATTTTTACTGTGAACAAATACATTTTATATATGCCTTTGGCACATTTTATGCGCTTGTCATTCTTAATTTTTTGATAATTTTTGGCAGGACTGTGTATTTTTGTTTAATCTGTGAATTCCCAGCTCAGCTCCTACAATAAGTCTAAAATACACCATGGAAACAAAATTGTTACATTCACACTGTCAAGTGCAAAAAATGCACCATTGAAACCCATTCAACCTGACATTTTTGATCTCATAGCCATCAAAGCATAAAAAATGCACTGTATTATGTTTGGGTGTCATTCTGGGCTTTTGCCTTGAAATTTTGTAATGTTCTACCTGATAATGTTATTTTTTTCTAACCATATTTGACATATGGAGAAAATACATACTATTTCCACTCGTGCACTGTCACAATCAATGTAACTGCAAATCACTGACAAATCCCAGGCTGTGATCATCTTAATAAATAAAAAAAAATACATTTTTGTGTTTTTAAAAAAATCTAAAAACATAGTGGCATTATGACAAAAATCTTGCATTTAAAGGGTTAAAATTCTGAAAATTGATGGATATTTGATATTTATGATTAGGACTGGTGTTGGTTAAATATGTACTCAATGAAAGTAGAAAATACCTTTAATGTATAGTATTTTTAAAAGCTTGATTTTGAGAGGCGCATTTTGTGCGCAGAGCAGAACGAGTGAGTGTAATAATAGAGCGGAGTAAGGGATATTATAATATATATATTTTAAAATTAAAGCTTTTATTACAAGCTAAGGGCTGACGTGTGTCCTTGTACCACTTATCCTTTTTCGCTTCCTTATTTCAATAGTTTGTAGTCTCAGGCATGACCGCATTTATACTGCACACACATCTGTCCAAATGCTGGGGAGGCAGAAGCAGACTCTAAACTCTACCAACCAAGTTGCCTGTATATTTTCTATTTTATACATAGAATCATAACTGGATGGCTTTAGAACGCATTAGTGTTTATTATATGACAAAGTTAGGTGGCAGTCATTGACTGTCTGCAGAACCTTGTAATATTAGAAAAAAATAGATTATTATGATTATTCTTACGTTGTATGATTCTTCTTCTTATTATCATTATTATTATGAACAGTAATATTGGCATGTCATCTGTGTGTGTGTGTGTGTGTGTATATATATATAGAGAGACTCCTAAGTTGAAGATGTTTTTTTTTTTTTTTTTGCACAATGACTACTTATAACTTAAAATGTAAAGCATTGTATTTTATGTCTCCATCTGCTCCATCTATGGGCCATCATGATAAGAGTGTGCATTATATAATGTTAACTTTTATTTTATTTTATTTTATTTTATCAGGATTCCCCCCAGGTCTCCAGACAGAAGAAAATAATGTTGTCAAAGGTAAACAGAGAAAACCGATACAAATGAAGAATCACACAAAATTCTTTTACTAACTGCTTTCTTACCCGTGTATAGACGTTGATGATTTGCAGTTGGTGGGAGGATCCAGCCGCTGCTCTGGTTTGCTACAGGTGAAGCGTCAGGGAGTATGGAGTGACGTGGATGACTTGGGCTGGAACCTGAAATTAGCAGACGTAGTTTGTAGACATCTGGACTGTGGTTCTGTAATTCAGACATCATCTTCAAGGCGTGGATCTTCATCTTCATGGAGTTTCAAACCTCCCTGTCTTAATTCTGAATCTGGACTGAAGAAATGTTTAGGAAAAAGGTCCATGACTGAACAGACCAATCTGAAGATCATCTGCTCAGGTAACAACATCAGCAGACACAACACAAAAACTCAAATCCAAAACAAGCTCGGAAGTTTGCTTGTGGAGTCTCATGGCTTCAGACCTTAAATTCTGATATTCCTCTTTCGGCGGCCCATCATTAAGGGACTGTCACTAAGTAGGCTGTTTCCATTAGTCTTATGTAAAATAAATCTACAGTGAGAAATAAACTATGTAATGTTATTGATGATGGTAATTTTCAGTGAAAACGTTCAATATTTTGTGTGGTGTTGTGGTTTGGCAACAAAAGTTGGTCTTTTTAGCATGTCACTTTACTTAATTTCATTGTGTTTGTGGGCAAGAGCATGTTTGAAATTCACAGTAATGTTGGCAACATCTCAAGGATTGTTTTGCTTTGTTTAGAGACCTTTCCAACACACTAGTTTCATGAATCCAATTCCAAATAGATCTTAGAAGGTAAGATTCATACATCCCACCCAACTTTTCACCTCACCTTCAAGTGTGGCCACATAGAACAAGTATATTACACGTTTGGACAGTCTCTTCATAAAGATATTCAGTGTATTAGTTAGTTGCTCGTTTGTTCAAAAAAATAGCAGAAGCAGTAGTATGAGGATGTAATAAAGATAAGTAAAAAACTTGTCATATTTCTCACCCACATATGGCCAGTTGCTGCATAAATAAACATGCTTGTGTGATTATCAGTTTTGAAAGGCTACAAAATGAATGCCCACCCCCACTCCAACCAACACTGGAAAAGTGTGGTGTAAAGGGGATTTCAGACACTGCTCAACATCCCAACAAGCACTCCATTTGATGTAGTGCTGAATGATCAATTGTATTTTCATCATCATTGCATTATGATCCTACAATCCTACAGTCCGAAATGAGCACCCATCAAGCACCACCAAGGCCTGGAAGCATAGGCAGAGTATACAAATTATATTTAAAAAAATAAATCAAAGTGTTATTAGCAAACTCAACCATATTCTTGAAGTTGTTTTGCTGCTGCTAAAAAACAATTAAGTGTTAAAGTCATACCAAATATGCCTAAATTTGGCCAGTAAAACTATGCATGTAAGAAATAACATATTTGATTTCTTTTTTTCATTGGATAAGTTATTGCACAATGCAGGATTTTCATATTTCATACCACTCAGGCCTAATTGGAATTGTCTTGTCTTTATCAAAATGATGCTGAAATATACCAAATATGGTTGCCGTCATCTAACGCTAGTGACATCATTTGGAACCAAAGCCTGCACTGTAGCAATCCTGTGGTATTGAGTTTCTGCCATCAGATCAAATTTCAGCAGCGCCATTGATCGCCAACACTCGATTGGCACACCCAACTGTCAAACATGACATCAAACTTCCTATTTATACCACCAAATAAGCACTTACAACCAATCATATTAGAAAAATTAACACCTTACACCTCTTCCGGCTTAAATACCCTCCTCACCCTCTCCTCCTTTTTCGTTCTCGTATTCTGCACGAGCACGTACCGACACGCCACCGAGCTTCTCCCCTCTCTTGTTGACTGCAATTCACCTATTCACCCATTCCGCAGTATGGATTCCATCTCCTTGTCCCCGTCGGATGACAATCTGTTTGGCCAACGCCAGGATGACCACCCTTGATGTTTTCACTGGCGTATGCGGGATCCAACACTGAAAACTTCTCCGTTGCCTCAATGCCAGAGATGCCGACCTCTGCCGTGCAACTGCTGCCCGGCGAGCAGGCAACTTCGGTGTGTAGGCTTCCCGCCGTTGTCCCCACTCCACCATCTCCGTGGCTTGCCACCGGCGAAGTCTCCCGACTGCTGGCTGCCTTCAAAAACTATATGACTGGACAGTGGCCACCCTGTCCCACCCCCAAGCACTGAGGGACAGGGGGATCCCATTTCACAGAACAGACAATAAAGCTAAACTTTCAACTCTCTGACGTCAGCATGCCGTGGCTGCTGAGTAAACATCAGTGCTCTCTGAGGTGATGTCATTACGGTGGCCCCCATTGTGCGCCGTGACGTCAGCACCTCAGTTGAAGGGCCAGTTTGCCCACACCCAATCTCCATGACCAGTGGCACGAGCTGCAAGGAAAGCAGGGATGTGCACCTGTGCCCTCGACTGGCCTCCCACCTCAATTTGAGCGGCTCGCTCGTGTTGGCTCATCTAGTACCGGGAAGTCGGTGCCACCTACTGCTCAACCATGACATCTACAGCTGCTCTCAATGGGGCGTCTGGCACTGGGCTGCTGGTACACTCTACCGCTCAACCTCACTGCCTGCAGCAGTTAGATTTTGATGGAGCATCTGGCAGTAGGATGCTGATGCCCCCGGTTGTACACTCTCGGCAATTTGCACCACTTCACTCTCGCTGTGGCATCTGGTGCCGGGATGCCTTTGCTCCCTGTTGTACAACTGCAGCAACCTCGACAGTTCGCTCTCGCCAAGGCATCTGGCACCAGAATGCCAGCGCTGCTTCCTGCTCAACCGTGCCATCTACAGCAGCTCACTCTCCTTGGGGCATCTGGTACTGAGCTGCCAGTGCCCTCTACTGCTCAACCTCAATGCCTGCAGCAGTTCGCTTTTGCTGGGGCGTCTGGCATTGGGATGCCATTGCCCTCAGCTGTACACGCTTGGCACCCACACCACTTCATTCTTGCTGGGGCATCTGGCGCAGGGATGCCGTTGCCCCCAGTTGTACACCCGCAGCAACCTCGACGGTTGGTTTACGTTGGGACATCTGGCACCAGGATGCTGATGTCCTCGGCTGTTCGACCTCAGCAACCACAACGGCTCACTCTCACTGGGGCATCTGGCACTGGGATGTCAGTGCCCCCTACCGTTCATCTACAACACCCGCAGCAGCCAGCCTTGACTGGGGCTCTTGCCTTCACCTCCCAACCCGTCTCGGCCAGGGCTGTTGGCACCAGGATACCACTAACTTTTCCCTCTCATCCCGTGCACCGCTTACTTCCTTTCCAGGGTTCTGGTCTTTTTTTTGATCACGTTGAGGCGGGCATCACCTGCCTTCACCCTGGCCACGGCTAATCCTCCCATCCACCATCATAACGCTTTCATCTCCCGTCTCTCTCCAGTTCCATCCCATCTTCGTTATCGGATTCTTGATGGTTATTACATAGATTTCTTGCTTCTTCTCTTGCCTTCTCCTCACGGAATTTGCTTGCACTTCCTCCCTCTTTAGGGACGTTCTGTGTTCCCATTACCCTGCTTGTCGGCAGGAAATGGATGACTACTTGGCCATCATTCTCACTCTGGCCCCCTGCTTTGGTGGCAGTGGTTTTCACCAATATCGTGTCCACTTTGCTTCGGAAGCCATGGCCCGTCTTCAACAATTCAATGGAGACACTTACTGGGACGTTCTCTGCATCATTCCCCAGAGGCTGCTTGTGGCTCTATCTCCTTGGCAGCTGGAACGGGATGTCCTTCTTCTACAACAACCACCTCACCCTCATGACATCAACTTGTTCACTGATGCGGCTCCATCTGCTGGTTTTTGGGGGCTTTTATAACGGATGATGGTTTGTAGGCGAATTGCCCCCGGAGCTGGAAAGATAATGCCAAGTCACTTGATCTGGGGCCTCATGTACAAAGGAAGTTCAGAAGCTAAGAACCAAAACCATCCAATCTGGCCAACCCACTCCTGTCTTCTACTTCAACATTCAATCAGTACTAAACCCCTTCCTAATTCTCTTCAACTACTTACATTTCCGGACATCCCAAAGCACATCCAGGATGATCATTTCTTTGCCTCCGAATCCGGCAAGGTGGTTACTAGCTTTTGGTTCCACCAACACTTTCGTCATGTTCTTTCTTAATCTGTCATCTCTCCCATACACTACTCCAGACACTCCTTCAGAATCTGAGCTGCCACCTTGGCTTCCCGCAGTGGCATCCCAGAACACTTGATTCAGTTTATGGGCCAATGGTCCTCCCAAGCCTATCACTCTTACATATGTCCAGACCTAAGAGATCTCAAATCTGCTTTGTCCACTCTCAAATAATGTGCACCTTTGGGGGTCTGTCGTGCCTGGGAGCCACAGCAGATTCCCCACCGAAGCTTCCCCACACTGCACTCAACCATCCGTCCCACTATAAATAACATTTTGACATTTACTATACTTCAAATGCAAACTCTGCATGTTTTTTTTTTGTGTCTTTCTCTCTTGTCCTCTGTTTCTTCTTCTGCAGAATCTGTCAGGCTGGTTAATGGGACCAGTCTGTGTTCAGGCACACTGGAAGTAAAGTCTAACCAATCTATCCAGTCATGGTCCTCAGTGTGTGAAGATAACTTTGGCCAGCAGGATGCAGAGGTGGTCTGCAGGGAACTTGGCTGTGGGCCTGCTGCAGTCCTCCAGGGGGTGCACTATGAAGATGAGGAAGCTCCGGTGTGGTCCAAAGACTTCCAGTGTGAAGGCCATGAGTCTGCTGTCTTGGACTGTAGAATCTCAGGCTCAGATAGAAAGACCTGTTCATCTCACAATGCTGTTGGACTCACTTGTTCAGGTTAGAAGTGGTCCTGTAGCTTTGATTTTAATTGAGTTTCTGTTTAAATAAATGACTTCATCAATGTTTTACCAATGACTCTTTTCTGCTCAGAGCCTGATGATTTCCTGTTGTATGGAGGATCCAGTCCGTGTGCTGGTGAACTGGAGGTTAAACTACAAGGAGAGTGGATGGATGTGGATGGAGAAATGTCTTCCTGGAATCTACAGGCAGCAGATGAAGTGTGCAGACAACTGAACTGCGGCGCTGCTGTTTCAACAGGGAAGAAAAGAAAATCCTACTATAAATCAATAGCGTGGATTAGATCAACTTGTCTTCAATGGAAGTCTGCAGTTAGAGAGTGTGTATTAACAAAGTCTTCCACTTCCATTGACAACATAGAGATCAAGTGCTCAGGTAATACCATCTAATGCATAACAATAACCACAAAAACAATATTTTCACTTATTTTGACATTTATTGATAGTTTTGTCCAAAGCAACGTACCAACGAGTGACAATACAAACCACAGTTGATTGAGGAGAAGTCAACAAGAATGAGTGCTTAGTTTTACATCCCAGCTGACATAAGCGCCATAGTTACAGGTGCATGTAACAAGGCATAAGTTCACTGGAAATGAAAATGCAACATTGAGTGAGATTTCTTATTCAGTCTCCAAGGGAGAACATGTCAAAGAAGTTAAGACTGAGATTTCCTGCTTTGCAGTTAAAGATGTCCTGTTTATATTTTGTGGCACTGAGAATGATTTTCAATAGCCAGTTGGCTACATCGACTGAATCACAATGGACGCAATCATTTTTTTTGGTTGTTTTGTTTTTATATAGCTGCTGATATAGTTGTGTTACAGTATAGGTCAGTCTGACCGCTTTGTAGTGTATCAGGATCTCCACTAGGTTGAAGCATAACCTCAGTTCTACAATATGAAGAAATGAATCGTAAACAGTAAACCTCTTTGGCTACATATTCAGTAAGCAAAAGGGTTTAACTCATTCTGTTTAAACAAAAAATAGTGCAAAGAATGTAGGCTCCACTATGTCTAAAAGGATTGCTTCTCAAAGTGTAGCCAACGTGGTAATGATGGCCGTCATAAACATTTCTGTGGCCCCTGAACATTTAATCATATGCATGCATTACATTTTGATCATCAAAGACTAACAGGAAAAAAGCCTTCGACACAACACTGGTACTCACCTGCAGATCAGACCCACCATCATTCCATTCAGCGGCTGAGAAACCAGAACGCTGATGCCTAGAAAGCTTTAATCAGATCGCCCAGATATTTTAGCTAAATATCAGTGGCTAATCTACTTGCAAAGCCAGTGGGATTACATGTTGTTCATTGGCTGATAGCTATTCATGTTCATGAACCTTCCTGTTCTCTACAGAGTTCAATTCTAAATGATCTTTGTTCCTGTCTTTTTTCAGAATCGGTAAGGTTGATTAATGGGACCAATCTGTGTTCAGGCAGATTGGAGGTGTATTCTGACCAGTTGTGGTCCTCAGTGTGTGAAGATGACTTTGATATTCAGGATGCAAAGGTGGTTTGTAGGGAGCTCCGCTGTAGGGAGCTCCGCTGTAGGGGCCCTTCGGTCCTCGAGGGGGTGCTCTATGGAGACAAGGAGGCTCCAGTGTGGTCCAAAGAGTTTCAGTGTGAAGGTCTTGAGTCTGCACTCAGGGCCTGTAAAATCTCAGGCTCAGATAGAAACACCTGCTCATCTGGCAAAACTGTAAGACTCACCTGCTCAGGTAAAAGGAGAGCTGTAGCTTTGATTTTATTTGAGTTTCTATTTTAATAAATAAGACTTCCATCTATTTGACCAATTACTCTTGTACTCTTGTACTCAGAACCCAGTGATTTCCTGTTGGTTAGAGGATCCAGTCTATGTGCTGGTGAACTGGAGATGCAACTAGAGGGAAAGTGGAGAAAAGTGGATTACACAATGTCTCCCTGGAATCTCAAGACAGCAGATGTAGTGTGCAGACAACTGAACTGCGGCTCTGCTGTTTCAACAGAACGAATGGAAAGTCAGTCTGAGAGACTAATATGGTTGATTAGATCAACTTGTCTTCATTCCAAGTCTGCTAGAGAGTGTGTCTCAATAAAGTCTGACACTTCCCATTTCAACCTGAAGATTCAGTGCTCAGGTAACACAGGCCAACACATAAGTGCAATACAGTCTTTTCACCTACATTTACATTTCATGTGCTTGTCCAATGTAACATACAAGCGAGGTACCATCCAACCAACTGCAGATCGAGGAGAAGTTATCAAGAATAAGTGCTTGGTTTTAAATTCAACCACATTGGTGCAGGTGCATACAGACTTAGATAGGTAGAAATCAAAGGTACTTGTTAGAATATTAGCTGAGTAAAAGTCTTTAAATTGCTTTAAACACCTGGTAGAGTGTGCAACATAGGCTGGGGCCTTTGTAGCATTTCAATTCCAACATGCGGCCCTTTGCTGCATGTCATTCTCCACTCTCCTCCCACTTTCCTCTCTCTTTGGCTGCACTATAATAAAGTAAAAAAGGCCCTAAAATAAACTTTAAAAAAGTATCTGCCACTACGTTAAGTATCAAAACTAATTAATAATATTAGATGTCCTTGACCTTTGATGACCAAAATCTATTCAGTTCATTGTTTAGTCAAAGTGAACGTTTGTGCCAGATTTGAAGAAATTCCCTCAAGATGTTATTGAGATACCAAGTTTAGAATATGAGACAAACAATGTCAGAGTGACCTTGACCTTTAAACTATGACCACAAAAAAACTAACCACTTTGTTGTTAAGTCCAAGTGGACATTGGTGCAAAATTTGAAAAAATCCTTTAAGGCATTTTTGATATATCGTAGTCACAAAAAATGGGACGGACAGATGGATGAACGGATAAACAACAACTCCAAAACATAATGTCACCACAGGCATTAAAAGTGAGCAGCCAAAAATTTGAGAATCATTGAGTTCATTTCTTAACATGAGAGATTTAAAGAACATCTTTGAATTACAGGGCTGACACACTGCAGTTGTGTGGTCAGTGTGCACTTATCAGTCACAAATCTTTATCTCATGATGACATAATTTTACTAAATTTCATCTGCTAATGATAAATGACTGATGATGGGCCTCTACTTGCAAAGCCAGTGGGTTTACTTGTTGTTCACTGGCTGATAGCCATTCAGGTTTATGAGCCTTCCCTTTCTCTACAGAGTTCAATTTGAAATGATCTTTGTTGTATTTTTTCAGAATCGGTCAGGTTGGTTAATGGGACCAGTCTGTGCTCAGGTAGACTGGAGGTGAAGTCTAACCAGAGGTGGTCCTTAGTGTGTGAAGATGACTTTGACCAGCAGGATGCAGAAGTGGTTTGTAAGGAGCTTGGCTGTGGAGCTCCTTTAGCATTCAAAGGGGGACTCTACGGAGACAAGGAGGGTCCAGTGTGGTCCAAAGAGTTCCAGTGTGAAGGCCAGGAGTCTGCTCTCCTGGACTGTGCAGGCTCCAGCTCTGCTAGAGAGAACTGCTCACCTGGCAGAGCTGTTGGTCTCACCTGCTCAGGTAGAAGAGGAGCTGTGCCTTTGATATGGCTGATTTAAATCTATCCAATGCAAGTTTACTTTACTTTGTTTACTTCATGTAATAATTATGCGCTTGTATCTGTTTAGAGCCTGATGATATCCGGTTGGTTGAAGGAGCCAGCCACTGTGATGGAAGACTTGAGATGAGAAATAAGGGAGACTGGAGACCAGTGACTGATGACCCTTACAACTGGGACCTGATTTCTGCAGCTGTAGTATGCAAACAGCTGGACTGTGGTTCTGTTCTTTCAACAGGGAGAGAAGATTCTATGTTCCAACCACATGCATGGAAAATCTCATCTTCCTGTGGTCATTCTGAATCTGCAATCAGGGAATGTGCAGTAATATGGTCTTATCCTTCCACAAGGAGTCTAGTGGTCAACTGCTCAGGTAACACAATGAACAATCTCTTTCCCGTTTGTTCATTAGACTTAACTTTTAAGAAATACAGTAGCTGTCATTTTGAGGAAAGAGAAAATTGGGTAATCCTTGAATCCAAGCACACGTGACAGCATTGGTGGTACTACAGGAAACTATAAATCTGGAAAATGTTAACCAGCATTGTTTTTTTATTTTTTAGTTGTGACAATGAAAAGGTACTCAGTTGTTTCTCTTGCTGCATGGTTGGATGGGGTCAACATCAGTTCCTCTTCTTGCATTGCCCAGGGAACACTGACAGCTAACAGTTTGGTGTTGGTTTCAGTGCATTAAACACGCTATACAAACAGAGACAATACTGTTAGTTCTCTCTTTTTACCCTTTAAGAAGTGGCAAAGCAGTGTTCAGAGCAGACTTGGGCATTTTTTAGTTTTTCATACCTTAAGGGGATAGTTTGGGATTTCTGAAACGGGGCTGTATTATATACTTGCCACTTTAAAAATGGCCTACCTTAAAAAATACTTTAACTGTCTAATTTTGTTCAGTTGGATTATAAAATGGCCTCTTACAGCACTTTATGACCCAAACAGCTAACTGACGGTGGTAGAGAAATGTAGTACCAAAGGAAAAAGCTGTGTGACGGCGAGGTAAAACTGTGAAAATAAATAGTGTCCACTGATATTGACTTTTCAGGTAGAGATTTTTTTGAAAGTGTCTAAAATACATTTTGATATCAACTCCTGTGGAGTGTTTGCCTGTCTGTTTATTTCTACAAACTAAAGTGCGCTGACTGCCAGCTACTGTATGTATTACATGGACTATACATTAGTATTACTATTTGACACAACCTTATTCAGTAATCCCAAATTATCCACTTAATACTTAATAATACTTAGAATACTTAATACTTAATTTTAACAGGGTATATGGTAAATGATAGTATTTGGGTGCAGCGACTGCCCAGACCCATGACCTCACTACATTGTGTGAGCTCTATTGGCATTTCTGGTTTTATAAATACACAAAATAAATGTACAAAATGTTAAAACGGTACCATTCTTTTGCTCATTTTCATTACTGAACAGAGAAATACTGCTGTAGACCTCCTGAATTCATGCTTCTCTCTTTCACCAAACCAAGACAAGAGTAATCACTTTTTTAACTCATGTAAAACACATTTTATTCAAACTCAACCAAAATTAGATAACTCACCAGAAACATCTTGGTCATCCTGCTGCATGTCATTTAGTTAAATAGTATACTGTTCCATCAGTAATCAACTGGTTTTTGTCAAAAACAATCCCTTAATTCGCCCAGGTCTAGTTCAGAGTAATTTATCAAACCAACAGTTGTTTATTGGAGTTTATTCATAATCTTGCTCATTTATGTCTACAGAATCTGTCAGGCTGGTTAATGGAGCCAGTCTGTGTTCAGGCAGACTGGAGGTGAAGTCCAACCAGAGGTGGTCCCCAGTGTGTGAAGATGACTTTGACCAGCAGGATGCAGAGGTGGTCTGCAGGGAACTTGGCTGTGGAGCTCCTTCAGTACTCCAGGGAGCTGTCTATGAAGAGGTGGAGGCTCCAGTGTGGTCCAAAGAGTTCCACTGTGAAGGCCATGAGTCTGCTCTCCTGGACTGTAGAAGCTCAGATAGAAACACCTGCTCATCTGGCAAAGCTGTTGGATTCACCTGCTCAGGTAGAAGAGGACGTGCAGCTTTGATCTTACTCATAAATTAATTTTTTTGTCTTTTAATAATTATGCTCCTGTCTTTGCTCAGAGCCTAATATCATCAGATTGTCGGGAGGAACCAGTCGTTGTGATGGTACACTAGAGATGGAACACCAGGGAGAGTGGAGACCAGTGGCTAACCAGGTCCCTGAATGGGATCAGAAGTTTGCATCTGCAGTGTGTGGACAGCTGAACTGTGGTTCTGCTGTTATAACAAAAGGACGACACCTTCCTGACAATTTCCGTCCATGGCACATCAGCCATTCATGTGTTCAGGCAGGTTTGATACTCCGGGAGTGTGTATTCCAACAGGATTTTTGGGCATTCTACCTAGAGGTGATCTGCTCAGGTAACCCCAAACAATGACAGTGACATCTTTTGCTTTTTTCATTTCTTGCCAATGCACAAATTCATTCATCTTCCTGTGCTCAGTGCTCACTTTGTCAAAACTAATAAATTAAGATGAAGATTGAGGAAATTGATGTTCTTAATATTTGCCCTCAATTGTCTATCCCCTACTGGGTTCCCAGGTTTTCCAGATCAGCCAGTCATCTTCCCTTCCCACATTGACGGTCTGTATGAGGCTGAGCAGCAGAGAGTTCAAGTGCTCATGGGCTCTGACTTCACCATCAGCTGTTTCATCCTGCCACAATATCAAGGAGGCTCATTCCAGCTTAGTTTGACCAACTCGGCTACACCAAAGAACTACACACTGACAGCTGTCAACCACTCCGCCCATTTCCTGTTCTCTGCTGCAGACCATACCCACCGAGGGGAGTACCGCTGTGTTTATCACATCTACGCTTTCTCCCATAACTTCTCTTCTGAAAGCCAGTTGCTTTATCTCACTGTTGGAGGTAACTTCACAGAGAATCTTAGTTAAGCAGGGAAATGTGACACACATCAAGGCTTGAAAGTATTGTCTGAATAAGACAAGAGATATTAGTCATGAGGTGAAAAGTGATTACATGCACATGAGACAGAAGACAGTAAGCCCCATTTTAACGATCTATAGCGCAAATGTGTTGAGGGCGTGCCAAAGTCCATTTTGCTAGTGTTACATACTGCAGATGTTAAGTCTAAGGACAAAGGGAAGTAACAGCGCTGTGGTGGTAAACAGGCTGGAGCGCCGTTTATTGTTTAGATGCTTGTGCTATACAGCAGTAGCAGGCAACACGTGAACACAACGAGAGGGCGAAGGGCGACACCTAACACTAAAACAAACAAAAGAAATCTGTAACTACCCAATCAAGCCCACAGTAAACACACATAAGCTATACAGAGTTTTGCTAAGGGGTGGAGCAACAACAGAGTATGTAGGTTATCATAAACACAATATACAAACACAAAAACCTACTCTACAGCCCAGTTCCTTTTACAAGTTGAGTGCTTCCTCTCAGGCAGCATGGACAACAGTTAAGTTAACGAATACAACAAACAATAGCAATACAATGCGCACAGCACCAAGGCAAACTGCTCACTTGAAATCACAGCCACCCACTGGCAAAAGTACGGCAGACTTAAATAGCCTTCAGGAAAACACAATTGGAGCAAGGAGTCATTGAAAGGAGGAAGGCGGGACAACTGGCACCACCACCTGGTTGGCAGGAAAGTGTGCAGCAGGTTGAGCATCACACAACATGCCACAAAGAATGCTGGGACTTTGAGGGCTGTATAGAGTGCAGAAGGGATGATTTTTGTAGGCCAACCAGGAAGTAGGCATCGCACTGGTTACCTTGTCAAAAACCTTATGGGATTTTGAAATGGGGTTTTCGGTTATCGCTAAAAATAAGCTCTGTGCCAAACATAAGTTTATGAGACTTACACCATTTATTCAGTGTAATAATCTTCACAGATGATCACCACTTTTGTGCGTTTTGAAGCGTAAATTAAAACACCAGAAGCAAAAAGCTATTGTTAGGCTATACATGAACTACATTACGGTCGCTTGATTAAACGTCACCACTACAAACACTGTAAAAATACGTTAAAACATGATCGAAAAATATTCTAAACTGATAAATCTACAACTTAGAGTGCAAATCTGTAAAGCTGTAAAGGCGGGTGGGTTTAATGAGTTTCTGTTGCAGCTGTGATAACATCTAACCTCCCTGACAAACACTGTAGTCCCATTTAGCCACTTATTAGCAGCCGCCTTCTTTAAGACGAGTAAAACCTTATAATCAAAAATCAGGTTTAAGCGGATATATTTTATGTTGCAAAAAAAATGTCTCCATATGTTTAGCCTGTGCTAACCACAGACCTTATTTTACCAAAAACCCATTCAAAAAATCCATAGATCTTAAGATGACAGAACCGAAAGTGCTAAAAAGCTAACAGATTTTCGCATTTTAGGACTCATTACACCGCTCTATTGTGATGTTCCACCTGACTGATCCAAACGCCTGAACTGCATGCAGGTGCATCTTGCTAGCTGAATAATCTGCCCTTTAAATAGCAGGAAACAAACTGCACCTTTGACTTTAGACCAGTTTTTATTTGGTCAATGGTGCATTTGCTTTCTGTTGCCTCAAAATAGCAATCCACCTACAGGGCGCCTGACCACACTTCACTTTAAGACTGACACGTCCAGGGGTGCACAAATGGGCACAAGTATATTTCTCACTTAAAGGACATGGGTGCTGGGCCTGAAAATGACAACTGCGTTGGTTGCAATGACACTTGCGCTGTGCTGTGCCTCACCTTGCACTGAGCAGAAGATAGAGCCCAATGCCTTCATGTATAGATGTACAAAGTTCATATAAAGTTCAGTTATAGGTTTGCTGCTTTCGTGTTCCTTAATGCAATTATTGTCAATTTGTTTCAGCCTCTGTAACACATCTGATCATCAGAGTCTTTGTCCTGCTGGTGCTGGCTCTGGTGTCTGGAGCTGTCCTGTATTTATACTTTAAGGTACTGTACACATTAATGTACAGTACACACACACACACACACACACACACACACACACCACCACCACCACCACCACCACCACCACCACCAATACCACAATTAAACAGTAACAATATATGAGTAATATGAGTAAATATTTGTCCATATTGGTCAGCTAATTTCAGCACAGTGTCTAACGTACTTACTGGGTAGAAAAAGCAGCAGTAAGCACCCAGCTGCGATGAACTATATGAACTACTGGCTTCACATTCAGATGATTCATAAACATCCCTCACGTCTTAGTAGCTATTAAAGCTGTGAGAGTATGAGACCACAGCTTCCCTCAATGTTTTTACTGGCATTTATTTTAGAATTTTATTTTAGGCAGAGACACTCAACAGTCACTTTGAATTTAAGCTCACCAAGTTCCAAGGCATAGATTGCATTAGACTTTTAAGACTAATTATTTAGTTAATAGGTCATGCTGCACTGACACAAACTGGTTGCACCAAACATTTTCTGAGAATATCTTAGAGAACTCTACAAAATATGGGGGCTTGAGTTGAAAACTTTTATGTCTTGAGGACATATTCTCTCTTGTCCGTCTAGAACACCAGTGGGCAGAAGCCAAAACAAGAGGACAGCTTCAAGCTGGATTTTGTTGGTGGTGCTCAAGACTTGCTGGGTGAGGGGTCAGGAGGAGCCCAGGGGCCAGAGTAGGATTGCACGGCCACAAGGACCACTCAGCTCTCATACAACAGCCACATCAGAGCGTGTTCCAGAGTGTTCTTCTGGAGTCAGTATTTGATTTTCTTCATGTTGTCTGTCTCATCTTGTCCTTCAGGTGTGCACGTATCCAGTGGACTTTTCCAGAGATGACTCAGTATTGGGGCTTAACGAAGTAAAATATAAATGTAAAAAAGAAAAAAAAATGCAGGAAAAAAAATTAACCAGAATATTGCTACATTTATGCTTTTCTTTCCAGAATTCTTATACTTATGATGATGACTTTAATAGCTTAGAGGTCACAGTTTCTTCCTTTCCAGTTAGGTGTTTAATCTGAAACAAACAGCAATGACTTGCTCAGTCATTGCTGTTGTTTGAATTTTTTTTGTGATTAAAAAATAATTGATGGATGGGCCAGAGGAGACAGGAGAGGGATGTATTGCATATGATTTGTCCTACAACTCTTACAAAGCCTGTATGTTATAGCTATCAGTACATATAGAAAAATAATCATTTTCCCTGCAAGTGTCCAAATGTCCCACTGACAATATGTGAACGCACTATATTAGAAATAGTGTCCTGAGCAGATGAACACATTGACCTAAAGCACAGGTGACCATGATCCCTTATTATGAGGAATGCAGCTCAACAGTTGAATGCACCCCTGCTGGAGGCTGTTGGTAACTACTGCAGTTGATGTTAGATTTAGCATTTTGCATTTTGAAGATAAAACATGAGAAAACACAAACGCAGAGTACTGTAACTGCTGAAAGTGACAGTGACCACTATGACCATAACCTTTTATATAACATGAAAGTTCTCATACATCAGAATTTGAATAATTCTACGTATGAGGCCACAAAAAGTTGATCCTCAATCTGACTTGCTGACAGTACATGATATTCCACCCGTGACACTCACAGCAGATTAGTACCAAGTATGACACATTCATGGCCAAAAGAAAGACATTACAGTCATGTTACATAACCTGCTAACACATAAGAGATGCATGGAAGAACATGGATGCTATTGGTCCAATTTGGGACATGGGTAGTGGTGTGCTCCAGCCTGTAATGTTTAAAATAAGTATTACAAAAAGAAACACTTAAGAAAATGAGCCTTCTTTTCTTCCCGAAAAAAAAAAATTGCCAGGTTCCACACATGGAGAAAAATAAAAAGTGCAATTTTTTCCCCCACTCTATTTTACACATGAAAAAGAAAAAAAGTTTTTCTCACTCGCCCCTGAGGGCTTTCATATGTTATTAAGCGTTAGCATTTCTTATTCATTGTAAACAAGCACCATCATGGTAAACAAAACAGATTTTTTGGGGCTAAATATGCTAATACGGTTGTAGTCACTTATTATATTTTTTGCATGATGAAAACAAGCTATGAGTAATGGTGGTGCAGTTCTATCAACTGAGAGAGCTAATGGAAAGTTAATTGTTGTGAAGGAAGCACAGAAATGTTTGTACCACTAACTGATATTATTTGGATGTAAGTACAAATATAATTTGTTATTAGGCCAGTGTTTTTGCTTTTAAATTAGCTTTTTAAAAATGTAACACAATAAATAAAAATGATTTCCTCTACATTAGATTGAGTCTATGTCAACAAAAAAACAACAACAAAAAAAGCATTAGCGAAGCTTTAACCCTTTGAAACTTAGAGTGACATCACGTTTTTTTTTGCTGCTTTCAGATGCCTTTTACAAGTATTTAAATCTTTGAACCTTGAGCAAATTGGCATGATTTCTTTCAGAAACACTGGGAAAATACAATGAGCAATTTGGTAGGAAATGTTCCATAAATTGCAAAGTTAGTAGATTCAGAGAAAAATATTTTTCTAAAAAGCAAGGGAATAGCTCAGAAAAATAAAAATGTCTAGGAAAAGAAAGAAAAAAAGTTAGGTGAAAAAAACTGTATTTAAAATGAGTTTGTATTTTCAACTTTTTATTTATTTTTTATTTTTACATGCAAACTTTCATGTAATTAATTATTTCTAATTTCTTCTTTCTTTGCTCATTGCCTTGTTCTCGTGTCTTAAAAAGAAAATTAAAAGACAAAAGGTAGGGAAAACTATAATTATAGTGACAATGGCTACATATTGACTAAAATAAAATATTTCTTTTGCAAGATTTGTTTTTTAACCAATTTTTGTGTCATTTTCTTGCTAAATTTGGGGTAATTTCTTTTGGTTGCTCATTGCCTTTTTTTTTAAGACATCAAGCCAATTTGCTCATGTTTAAAAGGAACTCCATGACATCGCTCAGTAAGCAACCCATATACTTACAAATCCTTGTAACATCTTTTTGTGTGATTAAAAGCCTTTTTGTTGCTTCACTGTTTGTTAAATCAGGCTCCTGATGGAGGTGTTGTCAGGGTTTCTTCTGCAACAGCTGATGGTGTTCTTGAAGGCCCGTATTGTTTCTGTGGCATAAAAAGCCCCCAAATTACCCAGGGAGCAAGCCAAACAATGAAAACTCTTTGCAAAACATAAAAAAATGCATGTTTAAAAATGGAAGACAAGCTTTTCTTATTTTTGACAGGCAGATGTTGGTGAGATTTTTCTGACAGCTGATGATGATATGCAGTGCTGCCTGTCATCATTAAAAGTTGTCTGTTGGGAAATGGAAGCAGCATTTCAGGCACTCTGAATTCATTTATCACAGACTAACCATGACAATACAGTTCTGTTTATTTAACAGTGGCAGTCACAATGAGCTGTTTGTTTCAAGCATGACACAGAAACTGCTGTCAGTATGATATAACATGGCCACGCAAATAAGCCAACAAGATATCACAATACCAATCAGGTTTTCTATCTAAACATAATAAAAAATAAATCTGTTTTAAGATGTGATTGTGCACATCTGGACATGGTCCTTTTGTACCAGAGTCCCAAAACTATGTCAAACCTATCTGGTTTTTATTGACTTTTGTAAGGACAGAATGCCTCTTTAAAGCAATAGAATATTTTGGGAAATACATTTATTTGTTTTCTATCCAAGAGGGAAATGAAAAATGTGGTGGCTGGGAACTGTGGATGGGGAAGGACCCACAAGCAAACACTCAGACAGGATTGAGAAGTAACAGATAATGTATTTAATTAGAATATTGTAATGGAAGGGAATGGTAGTGGGGGAAGGGAGCCGGGGACCATGTGGGCATGGATGGCAGGTGAGGTTGACGATGGTGCAGGCAGCGTTGGCAGGTGAGGTTGGTGAGCTGGAGGGTGGTGAAGATCCCGAGGTGGTGGCTGAACACAAAGGTGAGGGGCTGGGTGGTGAGGCGCTGGAGCATGGAGACAAGAGGCACTGGAGAAAACACAAAAGGCGCAATGAGCAAAAATCCAAGAAGCACAAGAGCAAATCAAAAGAAGGCACAAAGTGAATCTCAAACTGAGGATGACTGCAGATGAGGCGCAGGTGAGAGA
This sequence comes from Plectropomus leopardus, assembly GCF_026936395.1. Lineage (NCBI taxonomy): Eukaryota > Metazoa > Chordata > Actinopteri > Perciformes > Serranidae > Plectropomus > Plectropomus leopardus. The sequence continues at coordinate 35,822,700 of NC_142181.1, read as the reverse complement.
GTGTGCCCAGAGCTCCAGCACCCGGAAGCCATGCCCAGCCCCTGCAACACAGACAGACAGAACAGACAACCCAAGCATACACACAGTACAGTACATACAGACAGTCCCAAACACTCACAAACAGTCACAATGATCACAAACACCACAGAAATGATCCTTACTCGCCTGGAAGTTGGAGGTGATTAGGCGACAGAAGAAAACTATGGAGCTGTGTGCTTCTGAAAACCATGGATATATTATGGGTGTTTCATAAGTATCATTTCAGTGTACCTTTTCTTTTTACTTTAAGTGCCAAAATCATTTTTATGGAAATTTGTCAGTATATATCAAAGTGAAGTGCTGAATGTTTATTGCAGGGATATGAGATAAGCATAGGTATATATCAACAGCAGCTGGCTTCAATGTATCCAAACAAAAATGAAACATAATAACATAAATAAGGGTGACAAAAAAGAAATGTTAAAAAAACACACATATAGAAATTTGTAAAATAAGTGAGTGAATAGTGTTCAGTGTAGTTAAACTGCATCTAAGGCCTTGTCCACATGTACACGGGTATTTTCAGAAACATTGCTTTTTCGTGAAGCTGTCCAGCAGAGTTTCAGGAGCGGGACCACACCTCAACTGTGCCTCTTTTGGCTTAAATACCCTCCTAACCTTCACTGGGGCATCTGGCACTGGGATGTCAGTGCCCCCTACCATTCATCTACAACACCCGCGGCAGCCAGCCTTGACAGAGGCTCTTGCCTTTGCCTCCCAACCCGTATCGTCCGGGGCCATTGGCACCGGGATGCCATGACTTTTCCCTCTCATCCTGTGCATGATGTAGGTCCTTCTGGTCTCTGTTCTTATCATTTTCCGTTGCAGCGGGCATCACCTGCCTTCTCCCTGGCCACAGCTAATCTTCCCATCTGCCATCCCAACACTTTCATCTCCCGTCCCTCTCCTGTTCCCTCCAATCTTTGTAATCAGATTGTCTACACCAGCCTCCTGGGGGCAGATTTCTTGAAGAACACCCACAGAATTTGTATATACTTTCTCCCTCTTTAGGGATGTTCTGTGTTCCTGTTACCCTGCCTGTAAACAGGAAATGGACGACTACTTGGCAATCATTATCAATCTGGCCCTCTGCTTTGGTGGCAATGGTTTTTACCAACCATTTTACCATTTTACCAACAATCATGTCCACTTTATACAGAAGCCGCAGCCTGTCTTCAACAGTTTAATGAAGACATTTACTGGGGCAGTCTGGACAATGAAATTTACTGCCACATCTTTGCTATTTGTGCAGCCCTGCAATGCTCCCTATGTGCTGTTCCCTCTCACCCAGCCTCGTCTTGCTCAATTCCCACCCACGCCAAGCCTCGCCCACCCTCAGCACGACTCACATCCTTCTCCCATTTGTCAGCGGCAGCCCCTCTGGCGCCCAGCCCTCCAAAGCCGGTATCTCCCTCTCCTGCCATCTTTCCTGCAACCGGTGGCATAGACAAAAAAGGCAGGCCCATTATGTACCACGGGGGTCGAGCTATCTGCAACAACTTCAGTGATGCTGGTTGCAACATGTCACAGTGCCGCTTTCTCCATTTCTGCTCCTTCTGGGGAGGAGGCCATGCACGCGTGACTTTCCACATCAGACCCCTCGGCATCGCAACCAGAAAGAAATGCTGGATCTCTCAGCTTCCCATGGTTGCACCATCCCTAGCATTAACAGCCTGATCCCAAGCAAAGACTTTTCCCTCCACTACGCTATTGTCAACCATCCCATAGCCCTCATCAACTGTGCCAAGAAAGGGTCCTGGCTCTCTAAAGTGGACATCACCAGTACTTCCAAGGTTCTCCCCATTCTCCCTTTGGCTGTAAAACTCTTCGACATCTTGTCGGAAGCCCTTTGCTGGATCCTGTCGAACACCCACAACCTTCTGTTCCTTGATGTCACCCCTCCCTCTTTACTGGTGGCTTCTGGTCTCACTGCACTCACATCAGTTTTCTCCAACCTTGGCATCCCTTTGTCCGCGGAGAAAACCACATCCCTTGAGTTCCTCGGTGTCAGTCTCAATACAGAACTGTTTCAGGCCTCACTTCCAACTGAAAAGCTCAGTCACATCAGCCTTTTGATCTTGAATTTTCTCCTTGCCTCGAGCTGCACCAAACATCAGGGGCCTCATGTACAAAGGGTGCGTACGCACAAAAACGTGGCGTACGCTCTTTCTCACGGCAAAGTTCAGATGTATCAAGAGTGAAATGACCGTGGAAATGTGCGGTGCCTCACGCCAACTTCATAGCTGGCGTACGCATGTTTCTACAGCCGTTGATACTTTGGCGACACTCAGAGGTGATCCTGGGAAACATAAAATAAACACGTGTAACCAATCCGTCCTCTGAATGATGACTTAATGATGTGCACATCAGAGACACATGAACAATTAACACCAGTGAACAATTAACACACACACACACAAACATACGTGTCTCCAATTACATGAGTGGATATAAAAGCGTGCGCAAAGTGGTGCAAAAAGTACCGCTGAAAACAATGGCAGCTTTAGCAGCATTAGAGGACATTGCAAATGGTGCAATTAGAAGAGAGTGTGTGTTTCGAGACAGAGACGATGTACTGGCACACGATGACGACTGGCACATCAGCCGCTTTAGGTTCCCGAGGGCAATCCTCGTGGAACTGTGCGCAGAGCTGCGGCCGGCCTTGGAGCGCAACACAGCCAGGAGCCATGCGCTGCCTGTGCCCATACAGGTGCTGACCACACTGGGGTTCCTGGCAACCGGGGCATTCCAGAGGGAGCTGGCCGACCGATCGGGACTGTGCCAGTCGACCCTCAGCCGAGCCATGCCAGCCGTATGGGACGGAATTATCCGCATGTCAGCCAGATATATCAAATTCCCATACCATGCAGCTGAACAGGTCAACATTAAAGCGCAATTTGCAGCGAGAGCCGGTTTTCCTAATGTAATCGGAGCTATTGACTGCACACACATTGCTATAAAAGCGCCGTCACATGATGAATTTGTAGACGTGAAGAGGAACCACTTACATGCCGTCAATGTACAGATCATATGTGATGCGCAAATGCAGTTAACCAACATTGTGGCGAGGTGGCCTGGTTCAACGCACGATTCACGCATTCTGAGTAACAGCATGGTTGGGAATAGACTACAAGCTGGCACTGTGCGCGATGGGTGGCTTCTTGGTAAATAAATTTGTCGTGTAATTATCCTAATATTAGTCCCTGTGATGCGCATTGAGCATGTGCGCCCCCAAATCATATCCCGTCTTCACCGCATCATTACAGCGGTTAGAGTTAGTGACTTGCTGTGTTTTGCTGGTTAAACTACAGTTTCAGATCTTTCTAACAAGCCCCTATTTGTCACTGTGCGCAACGTACTCATGTTAATAACCCCGTGCGTAAAGTGTGCGTAAAGACTTATCAGCCTCACCTTCTCCCCGGCGCACTTCTGCACTAATTTGCAACAATAGTGTGTGATCCGTGTAAGTGTATAAACTTAATGAATGGAAGCTTAAAATCCCGTCTTACTCGTCTTTTGTTTCTTATTTTCTGATCGTGCAGGTGCAGGGCTTATTTAAATATGATTTGCTTATTTAAATGGGGGCGTGGACAGGGAGTGGTCGGGTACTCCAACATGTGCGCTCAATTCCACGCTGATTGGGATGTACAAAGGGAATGTGCTTGGATTCATGCGTGCGCCCAGATTCATACATCAGGATTTTTTTGTGCGTACGACGTTTTCTGGATTTGAGCGTACGCCATGTTTCAGTAGGAAATCCACGCAAGTCTTTGTACATGAGGCTCCAGCTCCTTTCCCTCCTGGGCCACCTCAATTTTGCACTCTGCATCATTCCCCAGGGGTGGGCCTTCATAACTCACCTGTTATCTATCACTTCTTCTGTCACATGGCTCTTGACCTCCATCTCTCTTGACACATCAAGCCGTGCCGGGCTCCACTTCTGGCTATATCTCCTTGGCAACTGGAATAGGATCTCCTTCTATGACGACCACCTGACTCACCCTCATGACATCAACCTGTTCAATGACACAGCTCCATCTGCTGGTTTTGGGGGCTTTTACAAAAGAAAATGGTTTGTAGACGAATTGCCCACAGAGCTGGAAAGAAAATACCAGGTCACTTTATCTGCTCTCTACAAGATCTACCCCATTACAGTCATTGCCACCTTTTGGGGCCACGAGTGGTGCCGCAAATCTGTCCTCATCTACTCAGACAATCTCGCAGTCGTTGATATCATAAACAAAGGTTGCTCCAACTCCCCATCTATCATGCCGTTCTTGTGTCAGCTAACCTGGCACTCCTTCACACACCAGTACATTCTCTGCACAGCTCACGCTCCAGGCCACTTCAATGCTATCGCTGACTCACTCTCTCGTTTCTCTTTTCAGAAGTTCAGAAGCTTGGCCCCTTATGCAGACAAACACCAAATTCCGGTTCCTCCATATTCGGCCTTGACTTTCAACATTTAAATCTGGCTCTTATGCCCCTGATCATGGAATCCCAGAACTCCAGAACACCCCTGCAACCCTCTCATCATATTGGTCTGCTTGGAATTGTTTCCACCACTTTCACAACAGGCATAATATAACTTTTCCATTGCTTGATTTCATTACCATAACCTGTTTTATCACCCAGGCCCATTCTGCCATGAGAATCAAAACCCAGACCATCAAAGTCTACCTCAGCGGCATTTCGTTTACCTCCAAGCTCCAAACCAGCTGTCCCGGCCCAGCTCATGGTCACCCCCAGATCCCCTCACTGCTCAGAAGCCTCACACGCCAAGAGCCAGCCCAAAGTCCTTGCTTCATTCCTGCATTCCTTACGTAACCCAAACTCTAGAAGCCATCTTCATTCTCGCCTTCTACAGTTTTCTCAATTCTCAGAATTCACTGCTGCGACCCTTTGCTAAGATCCACGTTGGCATGCCTGCCTTTCAGACCTTTCCTTTTTCTCAAACAACACCGACGTACCAAAGCACATCCCAGTATGATCCTCTGCTTGCCTCTGAAGCCCCAAAATTTTCTTCTTTGAAACAGAAGCAGGAAAGTTTGAGTGTTGAAGTAATGAGTCCCAAAATGTGGAAGTCCGGTAGCCTTTTTGCACTTTTGGTTCCCTCTGCGGTAAAATGCCTTAAATAAGGTCTGTGGTTAACACAGGCTAAAGATCCCACTTGCCCGGCTTTACAGCTTTACAGAGTCGCACTGGAACTTGAAGATTTATCTGTTTATAATATTTTTCGATCGATTCGATAAAAACTTATTTCAACAAGTTTTTACAGTGTTTGTAGTTGTGACGTTTAAGTTGTGCGACCACAATGTAGTCGTGTTTAGCCTAACAATTGCTTTTTGCTTCTGATTACATGTACGCCTCAAAACACACAAAATTGGTGTTCATCTGTGAAGATTATCATGCTTAACAAAAAGTGTAAGTATCATAAACTCGTTTTCATCACAGAGCATATTTTTGGCGATAACCAAAAATCCCATTCATAAAGCCCATAAGGTTTTTTGCAAGGGAAACCAGTGTGATGCTATCTTCCTGGTTGGCCTACAAAAACACTTCATCTCTTCACCACTCTATTTGTATTTTCTCATCTCTGTGACAGATAAAGACACTGAAACTGTGATAAAAGGTGGTATAGAGTCATTATAATTATCAAAACAGCATTTTCACTGTCTATTTCTTCTGAAAATCCCGCACAGCACGTGGAAAAAAACAAAGGCGAGCCACCGTTTCTCTTGTTGTGCCGCAGCTGACAAGCAGCTGGGACATGCCTGATTAGCGCTGCTCACAAGGACAGAGTGTGTGTAACTTCACTTCAGTCTCCCCTGTGATGCGCAGTGGTAATGATTTCATGCTCCTGATTGGCCATCGCCTTAGAGGTTACATCACCACCTGTTGCTTTGGCATGTGCTTAACAGCCTACCTTTTGACATGGACAGTGTTTTTAAAAAAGAAAAAAATTACAGGATTTAAAAAATCTGGGGTAAGAAAATATGTTTTTTTTTTTTAAATACACGTGTACCTGTGGACTAGGCCGAAACGTCGGGCCTTTACGTTGTCTGGAATGCTTTTAGAATAAATTCACTGCTAAAGTGGGTGATTTTCTAAAGTTTTAAGCAGGACATGACAATGAAAGTAACCACCATTGTGCATGAGTGGGTGGGGAAGTATTCCTCCACCTGAGCAGCATTGCTAACCCAACCAGAAGGGAGTCAAAGGCTAAAGTGCGCCGTTTTTTCTGTAGTGAGTTGCGTCTCCCTCTCCATGACCCCAAACAGATCCACCAGGGGGTCTGGTTCTGATCTGATGTTAAACATCTGAGAGAGCGTGTAAAAGATTTCCCTCCAGTGTGTCAGTATGGGCTAACCTCAGAGTACATGGAGATTTTGGATAATTTTGCTTTTGAATCATGAGCTTTGTGTTCTACTTTGAACTGAGTTAAGCAGTGTAGTTTCAGTATGTTAGTCCAAGTATCCTCTGATACTAAGTTGCTGTTGGTTTTCTGTCCACTAGATGTCAGTGCTGCAGTGCTTTTCAGCTTTTTTTCTGCTGCTACAGCGACGCACTGACAATCCACCTGACCACCATTGACAGGCCATTGTGGGCCTCAGTCACATCTGGATCTCTCCTTTGCCACACATACTTATCCTTACCCCTGTATCTCTTTCCTCTTTTCCTTTTTACTTTAGATTTCAGTTCTCCTTCTCTAACATCCTTTTCCAGCTCTATCACTTCCCACTTTTCCATCCATCTGGTCCCTTTTCTCCGTCTTATCTCTCATTATTCTTCTCAGTCATCCTATCTACTTTGCATTTCCTTAAAATCTCTCTTCATTTCTCTCTCGCTGTCTTTAGTCTGACTGTAGCTACTTTGTTCATTTTGCTGTTGCTTTGATCCTGGGACAATATTGAGGCTGATGTAGAGTATGTTAATGTATAGTCATGTTATAACATCTGCCTCAACCAGTGGCATGTCAAGACTTTTTTTTTTTTTTTTACTGCGGTGGCCCAAGTGGGGCACTGACTTATGCAGGTTTGGTATGAAGCACGAGTGCTGCTGCAGGCACATGGGTTGTAGCAGCTTTACCATTTTTGTCTCCACTACCCAAATTTCTTTTAATTACTAACAACTGCAGTGTCTTACATTCCTGTTTATAATTTAGTTTCAAAGATAATTAGACCTACCAATCACAACACAACAGAGTGAAACCACGCAAATATAAGATAAAGATTCCATACTTTATGAAAGAAGTTGTTTCTCCAAAAGTAAATAGCGATATAAAGTGCCAAAAATGAAAATAAAACCTGTGCAAACAAACTTCTTAACAGTTGTATCAGTTTATCTGTATGTAAAATTAGTCCGGCTTGACACTTCTCTGGCACATTACTGCCCCTCGGGTTTCAGACTAAATTGCATATTTATATGGAAATTCAGTTTACTGGTCAAAGAGTTTAAATTGATTGGACAGATAGCCAATCATAGTGGGGTAGCACATCAGATTTCAGGGGCCAAAGTCAAATCCATCAGGTGGATACAATAGATGTAAATGAAAATAAAAATAAAGACTAATAGATTCAAAACTACTACTATCTAGAATATGAGGCAGTAATACGACAAGACAAGCTTCCTGACATAGAAACACACACACACACACACAAAATAAATCACTGGGTCAAAACTGAACCAATTGGGTCAATGTGTTTATTTTACTTGGTACTCATTATTAGAAAGCTATCCAAGACAAGAGGTTGTTTTAATGTAGTGTTACTGTTATTATTTATAATACTGTCATTTGCCCAAAACTTAAATGTGGCCAGAAGGGCTGCAATTAACCATTTATTTATTGTCAATAATCTGCTGGTTATTTTATTGGTTAATTGACTAGTTGTTTGGTATATTAAATGTGATGAAAAATGTGTTTTCCAAAAATTTGTTTTTCCAAATGTCTTGTTTTGTCCGTAATCCAGAAAAATTCAACTTACTGTCGCAAAGGAGAAAAATAGAATAAAATCGTAGTTGAGAAAATGGAATTGGACATTTATTTAAACTTTTCTTAAAAAAAAACAACTTAAAATGATTTATTAGTGTCAGATCAGTTGGCAACTCATTTAAAAGATAATAAATACAGCACCAATGAAAAATGTGTGAAATATATTGTCACAGTCAACTCTTTTTTAAAAAAATGTAAGTGACTGTTAGTTCATATAATATATATCCTTTGCTATTTTGAACATCTACTACACATTGTTTTGTTCAACTATTAATACATATGTAAGAGTTTTTAAGATGTTAGACAGCTGGTCAGAATAACTGATTTAAAATAACATATTTGTTTGGGTAAATAACATAACAACTACTACAACAACAACAACAACAACAACAACAACAACAACAACAATACTACTACTACTACTACTACTATTACTACTACTACTACTAATAATAATAATAATTGTAAAAAGGTAAAACATTATTATTATTTAAAAAAAAAAATCCATGAGTGCAGGCCTAAGTTAATTGTGTTTCATCAGCACTTTAGTGAACCAGAATAAGTCATTTCTGACCCAGTGATTACAGTGTGTTGATGTACACACGGAAGTGGCAAATCTGAAGGCAACAAGACAGAAAACTTACTGATAGATAAATACTTATTACCCCCATGACTCAAAAATACACAGCATTTCATGGATTATCTCTTTGTCTAACCAAAAACACATCCACTTCCTTCCTGTATCCTTCAACACTGCTAACACAAACACAGTACTGACATCTAGTGGATGCTGTCAGTGTTACCATTCAAATCTGAGACAGGCAGACTCAGCAGCAGAAGTCGGATAAAGGGCTTTTATTTGTAAGTATGCACTAAGCCAGTATGCCAAACCTCTACTGGCACTGAGGTTTTAGCCTTAATGTGACAACATTAAAAAGGAAAACAGTTTTCTTGTACGACATTCGGATGCCTTTTAAAAGCTGTTTAACCCCTTGAAACCTGATTAAATGGGTTTGATTTCATTCAAAAACATGGGTGAAAAAGTAGTGAGCAACTTAGCGAGACATGCCCTGCACACTGAAATAAATTAGTAAAGGAGGGTGACAAAGGGTGAGAAGAAAACCCTGAAAATTATTTTGTTTTTTTAAAGGGGGAAATTTAAAAAAAAGAAAAAAAGGAAAATTGGCCAAAGACCTATATTCAGAATTATTATAATTAAAAATGTAAGTTATCCTAAAGAAAAAAAATAGATTTTTTTTTTAAACCCTGAAAATTATTTTATTAAACTGGGGAATTAAAAAAAAGGAAAATTGCACGAAGACCTATATTTGTAATTCTTATAATTAAAAATTTAAATAAAGAAAAAAGTGATTTTTTTTTTCAATTTCCAGCAATATTTTGGGTTCATTTTCTTGTGCTGTCTCTCTCTTTCTTTCTCTCTCTCTCTTGCTCTCTTTTTTTAACCCCTCTCTTCTCTTTTTTGTGTGCTTATTTTCAAGTAATTTTCTTTTAACGTTTTACTGAGTTCTTGCTAACTTTGTGCCATGTCTTTTTAAGTTGCTCATACACTTTCGAGCCATGATTTTCGAAAAAATCTAATCAATTTGCTCAGGTTTAAAAGGGTTAATTTGTCAGTATGCACCAATCTGACATGCCGAACCACCACTGGCACTGGTATGGACCTTAATACATAAATCAGGTTTTAGTCATGATGTGACCACGTTAATCACAATTTTTTACTTTCCATCTAGCACATTCAGGCCACTCTTTCAAGCTCTACTATTGCAGCAATCGCTTGTAAATGCAGTCAAATTTAAGGAAAAAAGAGCCCTGGATCCAGATATGAACTTGGCATCAACAGAAACTGTGAGCTGAAGTGTTGGAATTGGTACTGAGAGAGAAATTGTTGGATCAGTGCTATTCTAATGGCAGGGTAAGGGTTTGCAGCAGGTTCACTGTTAGTAAAGGCAAACAAAACCAAAAGCAATCACACAAGTGGAGCAAAAACAAGCGAGAAACAACATCAGGAGCAGCAAAGTTGCAAAGGAGAGTTTCTGGGCAGGCAGAGAGTTTATACTGAGAGGGTTAATGAAGGGCAGGTGTGCACACAGGTGGAGGAGCAGGACACAGGGAGGGGCGGAAACACTGAGCTCAGAAAATACTGAGAAAAAGAAATCACACTCATTTTATCACAAAGAAAAATAATTCAAAACTCAAACATCTTCAGTTTACAGTGATGTAACACAGGAAAAGAAGCAGATCCTCAAATTTAAGAGAGCCGGAATAAATGACATAAATCAGGGAGAACTGACCCACCTTCTTTACATGAGGGCCACTTTTGCAAAATGACAGCAGGGCAGGGGTCAGCAGCAGCCCCATTTATTTCTAGGATTTTAGAACATTTTTGGATTTAAGGCTGTTTCTCGTCTTTCAGGACGTTTCTAAGATTTCAGGACATTTCTTAGATTTCAGGACACTTCATGATTTAAGGACATTTCTAGGATTTTAGGCGATACACTGTTGTCCAGAAATGCAACACCTTCAGAATAATTGCATTTCTACAACTTGGTAACTGCAGTTCAGTCCATCAGTTCCAACAGTTATGATAACACTGTACTCATACTAATCAACTAATTTCTACAATGAAGTCAGATGGAGCAAGAAACATTATCAGTGTGACAATTAGATCTATAAAAGTGACAGCCAAATCTACAGAAATAAGATCCGGTTTGTGTGAAATCGTAAAATTTTAAAGTAAGTAAGTAAATCACATGAAACACATCCTTTGCTTCTTATTCAAGAGATCAGAAAATGGTGATAATGAATAAGTTACACCTGAAGTGACATTAACTCATTACCTCCACTGTGTTCTATTTAACAACAAAAGTAAAGAGTACAGAGCAGATTTAGCACTGTGGTGTCATCACTGACTTCTTCATTTCCTTTTTTATCTGCTTTATGTTAAAATGAGTTCCCTGCATGTTTTTTGGTGATACTGAAAATATCTCTGGGTCCAGAGGTGAGTACTAGGAGTATTACTGTTAGTGTTTGAGATGAGCAGAAAAGTGCTCTAGGAGCAGATCTTTCAATACCAGAGGTTAGATATTACCTTTCCTCCAGGAGGCACCCGGCGGTCGAGATAACGAGGCTGATTGATGCTTGTGGTGAAGGGTCAGCTTATCCTTCATCGTGGGACCAATGTCTGTGCCGGGGGAACTGTGGAGAGCCGAGCACTGTGAGCCGAGGCTGAGAAAGAGCGAAGATATTTTTATATTTCTTTAATGTTTACACCTCAATCTGTTAGGTTTATTGAAAATTATGTAATGGAGTGCACGTGAGTGGCGCTATAGTGGTCCTGGGACCAAACGTTTTATTGAATTTGACATTGTTTTTTTCAGTATATCCACAGCTTGTTAAGGTGGCAAAAATGTGTAAATAAGTGGATGTGGGGGAGTCAGTGTAACAGGGACTTAAGAGCTTTTTGATATATGGATGCTGCTCCTGCTTTTCTGTTAGCGCCCTAGAGGCAGCAGGTGGTGCGTCTCCACCCTGCCCGGACTGACCCACTTTGACTGAAAACCCATCTGGTAGATTTTTACACCTGCTGAGGTGCAACAAAGAGCCACCACAGTTGTGCTGATTGGAGCTGCAGTCACATGAAATTTTATCTGGCGAAACTTGCCCGCTGAGGGAAAAAAGCAGGATACTTGGGTGAGATGGCTGCAGAACTGCATGAGTCTTTTAGAAGAACAGACAACAACAATGGTTGTTTTTAGTGACCAGTGGCTGCTTTTCAGCAGCTTTTGTGAAGCTGAATGTGGGCGTTACTATCACTGCTTTTCCAAAGGCTTTTTGTGTCAATTTTAGCAAGTAATTGCTGCTTCTACAATGGCTCTTGTGCGGTTGAATGTGAAGGTTTTTCAGAGTCCCACCCTCAATTTTTCCATTGAGTTTTGTGCTGCTTAATGTGAGACTTTTTATCAACCTGTTGCTGCATTTCCAGTGACTTTTGTGACACCAAATGCCACTATCTTATAGAGATTCATCGTTACTTTTCCGATGGCTTTTGTGCCATTAAAAATAAGTTTATTGTTTATCGTAATCTTTTGCTGCTTTTTAAGTGCATTTTGTGCCATTGAATGTTGACCTTTTTTATCCATCGCTTTTGTTCCAGCGGCTTTTGTGCTGCTGAACGTAAATGTTTATCGTCCCATCGCCATTTTCCCAATAGATTTTGTGTTGTTGAACGTGTTGTTTTTCAGGGTTCCTTCACTACTTTTTCAGCCCCTTTTTTTCATATTGAACATAGGTGTTTTTTAGGCTCCTGTCGTTGCTTTTCTATTAGTCTTTTGTGACCAAGCATTGCTGTCTAGCAATCCATTACTGCTTCTCCTGTGGCTTTTGTGCCACTGAACATCGCTGTCTTTAGTGATCCATTGCTGCTTTTCTAGTGGCTTTTGTATGGCAGAATGTGAAAGTTTTTTTTAGGGACACATTTCTACTTTTCCAGCAGCTTTTGTGCCTTTAAACATGGGTGACTTATACCGACCTTTTACAGCTTTTCAAGTGGCTTTTGTGTCACCGAATATTGCTGTATTTTAGCGATCCATTGCCACTTTTCCAGCAGCTGTTGCTGCTCTTCAAGAGGCTTTTGTGCTGCTGAACGTGAATGTTGTTTTTAGTTCCATTGCCATTTCACCAACAGCTTTTGTGTTGTTGAATGTGGGTGTTTTTACAGGGTCTGGTTAATAATTTTTCAGTGATTTTTGTGCCACTGAACATGGGTAGTTAAAGCAACTTATTGCTTCTTTTCCAGTTGCTTTTGTGCCGCCCAGTGTCACTATCTTTTAGCGGTTCATTGCTGCTTTCCAAGTGCCTTTTGTGCAATGGAACATGGTTGGTTTATAATAGCCTGTTACTGCTTTTCCAGTGGCTTTTGTGCCACAGAACATCGCCGTATCTTAGCAATCCTTTTCTGGCGGCTTTTGCTGCTGTTCCAGTGGCTTTCGTGCTGCTAATCATGAATGTTGTTCATCATCTCCTTGCAACTTTCCCAACAGCTTTTATATTGTTGAACCTGGATGTTTTTTTCAGGGTCTCACTATTACTTTTCAGCAGCTTTCATGTTGTTGAACTTGGTGTTTTTTTAGGTCATTGTTTTTCCACTGGCTTTTGTGCCACAGAACATCGCTGTCTTTAAGTGATCCATCATTGCTCCTCCAGTGGCTTTTGTGCTGTTGAACATGGGTATTTTTAGGGCACCATCATTTTCCATCTGCTTTCATGCCACTGAAGGTCGTTGTCTTTTAGCAATTAGTGGCTTCTGGTCGGCTGATTTTTTTACGGTCCCATCCCCACTTTTTAGTGTCTATTGTGCCATGGAACATGGGTTGTGTATATGGACGTTTTTTTTTTTATGGACCTTTTGCTGCTTATCCAGGGTCAAGGGCCATCCTCACTTTTACAGCAGCTTTTGTGCCACTGAAAATGTATGGTGTTTAGTGGCCTTTGGTCGCTTTTCCAGTGGCTTCTATGCCAGCAAACGTCATTGTCTTTTAGCAATCCATTGCTGCATCTCTAGTGGATTTTTATACCCTTGAACAAAGATGATCTTCAGCATCTAATCATCACTTTTCCAACTGCTTTTGTGCTGTTGAATGTGGGTGTGTTTTTTTAAGAGCATCATTGCTGCTTTTTGATTAAAATCTCATTTAAAGCTATACTCAAGAATTCATTTCCAAAGTGCTGCACAGCATTTCGTTTTTGGTTAATGGCTGTGCTGTAATTACATTCATTATTAATTATCCTCGAAAATATAGAGAATTCTAAGTGTTATCAATAACTCACAAAGGACATGAGTTACTTCCCTTCCTTGAAGGAGAGCCATTAATTTTGCATTATCATTCATTTGTTGAAGAAGGTGTCACTGGCAGATATGATGCACGGGAACAAAAGAAAACACACTTATCTTTTCTCTCTGGATTGTTTTCTCTTCGTCCTGCACCATGTTCAATGTAAAGAGCCAAAGATAGAAAGTGAAAACAAAAAGCAGCATATGGAGGCACAAGAAAGATAAAGAAACAGAAACGGTATTATTAAAAGATGTCAGCGAGTTGGATGGACCAGTGGAAGAATTCAGGAGAACTGAATTTAGTTGGAAGAGAGCAAAAGATTGTTTTTCTTTAATCACTGTTTATGAGAAGAGAGAGAAACACTGCTTACCACCATTTCAGAGAGAGAAAGAGGCAGAGGGATAGATTATCAGTATTTCAGTGGAAAGAAAGAGACAGTTTTATCACTGGTTCAGATAGAGGAAGTTTATCAGTGCTTCAAAATACACAAAAACATATATATCTGTTGACAGAAAAAGATGTTTTCAAAATGAAAGGGAAGGCAGAGGGAGAGGTTTTGAATTTTTTAAAGCACTTTATTAAAGCTGGTCGTGCATGAGCAGTCACATTAGGAAAGAATGAATGCACACGACAGATAAAACAATTTCCATCTAAAATTCACAAGAAAACAAGGAAAAGGCAAAAAAGGGCTTAAAAGCAAGTGATAGAGTGTAATCAGCATTCAGTTTAATTATCTTTCCAACTTTCCAACTTTCCAGTTCAACTGGAACACACCAAGCCCTGGCCACTTGTAATCTGATCACCTGAGACACATGTTAATACTAGGAATAAACAGGCTCATCGATGTGGTAACAAACACTACATCGCCTCCTGTGGTGAAATGTAACAGACCGCATCTACTCAAGTATTGTACTTAAGCACAAATTTGAGGGACTTGTACTTTACTTAAGTATATTTTTTTCATGTAATTTTATAATTTTACTCCATTACATTTCAGTGGGAAATTTGTCCGTTTTCTTAACTGCATTCATTTGACATCTTTAGTTACTTTACATATTACGATTTTTGAATGAAAAACATAGAGTTTATAAAATGAGCTTTTTCATGAATTAAATGATCAAACACTTTCTACAAGTACAACTGCAATGATGAGTTGATTAATCAGTCAGTCGATGACAGAACAATATTGCCAAGTACTCTGATAAACATTTAATTCTTTTTCTATTTTTTGAAAAAATGTCTTAAATTATTTTGAGTTTGGGGTGTGTTTTCCCATTTTTAAAATAATAACATTTTGTTTTTACAATTATTTTTAAAATCATTTAAAAAAAAAAAAAATAATTTAGTGTTTTGGAGGTGTTTTTTCTATATTTAAAATAATAATAATTTGAGTTTTGGGGGTGTTTCTTCTATTTTTTTAATATATAATTTTGAGTTTTTTGATGTTTATTTTGTTTTATTTTATTTTATTAACTGGGTTTTCCCCTATTATTTTAACATCATTTTGAGGTTTGGGGGTGTTTTTTTCAATTGTTTTGACATAATTGTGAGTTTTTAGATTTTTATGCATTTGGCAATTCTACTTTTAACACTTTAAGTACTTTTTACTAAATATACTTACTTACTTCTACTTTTCAATTCAAGGCTTTTACTTAACAGGGCTTCGTTTGTTTGTTTGTTTGGTTTTTTTTACAATGTGCTTTTAGTGCTTTTACTTAAGTAAAGGAGCTGAATACTTCCTCCACCAGTGCCTGCCTCTCAGGTTCGCTGTGATCCCTCAATGTAAATATTAATGCTGTCAATCAAACAGCACAGCTGTTGTCATTAACCTGCATTCATGTTTACGATGTCGCGATCATCAAACAGATATTGATTAATCAGCACCACAGAACAGAAGCTTGGGCATGACTGCAGGTTATCATGTCGTATTTATGAGCTATAGTCGGATCACAGTTTTCTCTCTGGTTCTGTTGTCAGACAACAGAAAAATATGTAAAAGTGAACAACTAAACTGTGGATTCAGACGGATTAAAACACAGTACAGGTGATGACAGAGAGCAGGAGGGGTCAGATTTAATGAGCTGGGACTTTGTCTCTCTGTCTCTCTTTGGGTCGCTTTAATAACCACCTAATTTGACTAACTCAGTTTTGCTAAAGCCTCATATTAACCCCAGTTGAACTTTTTTGCACAAAACAAGGATTTTATCCACTCTGTCCAACCGAGTAATTGTGTTATGGAGTTCTGCAGCCACTATGGAGAAAAGGAATACATTCATTGAACAATAACTACGTAAGCATAATTACATGCTCATTATGATAATATTATGATCTAATATCCTGTAGTGTGTGGAGAACTCCAGCCTGCTCCAAACTTGTCAAATAGCACCACTCTGTCAGTGCTTTCGACGTATGAGTGTGACGTTAAAGGTCACCTTTATGTCCAACTGGAACATGGTTGGATGGCTTCAGATGAGAACGCACCCAGACAGAAATGGTAACGTTGTTATAATACACCAGTGAATAGCCGGTATAGCTGGTACCGGGGGACTTCCATATACAAAGCGTACGGGTGGTGTCACTTGACAACGCAGCTGGACAGAAACGGTCGTGCATGCAAGAAATGTTGAAGGACGGCGTAAGGTAATAACACTGCTGGTAAAAATGTAATATAAGGAGCACAAGTGCGCTTATAGGGTGGACAGGTTGAAAGGTGGATGGGTCCCAGAAAAACAATTGACTTTCGTGTGGGGGTCCGAGGTGGTTTATCATGTGGATGTGAGATTTGGTATGATGAAGGAAGAAGAAAAAAATCCTATGCCTAATTCTAACCTTCGTGGCAGTCTCTGCTATTGCATAAACATAATGGTCATGCTGCTTCATTCCACCATGTGCATTTATTGACATTACTGTAACTGCATTCTGCAGCATATACAGCTAACCTAAAATGTCAAAAATCAATGTGGAAGGTCACTGACGGTCATGTGATGAGAACATATTGAGAACTTTGAGGATTGGCAGTACTCAAATGAATCTTGGAGGATTTCTTTCTTTCTATTTTGGACGCATTTTCCTTTATTTGGTTTCACTTAGTAAGAACACTCACATAGTCTTCTTAAGTACTTGTCTTCCAAATTTTGAGGTTAATTTCCAAAGCCTCATTGAAAAGTTTTTATGTGAAATATTTTATATATGCTATCATGCCAGTTCTCTATAGATGGGGCATTCGGCTGAAGCTATTTCTTTTCTTTTCTTTCTTCTTTTAAAAGGTCATACCATTTAAATATAGTTGTTTGTCCAAAATATAGTCACTAATGCTTTATGAATCTCATTCCAAAAAGCATTTACTTTTGGACTTTTGGTCTCAGAGAGTTTAATACAATAATTAATGGAATTTGTTCAACCTGTCTCAATGACTTTGTCCATATTTTTTAAATTTTTTTTTCCCTTCATGAATTTTACATAAAAATGTATGTAAAAACTACCAACTAGTTCTCTGTAGTGATCATGAAAGAAATCAAGAGTCTGTATTATTATTATTATGGTAGACAGTGACTGTTAGTGTGTGTTGTTTTGCCCAAAATTGTTGCTCTCCACACACAAGAAGAACAAAAATGTCACATATACAGTATCCTTACATATCATTATATGATGAGTCTTTTACATTTTCAACATCTGTTAAGATTAGAAAAATCTTTCTGTGCTGGCCGGGTTTAAGGTTGGGGTTAGGTTAACCCTTTACATGTGAAAGGCATGTGAAAGCGGCACAAGACAAGTGATGCTGCTTCAGATTTCATTCAAACCTTTGAACCCTGAGAAAATTGGTGCAATTTCTTTAAAAACATAAAAAAGGTATATTAGAATTATTAGATTTAGAATATGTAGATATATATTTTTAAAGCTATGGAAAATGTGTAGGGAAAAAAAGAAAAAAGCAAGGGAAATATACTACATTTAGAATTGTAATATTGCATATTTAAAGTATGTTGTAGAATTCTATAATTTTTAAGCACTTTTTGCTAAGTTCATTTAAAAAAAATCAGTTAATTTTCTTTTCTTTGTAATTCGTGGTTCTTCCCATGTTTTTTTTTTTGAAAGAAATCAAATCATTTAATTTGCTAGGTAACAGTTGGTTGTGGTTGGGTTAGTCTCCAGGAAAAGAATGTAAGTAAATTTAATGTCCTTTGAAATTATGGAAACATGACTGTGTGTGTTTTCCTGGAGAATTTTCCTTGTACACACATTCTCTCTGTCAGTCAATGGACATCAAATACATCAGCAGCAAAGTAATGACAATCAATTTCACAGTTACTGACTTTACAACAAGCTGCCTCCAGACAACAACCTGCTTATAGCTTGTTGCTATTTGTTCAATGATCAACCAACTAACACACACACCACACACACACACACACACACACACACACACACACACACACACACACACACACACACACACACACACGCACACACACACACACACACCTACACTCCATACAGGTCTCTTAAAAAAATAAATGTATGTAGTATGTAAACTGGTAAAAAGCATAATGAAGCTGTTTAATCATAAAGAGAGAGCGTTACAGAGAGACATAGGACCGGATTTATAAATGATATGTGGAAATAACACACATGCACTCTACACCACATACGAATTCATGAAAACAGAACATGACGTGAGAATGTGGGCACTTCAGACCAGCACATGCACAGTTTTCTCGTGCTGAGGGTGAAATGAGAAAGTAGACAAGAAAAGTGAGGTCAAAGACATCCTCCAAGGATAAAAATAATTTGTAGAAGCTTTTCATCATTTTTATCCAGGAGGATCGTTGTGCCAATCAAAGGCACATTACCCAGTATAATTAGTGTGAATAGGCACACGTGCACACGAAGCAAAGCACAGTTTCACTTTATGATGTTGCAGCAGCGAGGCTGCTATACAATACAAGAGCAGATGTCTCTAGCTATTTATAGGGCCCATATCATCAATTCAATTTTATGTTCATGTAACAGTGATATTTCAATCACCATTACAAAACATCAGAAATGTAATTGAAGATTTACTTTACGGCAATTTTCCAAAGACTCTCACAATATAGGATACAGTTTTAAAGAATGATCATAAGCACTGACTGACTGATAAATCTTTGTAGTCATTTTGTATCTCTTCACAGTTATTTTGTGTCTCTTTGTAGTCATTATGTGTCTCTTAGTAGTTAATTTGCCTCTATTTGTGATTGTTTTACCCCTTTTCGTATCTGTACTCTTTTTGTGTCTCACTGCAGCTGTTTTAAATCTCTCTGTAGTCATTTTGTGTCCTTGTGGTTATTTTATTTTATTTTTTTCTGGCCTTTTTGAGACTCTTTCTGGTTGATTTCCGTGTCTTTGTGTGAGGTAGGCCCTTTAAGCAATCCATCCATTGAAAAAATATTTATGGTTTTTTGCATCCTTCATATATGTGGCCCCTGGTCTCAGGTTCTGGCTAGAGTAAGCAGTCTTTCTCACTTGGTAGCTCAAGAAATATGGCTATGCACCTTCACTTGATCTGTCCTTATTGAACTGCCTCACAGACTTTTAGCTGAACCGACAGAGTTTTATGCATCTGGCCCTCGGGAGGAATGAGGTGAGCGAGGCAAAAATAAAAGTGAGTTATTGACAGAAAGAGATGGTGAGGAGAGAGAGACTTAGAGGATGAATGAGTGGAAGAGTGGCATACAGTCGAGAGAGAGAGTGTGAGAGAGAGAGACCTCAATCTGTAACCAGACACCATAGAAATCACAGTCTGAGCTGTGACTCCACATGAACCTCTACTTTCCTTCCACATAATTGGCTTGTAAAACTAAAGAGAGGTCTGGAGGTCACTTCAAAAACTTCATTATCATCAAAGCAGATGGAACCCACCCCAACATCCACTGTGTGTTTTCAAAGTGGTATTCATGACATCAGAAAGGAGGCAGAAAGAACCTCCATTTCTCTATGGTGTTGCAGTTTTTTTAGGGGGCAGAGCAGTTGGATGCATTATGCAAGAGGCGGGTGATGAACCCTCACAAGAGGGCGCCTGAATTGAGATGAGACACTCCATGACCTGTTTTAGCAGAGCATGCATTATACAGCACCGGTCCTTCAACTTGTTCTTTGTCTGAGCTACTGTAGCATTTTTTACAGTTGAAAACATCAGAAAAATCTTACTGTTTCCCACTGGGGAATCAGTCCAACTCTCATCTGTGCTGCTGCAACTCCACTGCACCCCCCACCCGTGTCCCAAAATACTCGCCTCAATCACAACAACTCATCCAGAAAGCTGCATCCTCCCCAAATATTCCCGTGTCACCCAGTTCTCCTAAATTCCCCTCTCCTGGCTCACTGCAGTGCCTCGCATCGAATTTGGAAAGCTGATGTTGGCCACGGTTCAGTCCCACATCCCTGCTGACGCTCTGCACTCACAAGGTTCAGGTTTATTTTTAAAGCATGTTCAGTACAAATGCAGCCCAAAGTGCTTTTGCAAATGAAAACAGAAATGCACAATTAACCCTTTGAAACCTGAAGCAACATCACCTTTCACAAGGAGTTTAAGTTTGAATCCTGAGCAAATTGGTACAATTCTTTTAAAAAACATGGGGGAAAGGCAATGAGTGATTCTGTAAGAAATTATTGCAAATTGCTAGATATTAGTAAATTTAGACATTTATTTTTTAAAAAGCTAGGGGAAAACTATAACTGTTACTATATTTATCATATATTATCATAATAACATAATTATTATAATGTTTGAGCCCCTTTAAAAAGTCTTGTTTGCCTTGTTGTTCTTTTTAGTTTTTACTAATTTTAAGGGTAATTTCTTTTTATTTTTGATTAATATCTTTCTAATTTTTCGGTCATTTCTTCTTTAATTGCCATTGCCGTATGTGTTTTTTTCTTTTTCTTTTCTTTTATAAAGCTAATTTGCTCCTTTTTTCAACGGCTTAAATGTAAAACAAAAAAATCACAAACATTTGATTTGTCAGGTAGACAATTCAAAAAATAAGATCATTTTATTTTGAAGGTGAACAAGCTAATCCTCCCCTTATCATGTCCCTTGGCTTTGGAGTGGCAATAACACATAACAGTGACCTTTACAGCCACATTAACATTTTCAAAACTGTTGTAGATCATTACCTGCATTTCACTGCAGGAAATCTTAGCCAAGTGGCCAGGTTGCGATGCACACGTGCTGTTTGGGTAAGCAGTGCGGCTAGTTTGCTGACATCTTTTTTTGAGTAACAGTAACAAGGCAAAGATGCTCCGCTGTTTGAGGTGAAATGTGTCATTCGGCTGAGTTTCACTGGCTCTTAGGTCTGTTGCTCAATCTAGAGGCTGTACTTCTGCATTTTTATATTGCCCGCCACCCATGCCAATACAAAAACCATGGAAGTGGATCAAGAGACAGACCCGCCCCTCTATCTCTCTCTCAAACTCTGACCAAACTCTGATCAAACAGTAAAACTAAGAAGCCCTGATCCAGTATAAATCAAGATTCTGTTACTGAGTTGCCTATTTCAAAAACCTGAAGAGCATCTTGGCAAGAAATGTCCCGCAATCTGTAAAACATGATTAAAAGGTGATGAGGAAACTATCTGAAAATTAGCCTAGGGGGATTTTTTTGTGGGCCCCAGCCCATTGGTCATATCAAACCCTGACTTTTAAAAAATAAAGCTTATGACAAGGAGTGAGTTTGGGAAAAATCACCAACTTGATTGAATGTTTTAAAAAGTTACCACCATCCTACTCTAATCTTAAATAAGTGTTTTAGCAGCTTAAGAACGTGTGACACTGCCAGTAACTGTGACACAAACAAAATTTATATTTATATTTATTATAAATATATACAAACACATTTTGTGGCTGACAGATTTGCAAGAATAAATGGCACCTAAAGGCTTCCTCTGATGGAAGAATAAGTCCTGATATACATATTTTTACTGGAGCTGACAGCAGCATGACAAATATAAAGGAGAGAGGCAACCTAGATCATTGACAAAGAATAAAGGAAACACTCACAGGTATAATCTTTTAAGAAATCCCCTCTGCCTGTCTTCTTAGCTGTATTTACCTTCATTTTCCTTATTTCTTTTGCTTGTTCCTCTCTGTTCGAGTTCATTCAGGGGTTACACTCTGCTTCTGAACTTACACACCACACTGCTGGTTGTGTGAAATGATGATGGAAAATTGAATTTCTCCAGTGATGAAATCATTGTAAGAAAATGTGAGCAGTGCACTCTCTCCTTTTAGCCCTTTAGGATCTACCATTACGTAAAATGGAGCATCAGGTCAAACAGTTAGCAGAGAGTAGCGGTTAGGAATAAAATCTTATTGCATTTATCTGTTTGACAGCAGCCACATGTTGCAGGGCAGGCAGCTCAACTGCCAGAAGGAAATTTTGTGTCTGCAAATATGTTACATATTCATGTTTCATACGTATCAATCAAAGTTTTTATCAATGTTAATGTGACATTTGTTGACATTGTCATCAGGAGGTTGAGGGGATAGTGGATGGCCTGACACCCTAGCAAGACGTCTACTGAGCTACAGAACACAGTTGGAGACCAACAAACAACAAAAAAACAGTGGTGATTGAGTGAGTTTTTCCAGTGGCTTATTAATCACCAGACATTGGTGTTTTGTAGCAGACCGTCAGGGCCGGCTATTGGCATAGGCGATA
This sequence comes from Plectropomus leopardus, assembly GCF_026936395.1. Classification (NCBI taxonomy): domain Eukaryota; kingdom Metazoa; phylum Chordata; class Actinopteri; order Perciformes; family Serranidae; genus Plectropomus; species Plectropomus leopardus. The sequence continues at coordinate 35,800,121 of NC_142181.1, read as the reverse complement.
TAGGCGGTCGCCTAGGGCGCCATCTGCTGGAGGGGTGCCGCCACGCCGCCAGTCCCCCTTGGCCTCGAGGGAAAATAATAATAAAATAATAATTTTCTATGCTCACTGGCGCCCTCACTTAGTCTTTTCTGTCTAGAAAAAAATATATATATTAACATTACAAATAAATAAACAGTGACATGTTCCTAAATTATGTGTGAGCATATGATGTGTCGTTATTGGGTGCGGAGATGCGGGTTAGGGTTAGGGCGCCTAGGGTACCAAATTGGGTAGAGCCGGCCCTGCAGACCGTGACTGTTTTTCCAGTGGGAATAGTGCCAAAAAAGAAGTCATTTTTCACAGAGACACTGCTGAATTTCCAGCGCACATTTTGCCACCAAAGTCAGGCATTTAAGCCAAAAAATGCTCTTTTCCTGTTGGCATCATCATAATCAAATGGTTTTTTGCCGAAACCTAACTACACATAACATAGCATTGTTGAAATATAGTTTCACTGTATCTTACATAAAAACATGCAAATCTGTGTGTCTCTAACATGTTGTCATCCCAACGTGTTACATGTTGTTGCTTTGCAGTGGACTTCCATGTCTACATATTATGAGTTAGTTATTCTTTTGTGTATGATATTTATGTTTATGGCGCTACTGCGATTGGACATGGTGAGATGACATGGCACATAGTTATGTTTAGGCAACAAAAGCACATGGCCCATCCACCTCTCCTCCTGCCAATCCTATAGGCGCCCTCATGCTGATTATATTATGTCGTTACTGGCAGTGTTTAAATCTGGTTCTTTTTCGGGAGTTTTTCCTGGGGTGATATGAGGGTCCAAGGGCAGAGGGGTGTCGTACACTGTAAAGCCCTCTGAGGCAAACCATGTTTTGTGATAATGGGTTCTATAAATAAAATTGATTTGACTTGACTTGACTTGACTTGATACTGTCCTGGTGTGTTTCATGTGCACACGACAAATTCCGTTCATTTGCATTCTAAAGTGATGCTGTCCAGCAACGATTCATTCACACATGAAAGGTGTCTTTTAGCATTGCGCACTTATGCCAAAAGCACTGACAAAGTGCCAGTTTTTTTTACAAGTTTTGAATAAGAACGGGCTGGTATCTCTGGTTTGCAGAAGCCTACAACTTTTTCTTTCCAATTCTTTGGGCAATTGGGTTGAGGACATGGGGTAAGTACATATACATCAAACTAAACTGTTGTCAAACTGCCAAAAGGCATCTAAGAAACTGATTATCCAACACTCATGCCCGCTCAACATGTTCAACAGTCATCACATATTGCTGCTTTGCGATGGACTCTTTTGTGTCTGTCTGCACTTGCTTATGTTTAGGCAACAAAAGCAAATGCTAAAAAAACATGGGGACGTCAACAAATGTGGCTGGCACAGATGGTTAGGATTAGAGGAAGGAGGCACATGGTAAGGTGAAGAAAAATAAAGATGAATCAGATCCGAAGAGGACAATGGACTCCCACATGAAAGTTTGGGGTTTGTTGGATCCATCCACTGCCCGTCCTGACAGCCCTACAGACACCTTCATGCTACTTATATCACTCTGTGACTCACAGCATTTCAACCTGACGCTGTATCATGTAGACTTGACAGTTTCTGTCCAGCAATGTTCTGAAGTGACACTGCCTGTGTGCATATCATATGGAAGTGGCAGGTGTTGTGCACCTGGGTTCTAGGTGATGCCATCCAGGGATGCAAAAGGTGGCTTTTGGTGGTGGAATCTTATGCTGAAAGCACTGGAAAAGTGGCGGCATTTGACAACTTTGGCAAAGAGAAATGAGATCTGTTCCAATAGGTCAGATTCAGACAGTTTATTCTTTCTTTTTCTTATGTCTCTGTATGTTAAAAGGCTGGTGTTATAGCTTTGGGATCATCTAAATTCATAATTACACAGAAGCCTATAAAAAAAACCAAAAAACTCGTGGTCATTGCTTCATCTCCATACATGTTGTTGCTCAGGGTGAATTTATGCATTTCAATTTAAAATTTACTTTGCATTCAGTCTGAGCATACCAAATCACTGTTTATCTCTTTGCACATCTCTCAATTTACTGATTTCATTCTTGGTCACATTCAAACCTTGCACCCATTTAAACACTGCAAGCCAAGAAAGATGTGGGAATTTATCATTTAGGCCTAATATGTGGTTGCAGTTTTCGGTTTTTCAGGTTTGGAGAACATGACACCTGTAGCTGGGAGACTCACAATGTCAGTGTGTTTCTGTCTTTACTCTTCTTCCTGAGCTTCCACCTTCTCCCCCTCAGCGAGGGTCAACGTCCCCGCTCTACTTTTTGTAAAATACCCATTATCCTGTTGACATTTCCACCGGTGTGCAGCACGTTAAATAGCACAACGGCAGGATCACTTCATCTGATTTACGACACTTGTTACCCTGGTGTCAGGGAAAAATGTCACTTTGGTTGTTTCACTCATGATAAACGAAATGGTTTGGAGATGCAGAACCTGCAGGCTGGGTAAGGGAGAGGTCACACGTTATAAATGTGCTGGGTTCTTGTGACTCAGATCAACATTTCAGCTTTAAGATACTTTTTCATCTGTACATGGTTTGATATTGAACTTGAACTGCAATGTTTGATCCCACTGCCATCAAAGCATAAAAACATGTGTTGTATTATTTCTGGGTGTCATTCTGGGCTTTTGCCTTGGAATCTGACATTTTTACTATTTTTCACCTGAAGATATTTTTAAAAAATGTTTATTTATTTATTTATTTATTTTTTTACCATATTTGGCATATGGAGAAATGTACATGCTACTTCCACTAGTTGCACTGTCACAATCAATGTTGCTGCAAATCATTTACATATCCCAGGCTAGTAGTAGATAGTAATAATAATAAAAAATCTACTTAGCATGTTTATAAATATGTATATATGTATGCATACTGAAAATAATTCAATTTTTGTGTTTTTTCTTTTTTTTTTACCAAAAAAACAGCAGCATCATGACTAAAACCTGGCATTTAAAGGGTTAAAATTCTGAAATGCATATTTGATATTTATGATTAGGACTGCTGTTGGCTAAAAATTTACTCAAGGAAAGAAGATAATAATATTCATGTAAAATATGTTTTAAAGCTGAATTCTGAAAAGCACATTTTTGCACAGTGGTACGAGTGTGCCCCAAGGGTTAAATGTGTGATTTTTGTTACCTAAACATAAACGCGTGCAGCATAATCCCACAGTATGCTTTTGTTGACATCACAGTAGTGGCATTCTGGAACGTTAACAGCAGGGATACCCAGAGCGTAATATGTAGACGCAGAAATCCACTGCAAACAGGCAACATGTGACGACTCGGGATGAAAACATGTTGGAAAAACAGTGATGACTCTCTAAATTACAACTAGTCATGTTGTGTGTTGGTATTGATTAGTGGTCTGCAGCCTGGCAGCCGTCACATGTGACACACCATTCACCACCTTCAGCTTTTTGGATTAATCTGAGTGGTGTTTACATCTCCCGATCTTAGTACAATCTGTCCTGGGACTTGCACCAGTGACTATCACATGCAAACTTCTCTAACCTTTAAAATCACACTGAGATGTTTGAACATTGTAAAAACTCATCAGACATTCGCCTGGTCCCGCCCACAGAGACTCAGAGGGGAATGGACTGCTTGTTATGGAGCTGTCCAGTGCGAAGACAAAGATGATGTCAGACCAGTGAGGCGAGCTGAGGCCATCAGACTGCAGGGACCAGCTTCTTGTTAGGTCAGCTCGTAAGAGCACTTCGTTAGGACACGTCCTGCGCCATTAATTTGGGCAGCTCGCTGGACAGAGATAAATGGAAAAAGTTAGAGGGAAGGATATGTGTGTGTGTGTGTATGTGTGTGTGTGAAGACCTCATTGTAGGCCCCATTAGGCGATGCCTGGTGGAAAACAGAACAATGAGAGAGAAAAAGAGAGTGAGGAGGAGAGATAATCTGATAAATGTTGTCAATTTAACATCTGCAGCATGACATGAAATCAGTGTTATCTCAACTCATGACATCCAAATTATTTCAAATCCTTTGTTTGGTGTATGCATATTTGTTTTAGGATTGATTCATAGATCCTTTAAAACCTGAGCAAAGTGGTGGATTCATTCCTAAAAGTGGGAAGAAGGCCATGAGCAATTTAATAGGAAACAGCCCCAAAATGAGCAAGAAACTGAAAAGTTACAAGAAAATAGTCTTTTAAAAAAGAAATATTAAAAAACAAAAAAAGCCTTAAGAAAAACATATATTTTTCTCATGACATGATTTTATATATCTAATAATCCTCTTAGGTAATTTTCAGGTAATTTTCTTATCACCTTTTTCATTTTTTTTGGCAATATGAGGGACATACCTTGCCATGTTGCTCAATACCTTTTCCCCCATGTTTCTAAAATAAATCAAACCAATTTTCTCAGGTTACACAAGTGTAAACATTTTTGAAAGGCATCTGAATGCAGCACAACCAAAGTTATGTCGAACCAGGTGCGAAAGGGTGTTCTAACGGTGGTGTAATATGTATTAGGAGGGATATCGGGCTCATTCATCTGAGTGATTTGGACTGAATCGTTTTAAGAAATTTAGCAGACTAACTTCCTGGTTTCCATTATTTCCATTTTTTTCTTAAAAATGAGCCTCATCTCACTGAGACCAAGTTCAACTAGCCCAAAGCTGAGTGGCTGGTGAATTCGCTCCAGCAATTTTGAAACCAGGGAAAATTAGCATGATTTCTCTCAAAAACATGGGACAAATTCAATAAACATCTTAAAGGCAAGGCAACTTTATTGGTATAGCACATTTTGTACAGCAAGGCAATTCAAAATGCTAAATAAAAATAAAAAAGCAAACCAAAAACCAAATAAGCAAATGAAAATGCAAATACATTCTATACAAATAATATATAAAACAATTTAATAACCCAAAAATAATAAATACTTACTAATTTTAAATAAAATTTCTGGAAAATCCTTTCCAGCTTTTTTAAAATTGCCTGTTTTTGCACAATTTGCTCAGGGTTCAGTAGTTATATATTTGTGAAAGGCATCTGCTCCAGAGAGGAGGCACTCAATTTGATATATGAGGATTCATACCTTTTAGTTTGTTTGTTTTTATTCTATCATGCAAGATGCATTTGTACAGCGCAGGTTGGGCAACATAAAAAAAAGGGTGCAGGTGCATTATTTTTTTATTTTTTTCATTTTTTTACTACTTGTCTGTATCTGTTACTGTCTATTTCATAATAGTAGGGTTACATCAAATGATGCATTAATTTTTTATTTATTTATTTATTTAAATAAAAGAGAATGTCAAACTTGTAATTTAGTTATTATGTCCAGTTGTGTCAAAAACAGATTAAAACAACTGGTCAAAAAAGGCATCTCAGTTTAGTGCAAGACAAGTGATGTCAATCCAGTTTTCAAAGGGTTAAAGGACATAAAGCTTCTAAACTATTCTGGTCAGGGTAGTTTTCAGAATGAGTGGACAGCTTTTTCGCAGGGATTTGAACCCCCTGATTCAACATGTTAAAGAGGCTGTTGTCAAATACATTAGAGATTTTGCTAATTGGTTAAGTTTGAAGAAGGTTAGGTAAAATAAGGAGTGAGAGTGAGACAGTTCAGGCCTGTGAAGATTTATTGGGGGACAAATATTTGGAATTGCTTTCTTTAGAGGACAATGATCTGTGACTCTGGGTTAATGGGGACATTTACAGGACATATGGTTCGTCAATGACAGAGCTGCACAGAGCCAATGTGACATATGGCTTTAAATAGCTAGCTAGCTAGTTAGCCAGCAAGGTTGTATTGTGACAGATGGTTTGGTTAGAGCACAGTAGCCCTGCGGCTCGTTGGCGAAAGGAACGCCGTCTAATTCCACTATCGCTACGTGGATTTACGGCTGATACTGTCCCAGGAGAGTTATTCACTTCTCACTTTCATTTCATCTCTTTCCTCCATGCTTCCTCTGTGTTTGTGCTCTCTTGTTTTGTCTTCTCTCGCTGCCTCTCCTCTCCCCTCCTCTTGTTTTTTTCCTTGTCGTCTCATGAATATGACACAAGATGTATGCAGTATGCGGACATGCAGATCACCAGCAAGGCCCACTCAGGCATGAAATGTACAGATCGTCATGTAAACTCATCATGTTATTTTTTTGTGTTAGCTGCTGTCAGTCCGGCATCGTGATTTATTTATATTTCTGTGTCTTATTTTTAATTCATGATTTAATTCATGACGCTTTGCAGTCAAAAGGGGAGCTGCTGCTTGTTGGTCTTTTTCTTAAATTTAGCAAAAATACTTTATACATATTACTTTTGCAACCCTGCCTACAATGTTTGCATTTTTTATCCCCCATGATGACGGCCCCCATTTCTGTTATCCAGTGCAGTTTCAGGCGATGGTGTCCATCCCAGCACACTTTATGTCAGGAGTTTTCCTGTGAAAATATAGAACATTTTAAAAGGAAGGGAAGGAGATGATTAATAGGTGCTGCATATAAATTCTTGCCAGAACTGAGAGCAATGAAGGAGTTCTACAAAACATATATAACAAATGGAATGAAGATCTTGGCATAACAGATACAAAAGAAAAATGGAAGCAATGTTTACAACTTCCATATAAAAAAATGAAAATTTACATTTGATTCAGTGTAAATGAATGACAAGTACATGTTATCATAGAGATAAAATTCATACATATGACACTTTTGAGCCAAATGTCTAAGACGTGGCATTCAGAGAGACTCCCTCATACATGCTGTTTGGTACTGTGAGATATTTAGAAAAACTTGGAAGGATATTGAGAAAAGGATTTCAAGAACCTGCAATTGTGGAGTAGTTTTTGCCACCAACCATTTGTCTTTTTCAAAATGTTGGGAATATGAAATACCCAACAGGGTGGCAAGTTTTTTTTTTTTTCATAAGAAACTAATACTGCAAAACTGGAATAATAAGGAAGCACCCACACTGCAAAAATTGAAAACTTTAATGAAATATTACTTATTTGTCTTGAAAAGACAATGCTGGATGACAGTAATAAAGAGAAGCAATTTTCTAAGATTTGGAGCTCTCTCTATGAAGCTCTATAGATTTGAGTCGCAAATCACCCAAAGGAACCGGAGTAGTAAATTCATCCTGTCCTTTTTAGCATGTGTCTGCATTTGTGTGTGTTTGTGTGTGTGTGCCTTTATGTATATGTATGTGTGTGTCTGTGGGCAGGGATCAGGCAGGTGTGTGTGTTTTGGCCCGTGAGTGTGTTTGTGTGTGTGTATGTGTAATAAGATTGTACCTTAAACATAGTTAGATCATGACATTTGATTTCTAATCCCGTTGCCTCTCTGGAGCATTCCTGTTCCCTTCTTTCCTAGCTTTCCAGGATCCTGGCCGCAACCCTGGCTGTGCCTGATCGTGGTGATATCTGTGCTGGCGCTGTGACCCTGCCTTTGGTTGTGCTGTGGCTGCACTGATACTGTACCCCCCACACACCCTGATGGTGGTCTTGGTCCTGGTTGCACCGATGCTGTTATAGCCGTTTGGACACCTCCCTATCAAAATATGCATGGGACTCTTATCAACACCCACAATATCATCATAGAGTGCATTTGATAATTTCACACCTATTGTTATTGTAATATGACATGCATCTGTTTCTATTATTGCTGTGCATCTCTCCCCCTCCCCCCTCTCTCTTTCTCTTTCCTTTTTGCCACAGTTATATTTCATTTTTTATTTACTCTAATCTCTTGCACGTCTGTCCATTCTGGAAGAGGGATCCCTCATCATCCTCTGCTGCTCTCCCTGAGGTTTCTTCCTTTTTTTTCCCACGTTATGGGGTTGTTTTTCGGGAGTTTTTCCTTGGGTGATGTGAGGGTCCAAGGGCAGAGGGATGTCGTACACTGTAAAGCCCTCTGAGGCAAACCATGTTCTGTCATAATAGGGTCTATAAATAAAATTGACTTGACTTGACTTGAAACAATGATAATATAACATACTGAAAATTAATTATACTGTATTCAAAATTTTACTCAGTCAGTAAAAGAAACAATTATGAAAAAAAGAAACCATAGAACAGCATATTTCAGTTTTTCCTTCACTTATGTACTTATGTGAAGCTGTGTGTCTTCCACTTTCTGCATTTGTTGTTCTTTGAAATTTAGATTCATGAACTCTTTCTGAGTGGCTGAGAGCTTTTGGGGAGCTCCTGTGTTTTTCATGTCTTGACACATCAAGCTGATGCGCTGATAATGAGCTCGGCAAATACAGAAAATAAGATGTGAAAATATGGGAATTTAGAGGAGTTCATTAAGTGGGGATCTTATTAAGTCATGGATGTACAATTCCGATGTCACCAGGCGTGTCTCGAAAAGTGGCTTCAGCACTCACATGACTAGCAGTCTGCATGTGTTAGTGTTATGATTAAAAGTGGATTAGCCTGTCTTGATCTGACAGGAAGCACACTGTCTGCCTGTGTGAGGAAACAGCTTTCATTTCTTATTTACTTATCTTAATTTATTTTCTTCTTTCTGTCACATTCCCATCAGCTAATTTACATTCCTTCTTCAGGACAGCAGATCATTTTAAAGTGCAGTTTGATGTAGTTAAATGTAATTATAAGTGGCAGACATGGTAGGATGATTTGGAGCAATAGAGAGTGCAGTGAATGTAAATGGGCTATAACATCTACAACGAATGACCCTGTTCTTCTTTAAGCACAAATTACAACTTAACAATATGACAAGTGTACATTATATGTGTGGATATGAATATATTAGTTAGATATAACAGTGTGTGCCTCCATTTGACTCCCACAGTGTGTGTAATGGAACATGCGTGTGTATTTCTGTCTTTTTAAAAGTGTTATGTATCTGTTGACCGGATTGATGCTTCATCCGTCAGACAAAGAGTTTTACATGCGCGACATAAACAGACCCAGTCTCCAGAGGAAAATGCCATCATATTACGCTTTTGCAAAAAGTGCTGAAAAAGAAGGAATGTGTCCTTAAAAAATTATTTTTGTGTCATTACTTCAGCAGGGGTCCAAAGGAGAACCAAAAATTGCACACGGCAATATCCCAGCTAAAAATCAGCAATAAAAAGCTAAACCTCACCCACGTTTGGAAGCTAAAAATACGCTTGAAAAAGAGATATGGGTCACTAAATAACTGCCAATGTTTTGGGGCTAAAAAAAGCAGCTGGGGAACAATGAGTTCCCAAAATTCACCCATGTTTTGGGGTTAAAAAGCCACTGGAAAATGAGCCCAAAGTACCTAAAAACTACTAATGACTGGGAGCTAAAAAGCAGCAGGAAAAACATTGATGGGTTACTAAAATTCACCCATGTTTGAGGGATAAAAATTTGCTGAAAAAAGAGCCCGGGTCCCAAAAAGTCATCCATGCTCTGGAGCTAAAAAAGTAGGTACAAATTGGTACAAATGACCCATAATTGCAAGCTTAAAAATATTGGAAAAAGAGTATTGAGTTCCCTTAAAATTACCTACTGTATACTTGGTAGTTCAAAAGACCATTGGGTCCCTGGAATCACTAAAGTTTGGGGGGCTAAATGCTGCTTGAAACGAAAAGGAAAAGGGGCAATTGAGTCCCAAAAATCACCTGTTTGCGAGCAAAAAAAAAAAAAAAAAAAAAATTACAAAAGAGTCATGAGTTTCCTAAATAACCTATACCTGGGAGTTAAAAAGAGGAGTGGATCCCCCAAAATCACCCAAGTTTGGAGGCTGAATGGTGCTGAAAAAAAAAGCCCTCGGTCCTTAAAAATTACTCATGTGTGAGGGCTAAAATGCTGTTGCAAGCCAAAATACATAGAAAATACAGCAACAAGCTCCCTAAAAATTACCCATACTTGGATTAAGGTTTAAAAAAAGAGCAATGGGCTCCACAAAATTACCCAGCTAAAAAAAAAAAAATCAAAAATATCGCTCAAAACCTGGAAAACCTGCCGAATGAGGGGAAGTGGAGCTTTACTATAAGAGAACAAGCAAGCCAGCCTGATCCAACACAGAGCTGACGCACACACACATACACACACACACACACACACTCAAAAAGAAGGAAGAGTGGGAAAGGGACATTTTGGGGCCAGAGAGCACTGCTGCCAGTGTGCAGCAGTGGGGAAGAAGTTAACCAAGTCTCAGTGATACAAAGTGGGTGTTTATTCTTCCACATGCAGCAGAAATAAAATGCCTGCTCACTTGTTTTAAGCCGTCTAGCTGGATATGAACACCAGTTAAATGTAATGAGATTTACAAAGTGAAGCTGACCCCGAAAGGGAAAGTAATTAAAACTGTAATTGGGTTGAACTCCCTGTCATTTGTGCGCCTGCCAGCGTGTGTGTCACATGTGGCGAACCCTCAACATGTGGAGGACATCCTCATGCGCCTTCAACTACTAATGAGCGAATCTTGGACCGAAATGTGTCACGTGACCACATTTCTGCCAGGTTTGTACCAAACCTACATGTCACACACACACACACACACACACACACACACACACAGATTTGACAACACACACCGTTGCTCACTGAATGTGCGAGAGCCTGTCAAATGGGGCAATTGAAAATCATCACACGTTCAAGTGCATGCATGCGTGTCTCATTCATGACATGAAAAACACAAAGAGCAGCAGCAACTGTTTGCATTAACCTTTCACACAATCATTAAATATGAATGTAATGTACTCGTGTTTTTTTGCATAATAGAATTGTTTACTGTCGCCAGCCTTCCAGATGTTATAAATGTGCATCGCTGCACATGCACATTATTTTCAGACTGTTGCACATGTGGACATCTACACACACGACATAGCTCAGTCATGAAGGTTCATGCAGCCCAGTTGCTACAAGAAAGTGTTGCCATTAGATGTCTCTGCAAACCGTGAATAGGTTACATTTGCGCATTTCACTAGAAAAGACCACACCTCAACAGGAGAATCATTTTGACAATTTATTGACATGAACGTAAACTGGTATAAACATTGATGTTGAATTACTGTGGGACGTATGAGTGCGGTGTGGGGAAGCTTCGGTGGGGAATCCACTGCGGCTCCCGGGCACGACGGACCCTACGGAGAGAAGGAGGAAAAAGGAAAGAGGTTAACGGGGGGTTGCAGAATACGAGAATGAAAGGGGAAGAGTGGGTTAGGAGGAAGAGGCGCAGTTGAGGTGCGGTCCTGCTCCCAAAATTCTGCTAGATAGCTTCACTTCATACATTGTTTGCTGTCTGCCATTGTTTCTGAAGTGTTGTTTCATGAGCTGACTGTCATCGGGAGGGGGAGGGGATGAAGGAATGGCGTGCCACCGAGGAGTCAAGTCAAGTCAATTTTATTTATAGAGCCCATTATCACAAAACATGGTTTGCTTCAGAGGGCTTTACAGTGTACGACATCCCTCTGCCCTTAGACCCTCACATCACCCAAGGAAAAACTCCCGAAAAACAACCCCTGTAACGGGGAAAAAAAAGGAAGAAACCTCAGGAAGAGTGGTAGAGGATGATGAGGGATCCCTCTTCCAGGACGGACAGACGAGCAACAGATGTCGTAAATAACAAATGAAATACAATCATGACAAAAAGGAAAGAGAAAGAGAGAGGGGGAGAGGGGGGAGAGAGGCAGAGCAATAATAGAGACAGATGCATGTCATATTACAATAACGGTAGTTGTGAAATTATTAATTGCACTCTATGATGATGTTGAGGGTGATGATAACAGTCTCATGCATATGTTGATAGGGAGGTGTCCAAAGGCAAGATCACAACATCAGTGCAACCAGGACCAGACCACAATCAGGGCGAGCGGGGGGCACAGTATCAGTACAGCCACAGCACGAGCACAACCAAAGGCAGGGTCGCAGCAGGAAACATACCTGCCAAGCTGCAGACCAGTGTTCGAGACCACAAACAACAAAATTGGCTGTGATTTAGTGAGTCGTTGCTAGTTTTCCAGCAGCTTTTTATGCACCAAATGTGGTTAGTTTTTTTTCGGTATCCATTACTTTTTTTCCAATGGCATTTTAGTCCCAAATGAGTAATTTTTAGGGACCTGCAGATTTTTTTCCCAGCTGCATTCAGCCCCCAAACTTGGGTGATCTTTCATCAGCTTTTTAGTCCCTAAACATAGGTGATTTTTAGGAACCCATGGCTCTTTTAATCTCCCAAGAGTAATTTTTAGGGACCTCATTTTTTTTTTTTTTTGCTCGCAAAATTTGTGATTTTTAGGAACCCCTTGTTTTTTTCCCAGCAGTATTTTAGTTAAAAAAAAAAGCTGGAGAATTTTTTAGGGACCCAGGGTTTTTTTTTCTAACAACATTCAGCCCCCAAACTTGGATGATTTTTTGGAACCCATTGCTTTTCAAATCCCAAGTTAAGGTAATTTTTAGGGATAGGAATGCTTTTCTTTCAGTGCTTTTTTTAAGCTCGCAAATGGGTGATTTCTAGGAACTTCTTGCCCCTTTTTTCCAGCAGCATTTAGCCCCAAAACTTGGTTGATTTTAAAGGACCCATTGCTCTTTTTAACTCCTAAGTAAAGGTAATTTTTAGGAAAGACAAATGGGTGACTTTTAGTCACCATTAGGAACCCATTGCTCTCTTCCCAGCAGCTTTCTAGTCCCCAAACATGAAGGATTTTTAGAGACCAAGGTTTTTTTTCCTAGCTTTTTTCCATTTTTCCCTCAACATCTTTTTCCTAGCTTTAAAAAAAATAAAAAAATGCCAAACCACTAATTTCTTGCAATTTGTGGATCATTTCTTACTAAGTTGCTCATTGCCCCCCCCCCCATGTTTTTGAAAGAAATCACAGCAATTTCCTCAGGGTTCAAAGGTTGAAATGCTTGTGACAGCAGCACAAGAAAAGTGATGCTGCTCAAAAGAGTTAAAAAACAGCCCCTGAACATTTATGATACATGATGTTTGAATGATTTCATTTATTTAACACAAAATGATATGTCTGACAAACAACAGTATATGAAACTATACTGCAGATGTATATTCTCCCTGACACAAAAGCAATAAATTCAACCTCTACCTGTAACCATTTGATGTTTTTTGTTTTCTCTTTGTATCTTCCTTTCTTGTCCTGTTTTGGATTTCAAGGCAAAACCAGGGACTATAGGTGTCTGTTTCAGCCACGTGCTTGCAGCCATAACAATTTCTGTAGACCTGCCAAAGCTCACGAGGAAAATAAAGCTAAAGAGACGAGTGCAGGTGGTCTGAAAACAGAGGCATGAAACAACAAAGTAGCACATCACCTTGGACAAACAAACAAAGCACAAATGGACATGCACCAGTATATGTAGCACTGAGCTGATGAGGGAAAATGGGAAGCAGGTGGTGAGGTGGGCTGGGAAGGCCAGGTGACTGAGACTGGTTATTGTAGGGCAGCAGAGAGTGGCTGGGGTGCTATCCAACACCCTAACCCAACTCTAAGCATCCTTCACTCGGCTCCTCTCCTCACGTCGAAGTCCCTCCCACAGGGGATGCAGGCGGAGGAGTGGAAGAGGAGACACGAGGAGAGAGGAGGGGAAGCTGTGAATTGTGACAGTAACAGATGACGTGCTGATCAGCTGATCAGCTGATCAGCTGTCACACTGACAAGGAGAGAAGAATCCTTTCAAATCTAATTCATATAGGGATCAGAGTTATAGTTATTTAGGTCATTTATTTCCTTACATTAATTATCTGCACAGTTATACCACACAGCCTGTCTGTGTAAGAGTGTGTGTTAGTGATGACCCCGGGTGAGCTTATTAAAAATCATCCCAGAATTTGGGCGGGCGGGTCATAAAGTGACAGAGCAGGATTCGCAATAATTTATCAATAATTGAAAAAACTACAACATTATTTTGCCACCACCTCTTCCTCTCCTCTCTCTCCTCTCTGTCACACAGCAGAGGCTTCATCATCAGCTGCTGCGTTGCGTTATTCTGCATCTGAGCATGAACATTTGTTCAAGTCTTACAAATTTAGATGGATTTCTCCGGTCATAATGTGCATTGTGAAAATATGTCCCTCTGCACATATGAAGGTCTAACAGCGTGTTTTAATATCAAGGAAGCGTCTCTGTGTCCACACTGAATAGGCAATATTAAATATACACATAAATAAACCTCTGTAGGGTATCAGCTGTGTGCACAAGATCATACTGGAGATCCATCCATCCATTTTCTTCCGCTTATCTGGAGTGGGGTCACGGGGGCAGCAGCCTAAGCAGGGAAGCCCAGACTTCTCTCTCCCCGGCCACTTCATCCAGCTCTTCCGAGGTGGATCCCGAGGCGTTCCCAGGCCAGCCGAGACACATAGTCTCTCCAGCATGTCCTGGGTCTACCACGGGGCCTCCTGCCGGTGGGACGTGCCCTGAACACCTCACCAGGGAGGCATCCAGGAGGCATCGTAATTAGATGCCCGAACCACCTCATCTGGCTCTTCTCAACACGGAGGAGCAGCAGCTCTACTCCGAGCTCCTCCCGGATGACCGAGCTTCTCACCCTATCTCTTGGGGAGAGCCCGGCCACCCTACGGAGGATGCTCATTTCGGACGCTTGTACCCGCGATCTCGTTCTTTCGGTCACTAGCCAAAACTCGTGACCATAGGTGAGGGTAGGAACGAGGATCGACGGGTAAATCGAGAGCTTTGCCTTTCGGCTCAGCCCCCTTCACCACGACAGATCGGTGCAGAGTCCGCATTACTGCAGACGCCGCACCGATCCGCCTGTCGATCTCTCGCTCCATCCTTCCCTCACTTGTGAACAAGACCTCGAGGTACTTAAACTCCTCCACTTGGGGCAGGATCTCATCCCCGATCTGGAGCGGGCATTCCACCCTTTTCCGGCTGAGAACCATGGCCTCGGATTTGGAGGTGCTAATTCTCATCCCGGCCGCTTCACATTCGGCTGCGAACCGATCCAGAGAGCTGGAAGTCATGACCTGATGAAGCCAACAGGACCACATCATCTGCAAAAAGCAGAGACCCAATCCTGAGGTCACCAAACCGGACCCCCTCAACACCCTGGCTGCGCCTAGAAAAGTTATGAACAGAATCGGTGACAAAGGGCAGCCCTGGCGGAGTCCCCCCGGGGTGAAAACCGCATTGCTCCTCCTGAATCCGGGGTCCGACTGTCCAGCGGACCCTCCTTTCTATTACCCCTGAATAGACCTTACCAGGGAGGCTGAGGAGTGTGATTCCCCTGTAGTTGGAGCACACCCTCCGGTCCCCCTTCTTAAAAAGAGGGACCATCACCCCGGTCTGCACTGCCCCTGATGTCCACGCAATGTTGCAGAGTCGTGTCAACCACGACAGCCCCACAACATCCAGGGCCTTAAGGAACTCCGGGCGGACCTCATCCACTCCCAGGGCCCTGCCACCGAGGAGCTTTTTGACCACTTCGGCAACTTCAGCCCCAGAGATGGAAGAGCCCACCCCCGAGTCCCCAAGCCCTGCTTCCTCACCGGAAGGCGTATCGGTGGGATTCAGGAGGTCTTCGATGTATTCCTTCCACCGATCCACAATGTCGAGGTCAGCAGCGCCCCGTCCCCACCATACATAGTGTTGACAGAGCACCGCTTTCCCCTCCTGAGACGCCGGATGGTGGTCCAGAACCTCTTTGAAGCAGTCTGGAAGTCGTTCTCCATGGCCTCACCGAACTCCTCCCACGCTGACGGCATCCCTTACCGCCGGTGTCCACCAACAGGTTCGGACAGGCACCGACCACCTTACGGCCACAGCACCGGTTGGCCGCCTCAGCACTGGAGGCACGGAACATGGCCCACTCCGTCTCAATGTCCCCTGCCTCCCCCGGGACATGGTTGAAGCTCTCCCGGAGGTGGGATTTGGAGCTTCTTCTGACAGGAGACTCTGCCAGACGTTCCCAGCAGACCCTCACAATGCGTTTGGGTCTGCCAGGTCTGACCGGCGTCCTCCTCCACCATCGGAGCCAACTCACCACCAGGTGGTGATCGGTTGACAGCTCCGTCCCTCTCTTCACTCGAGTGTCCAAGACATGCGGCCCCAAGTCCGATGATGCAACTACAAAGTCGATCATCGAACTGTGGCCTAGGGTGTCCTGATGCCAAGTGTGCATATGGACATCCTTATGCTTGAACATGGTGTTCATTATTGACAATCTGTGGCGAGCACAGAAGCCCAATAACAAAACACCACACGGGTTCAGATCGGGGGGCCCATTCCTCCCAGTCACGCCCCTCCAGGTCTCACTGTTGTTGCCAACGTGAGCGTTGAAGTCCCCCAGCAGAACGAGGGAGTCCCCAGAAGGAGCACTCTCCAGCACCCCCTCTAAGGACTCCAAGTATTGCCACCCCTGCCCGGCGCCTCTCACCTGTGGCAACTCCAGAGTGGAAGAGAGTCCAACCCCTCTCGAGAGGACTGGTTCCAGAGCCCATGCTGTGCGTCGAGGTGAGGCCGACTATATCTAGTCGGAACTTCTCAACCTTGCGCACCAGTTCAGGCTCCTTCCCCACCAGAGAGGTGACATTCCATGTCCCCAGAGCTAGTTTCTGCAGCCGAGGATCGGACCACCAAGGTCCCTGCCTTCGGCCGCCGCCCAACTCACACGGCACCCGACCGCTTTGGCCCCTCCTACGGGTGGTGAGCCCACTGGAAGGAGGCCCCACGTCGCCTCTTCGGGCTGTGCCCGACCAGGCCCCATGGGTACAGGCCCGGCCACCAGGCGCTCACCATCGAGCCCTACCCCCAGGCCTGGCTCCAGGGGGGGCCCCGGTGACCCGTGTCCAGGCGAGGGACACTTTGGACCATTTTTCTTACTCAACATAAGGGGTCCGGTGAGCTACACTTTGTCTAGTCCCTCCCCTAGGACCTGTTTGCCATGGGTGACCCTACCAGGGGCATAAAGCCCACGACAACTGAGCTCCTAGGATCACTGGGACACGCAAACCCCTCCACCACGATAAGGTGGTAGCGCAGGGAGGGGCATACTGGAGACGTAATCACATAAAACATGGGTGAGAACTTCGTGCCGATGTACTATGTAGAAACACACAGTTTCAGTGTGTGCGGTTCGGGTTCAGGTCATTGATTAATGCACATTAGGTAGGAAGGGAGGACAACTGAAGAGCTGAAGAATTTGATTGGAGGGAGAGACAGGGGAGCAGACTGTGACATACATGTGGTAAAATGTAGGCTATGTTATTATTATTATTATGTGTTTTATATATTTTGCACAATATTTTAGGACACATTGGACCTCATGGAGCAACATTGTATTAAATTTCTCTAATTTTCTGTTTTCTGATTATATACATCTTTATGTATATATATTACATGCTCTGTGATTAATTCATTTAAGTGAATCGCATGCATCAAAATTTCTGTGAAAGTATTTCAATTCATACTTATAAGCACAAATTTCACTCAATGATGAAGTTGCACAAGCGCCTGCATTGTCAACAACATGGTCCTGCAAATATTTCAAAATAAAATGCCTTGTGTAAACAATCAATGGGATTCTATCAACAAAGATGTTGTTAGAGGACTTTTATTACAAAAGCAGGGAAGTTGTATGCTATTTTGAGTGAAACAGACTTCTTTGTATTTCCTTGTCTCTGACAGGGAACCTCAGGGTTCCCTGCTAAATGCTTTGCATTGAAGTGATATTTCAGGCTTGAAGTTTGTACTTCAATGGTATGAAAATTCATGTTACAAAGTCACTGTGGCTTTCAGTGACGCACCGAGTCCAAGGGCACCATGGAACGCAATTAATCAGCATTCATTTTTTTAACACATTTTTTTTTTTTTTAATCACTCATTTACTTTGACTTTCAATTTTTTTCTGCAAATTTCAGGTATTGTTTTTGTAACTTTTGACTAATTCCTTGTTCATTTTCTGAGTTGCTCTTTGCTCTTCCCATATATTTTTGAAATAAGCTAAGCCAATTTGCTCAGGATTCAAATTGCCTTGACTTAATTTCTCAAATGTACAGCTTCACCTCAGGCCCTATATGAAATGAGAGTAATGAGGTCAAAGGTCAGAGTTACAAAGTGGACTTATAAAATCCCTGAGATAGACAAATAAAGATTCACAATAAAGCTTTAAAAATATCTCGGGAAAGCAAAAGAAAGGGAGGAGAGGAGGAGGAGAGCCTCTAATTCAAAGCAGACACTGTCAGGATGTATTCTGTGAAGATGTAAAATGACACTGCCACTCTGACACATATTACAATGTTCATCTGAAGGCTTTTCAGAGAGCAATAGATCTAAATTGATTTTGAAAGAAAACCAAGGTACTGTGCGTCTTTCATCCCAAACTGAAATGCCTTTATTTGGGTGTCAGAGCAAAACAAGGACATTTAAAACCATATTTGCTACACCCACTCCCTTCAGCTGGAGAGGCTTCAGCACAGCCACATAAATACACACAAGTTTTTATTTAGACAGGGTAAGGACAGGTCTGTGTTTTTCTGAAAGATGGATTTAAAAGCCGTAAGCCTTCTGCTGAAATCAGTCTAACCGACACTCAGCTCTGGCAGAGCTCCATTTTGCTGTCATCCTGCTCTGATGCTGAGAGAAATAGGCTTTCTGCATGAATAAAGGAAAGGTGCAGTTTTTGTTTGGATTGCAGCCTTTGTGCTGTATAATGGAAGCAATTTAGAGGAGATTTTAGCGGCTACAGCGAGGGGTCAAGATACTCAAGTCATGAAAGTATATGGAAACTTTCAAGTACAGTATCAAATAATAGATCTGATGGTGAGTTTTCAAGGTTCTGTAGGAGACAACACAACAGCAATAATATAGAAGCAAATCACTATTTGCTATCCGAAGATATAGTGAGGTAATGGCCTTGTGTGTGTGTGTGTGTGTGTTGTAATCCCAGCTTCTCTGTGGTTTGCTGTGGCAAAGCAGTCATACACGATCTTATCCCAACTCATCACATGTTGCCGCTTTGCAGTGGACTTCTATGTCTACATATTATGTTCTAGGTGTCTTTCTACTTTGAAAAAAGACATAAATCTACCCTTTTCCTTGTAGTAATTTGATATGGAAGTACACTGCAAAACTGCAATATGTGAAGACTTGGGATGAGAATGTGTTGCCAACACACAGCACATACTTTTGGTTGCCTACCAAAAAAGTAATCCCTGTTGCCCTTATTGGGAAGAAAATATCCCCAAACAAACAAACAAACAAAAAACATTGCCACTTAGATATATTTGGGTAATGGTTCAGTTTCAGTGTTCTTACCTGGCAAGGGTTGAATTTTTTCCTTTCTATCTTCCTAACCCATTCCTTTTTCCATTTTTCTCTTTTTTCTTGTCCCCCTGAATCCTAGTCCTTCTCACATTATCCCTCTAACTTCCCTTATCCACTTTCCTTACTCCCTTCATTCCTGTGTTCCCTCTCTGAGCCTCTCCTCCCCAGAGCGTCAGTGCTGAGAGTGTTTGCGTTCTCCTGGAGACTCCTCCTGTCAGTCTGCTTGTACAAACCCCAGGGAGAACAGACTGGATTAATAACAACCTGCTTCAGCCTGTCATCTCCTGGAGGAGAACGGGGAAAAAGGAGGAAGGGAGGGAGAGGTGGGCGAGAGAGAGAGGACAGAAGATGAGTAAGGAAGAAAAAAAAAGATGGAAGATGGTGTGAGGATTAACAGAAATTAAGGAGTGAAGAGAGGAAGACACACGGGGATTTGAAAGGAAGAAAGAAAGAGCAGGGGGTTTTCAAAAGGAGGTAGAGAAACAAAAGAGGAGGAAGAGGAGGCTGGAATGAAAGGAAGGAAGAAATAAAGGGGAAGGATGGACAGATGCAGTAGAAGAAAAGATGGGAGAGGC
Source organism: Plectropomus leopardus (assembly GCF_026936395.1). Taxonomy (NCBI): domain Eukaryota; kingdom Metazoa; phylum Chordata; class Actinopteri; order Perciformes; family Serranidae; genus Plectropomus; species Plectropomus leopardus. Next base: position 35,780,302 of record NC_142181.1, on the reverse strand, counting down.
ATCAGGACGTCTGGAGGCAACCTCCGGTAGTGTTAATTAGAGAATTATTTTCTCCTCCCCTTCCTCATTAGCACCCTTCGTCCTCCTCCCACCTACCCCCCTCTTCCCTTCCCTCTCCCTCTCTCCCCCATGCCTCCTTTATCCCTCCACCTCTTCACCCTTCTGTCTTTTAACCAACCTCCTCTCGGCTTCCTTTTCATTAAAGGAAATCTCACCTTCACCTCGCTCCATCCCACCATCCTCTTCACACAGACTGGTTCTCCAGAAATAAAAATAGAAAGCAGAAATAAAACGATTCATTTTATCTGCTGGTGAGTCAGATCTGATCTCATCATCACTGCTGCTTAAACACAACCATCAGTCAGTTCAGCTAAAAAACGATCAGGGACAGCATGTTTAGATTCACTGCCTGCCTTCACATTGTTGTGCCTAAATTTACAGCCGGTTCCTGAAGGGCTTTTCTTTTCTGTTTGTTGAGGTCTTGAAGCTATTTCCATGTATGACATATGAAAATTTCTGAACCACATGAATAAACCTGTTAGAGGGTAGATGTAGCAACACATTTTCACCCCAAATTTGTCAAATATGTGCGCTCTGTCCGTGCTTCTGGCGTAGGGGTGTGATGCCAAAAACCACCTTCCACATCCAACCGCAACATGGCTGGACAACGTCAGACAAGAACATGCTCGGACAGAATTGGTGCCGATGGTGGATGGTGGATGGTGGCATCGGGTGCCTCCAATTCAACGCGCACAGGCATCACCAGGGCACTTCTCTCATTTCTCTCTGCACGCTGAACACAACATGCATCTCTTATTATTCAAATTCTGATACATGAGCACTTTCATGTTACATAAAAGGTTATGGTCATAGTGGTCACTGTCACTTGCAGAAGTTACAGTACACTGTGTTTATGTTTTCTCATGTTTTATCTAATAAGAGATGTATGTTGTATTTAGAGTGCAGAGAGAAATAAAAAGTCCCCTGGTGGTACGCTTCAGGCCTCTTGTGGTTATTTCCTCCTGAAAAAAAAAAAAAAAAATCTTGCCCCTCAGGGCTTCCGTAAATATTCTATAGGTTGTAATGAGAGGGTGGAGAAGGCAATGATGGGTGAGTCAAGTGACAAACCGTCAGACAAAAAAATTCGCAAGTCATCTTTGTAATCACTGCTTTTTCTAAACACTTCTGTTGTGCATTGTGCAATGTCCTCTGTTGTCGACAAATTTTTGATGTCAGTGGTTCTACGTTAAGCTGGTGGAAATGCAGGCTGGTTGATAACACCAGGCTTCCAAGAATCCTGAACGGAACCGTTTCAAGAGCCAGAGCTAAGGTGGTGGCACAAGTATATGAAATGGTTTCAAGTGGAACCTTTTTAAAACGTTCTCCCAGGAACCAAAAAGGGTTCTTTCTTTCTATTATTATTATTATTATTAGTAGTAGTAGTAGTATTATTATTATATTTTTAAAGAAAATTTTGGGGGCTTTTTCCCTTATAATAGAAGGGACAGCTCAAGCCTGAAAGGGGGGGTTTCCTTATAAAACAACTTGTTCTATGATTTCATGGACTAAAACACATTTCCTAAGACCTCCATTTGAACTCTCCAATCTGGTGCCGTCGCTCAGATATACACACAACACATGAATCCTATTTTTACAGAACCAAACAGGTGTTTGACCTGATTTAAACAGCAACCTGTTCTTCTGTTCTCATCTTCAGAAAAACACACACATATACCAACACACATGAGAAAATAGCATTATGCAGCAGTGCTTATGTAAACACACACCTTATCTAACAGTTCCTGTGCCTCAGGCTGCGTGAAGCTTGTCATTGTGTATGCATTTCAAAGTCTCCATTTGTGTGTGTAGTGTGTACAGCACAGTCCGCTGGTGTAAACTCATTCCCAAGATGACACACTCCACGCACATTCAAACAAGTGAGTGTGCAGAGCTGTTGTCTGACAAAAAACACTTCAGATCTCCAAGACGTGTGTTTCTTAAAGATGAAAGCTGTTAATCTTCTCAATGGCACCCACGTAGTTTTAAATTATATAAAAGAGGGCTTTTTTAGGGAAGAAAAGGTTACGATCCTCACTCTGTAATCACCTTAACTTTCAACTAAAAAAGTCGTTTTTCTGGAGGAAATGAATGCACACGTTATCTCTGCATGAAAAGTTCAAAAGTTTAGGAACATATTAAACTTTTGAGAAATATTCTCATTTGCCATCTAACCAGGGCTCAAATGTGAATATGTTTCATCTCAGTACATTGAAATAGAGGTCATACTTCAGTACTGGAAGCTGGAGGAGTGACCTTCAGCACTTTCAAAGCTGTCCAATGTCCATGTAATAATAATAATAATAATAATAATAATAATAATAATATAGCGCCTTTAAAAACAATGTTTACAAAGTGCTTTGATAAACAAAGCCAAAGCAGAAATGGGACACATAGATGGCGATGCAACAACGTAAAGCCAAGTTAAGATAAAATTAAAACTAGAAGATGAATGATGCAGGATGCATAATGTCAATATAAAATATTGCAAAGGAATAGATCAAAAACAACAAAATAAACTAGAAATAAAATAGGTAAAACATAATTTAAAAGGTAAAATAGAATATATAAAAAAGAAATAAAAAGATAATATGAAAAGATGACATCACATAAAGGCAAGTCTATAAAAATTGGTTTTAAGAAGTGACTAAAAAGAAGTCACTGATTCTGCCAGCCTTATCTCCTCTAGCAGGTCCCTGTAAAGCTGAGGGGCCTTGGTGACAAAAACCCGGTCACCTTTAGTTTTAAACCTTGGCTTTGGAACGGTCAGAGAGGCCCCACCTAAGGATCAAAGGCTGCAAACTGGCTCATAAGGGGTTGACATTGCTGTTATTTTTTGTTATGTGGCCAAACCCAGAAGAGCTTTAAAAGTGATCGGTAAAATCTTAAAATCAATTCTATAAATTAACAGGAGGCCAATGAAGTGAAGCCAGGATTGGGGTGATGTGATGTCGTCTATTAAAAACAGTCAGAAGCTTAGCTGCTGCATTCTAAAGGTCCTTGTGGATCAAACCCAGTTGCTAGAATAAATGTTGGCATTGTACGTTTCTCCAAAAAGGCATGAACTTTTAATAAAAAAAACTGTTGTGTGGATAATCAAGGTCCAGGCACTCAGGATGGTTTGAAAACCGTAAAAGGCCCATTTCATAAGGCTAGAAACATTAAAAATAAACCAACGCATATCGGCTTGCGCCCTCTTCAGGGTGTAGTGATATACTCGCCTGGACTTAATAATTTTACACCACAGTTTTTTGGTCATTTGGTTTGGTTGGACCATGTTTTGGCTTCAAAAACCTGCTTTTTGATGGACTATCTCCACTGGAAACACAGCAATGGGTTGCTACAAAACCACCCTAGTTCAGTGCCTAAAAAACAACTGGACACAAAGCAATGACTCGCTTAATCACAACCACTTTTGTTGTTTGTTGGTCTTGAACAGTGGTCCACAGCTTGGCACTTCCTGATGGAAAGTCAGCTCATAAACTATGCTACTTTAGAAACATTGACAGGAACATATAAACGTACAAAACAGCCAGCAGATGCATCAAAGCTGCTGTATTTAGCACTTTTTAACATGATTGTCAAATGAATTGAAGATAATAACTACCCAGATGGAGTGTGTTAATTGACCAGAAATATAAACAGTAAAGCACTTTTACTTCACACCATGTACATACAAAAAAATATATATAAAAAAACTGGGCAAACGGGATTTTTTAGGAATACTTTTCCCTTAGGAAGCTTTGAGCTATTCTATTTTTTAATCTGTGTTGTTTTGTTGTTGAGCTTTAATTAACACATCAAAGAGCTCCAGTGTCCTCTGATGCCATCACCCCGAGGATGAGTAACTTGAAACACCTCTGAAATTAAATTAAACTGTGAAAGACTAATTTTTGGTTGAGGTAGCTGTGTTGAGAATAGAAACATGGCGAGTTCAGTCTTCAGTGTTTTGACCCTCCCAGTTCAAGCTGCTTCAACCCCTAAATGCTCCCTGAAAGAGCTTCAGGGGTGATGGTAACAGCTCTCTCTTCCCCTGGTCAGTTTCATTTAATCAGCAATATTATTCTTTTATGTAAAGCTATGTACACTAATTTCTCCCTCATCTCAGTTAGGTCTGTATTTTTTTTGTAAAATAACATTCTACATGACTGAACCAACATGTTCTCATTCGACATATTTCAGCTTTGCAGTGGACTTCCATGTCTAAATATTACATTTTAAGTATCCACCTGCATTTACTCTTAACATCCTGGGATGCTGCTACCAACAAATGCACATGGTGAGATTATCCTGCACGTGGTTATGTTTAGGCAACAGCAACACATGGCAACCAATGCCGGGACGTCAACAAATGCACATGCTGGCATGGTTGGTCAGAATTAGGAGAAGGAGGCATATGGTAAGGTGTAGAAAAAAACATTACATTCAGACGACATCAAAGTCTAGGTTTGTTTGTTTGATCCATCCACCACTCCCGCCCAGTGTTCTCCCCTGACACCATCCAATACACTGAAAAAACAAGAAACAGTGGGTCTTTGAATTTACAAATGTGAAGTTAGTATATGCAACACAATGTATTTATATTCTGCTTGTGAACACGATTTAGTGAAGTAGACTTAAGTTGTTTATAGATAATGTTGAACGTGCTAGTTTCTTTCATGTAGACTGAAATTGATCAAATTTAAAAAACATACTCAATGTAATCGAGTTGTCTCTACCAGAAATGGAAAACTTTCAAATGTCGCCAGGACGTGTCATTAACCACTCCAGAACAGAAGTTGGCGCTAAGGAGCCGAATGTTGGGTGCCAAATAACCAAGAAAGGCCCTAAGATTGTGAAAGTTGTGGAAAAAGTCTCCATGCTCTGCACCAGCAAGTCACCGACCCCATCACTGAAAAAGTAAGGTCTTCAAATTTATATGTTTTCAAGTTACAGTAACGTTATATAACAATCGCAATGGCCTGCTAACTATAGCTATCAGTGTGTATGTATAGCCTTGATATTTGCATCACATGTTAGGGAACGTGAGCAAGCACCCGCTAGTTAATTTACTGTCGACAGTTAGCGTCAGTAAATGTGTTCGCTGAACCCCCGGACCCGCTGCTGACCATGGTGCTTTGTCAAAGTTAAAGCCGATGGATAGCAGCAGTTAGCCGGCTGTGTGAGTGGATTTCATCAAGCTTTGTTTGTCCCCTGCTCCAGACTGTGACTATAGGGGGTGAGGGGAGGAGGGGAAATAAGAACAAAGTTATGACATATTTAGGACTGTATGTGTGTGTGTGTGTGTGTGTGTCGTTATAATATATATGATAGGCTGTAGGAGCAAGGTAGGGAGCACACATGGGACTCTCATTTAGAAAATTGGCTGTTTGCGTGTCAACAGGCTCCATGAGCCTGCTATGAGCCTTGAGAGAAGGACAGTATTTATTGTGCTTATATATTGTGCATTTAGTGCATACATGGAGCTGTTTTCTCATCCATAGAGGATATACATTGCTATCGTTTATCGCCCAGGCCTAATATTCAAAATCCTATCCCTACTTGCCATTGTGTTCAGAAAGTGTAATCAAAGTAAATGTCTGCATCTTGCACCTTTGCTTTGTGATTGTGTGTGCTTTTTTTTTTTTTGAATGAGACACCTGACTTATCCCAAATTTTTTTTCACAGGTTCGCTGTCCTATTTAGACATCATACATATTCAGAAGGTTCTATAATGGTAAGTGCTCTCATATTACTTTAAGCCCTAAATTTGCATTTTCATTTAACCTTCAGATATATTTTAAAAAGAATATGAGTTGTTGATAGAAAATGTTAAATGTTTTTTTCACATATGATTATAATTGAAAATACAGACTTGCTTTATTCTGCTGGTGTAAACAAGCGAAACGAGAGTGTCATTTGTATGTTTTTAGGCTGTGACTTTCAAGACAAACATTTATTGTACTTTTAAATCACACAAAAAACGAAAACATCGCCATCACACATTGGTTGATTTTAAACCAGAAGAAGTAGACATAACTACAAGGATATCATGTGTGAATGAATTGGAGGAAAATTGTGAGGAGTGTGTTTTGCAGTCAGATACTGCCATTCCTTCAAACAGTCATTCACATTCAGAAGACTTGCAGAAGGTCATAGGGCGAAGATTTGTAGCTGCTTTGCTGAAGTTAGAACATTTGGTCCATGTGCCGACTTAAGCTGTAGATGAATTTCTCAGGGAACTCCATCATTTGATCTGTTCTACCCCTTTTCCATTATCTTGTGACACTGTGAGAGACATCTTTCATCAGAGAAACCTCTCTTTTGATGAACTTGCAATTAGAGAAACTGTTAATGCAATTTGTTCCAGTAATCCGGTGCAAAGGTCCATACAAAAAGGTATCTCTCTAAGTACCACCTATCTGCGTAAGCAGTATTACAAAGAGAACTTCGGGGTTGTAGAGCCAGTTGAATACATTCTTTATACTAAAAACAAACGCAGCTTCCAATATGTCCCAATATCGAAGTCCTTACAGCAGCTGTTAAATAGAGAAGATATCATTACTAAAGTTGTTAAGGGGCCATCAAAGACATGAAGGCACATATTCTGGTGTGTCATATCAGTACAGATACTCAAGGGACGACTTTGAAACTTGTAACCCACTTGGCACCTCACATAATAAGCATAAGCTTTGTGCTGTTTATTGTGTATTGGCTAACTTGCCGTCAGACTCTCATTGTTCACTGTCATCTATCTACTTGTCAGAACTATGCAAAACTGGTGATGTGAACATCTATGGTTATGATAAAATTGTTTAACCCCTTTTATAGGATCTAAAAACTCTTGAGGAGCTCGGTGTTTATGTCCCACTGTTAGGTGAGTCACTTCAGGGTACAGTATTCAGTGTAGTGGCTGACAACCTGGGAGCTCACAGTGTTGAAGGATTTTTTGCAGAGTTTTTCAGTTAAATACTATTGCAGATTTTGCACAGGAAAGAGCAGTGATATTCAATTACATTCTGTTGCATCTGGTGCTTTTAGTCTGAGAACCAAGGAGCTACATCAGACCCATGTCAGACAAGTTCAAGATACAAGTACAAGTTGTTTTGGAGTGAAAAAGGAATGTGTCTTCACACAAAATCTATCTCATTTTCATGTCATCTTTGGCTATCGTCCTGATCTTTCCCATTATGTTTTTGAGGGTATAATCCCGGTGGAACTTGCTCTTTGCTTAACAGTGCTTATTTCCAGAAAGTAATTTAAAATTAGTTGACCTAAACAATGCCATTCTAAAGTATTCCTACAAATGGGATGATGGGACAAACAAACTTCATGCAGTGTCACAAAGTTTCTCCAGCAGGAAAACAGTGGGGGGAAACGCTAATGAGAACTGGAGCTTGCTCCGGTTCTTACCTTTTTTTTGTTGGATCCATGTACCTGAAGATGAGCCTGCATGGTTTGTTCTCATGGACCTGAAGGACACCACAGAGCTTGTTGTTGCCCCTATGCATAGTGATGACTCACTGGCTTTTTTGGAAGGTAAAATCGTAGAGCACAGTGAGAGATACCAAGTGTTGTTCCCAGACATCAAGCTGCCACCAAAACACCATTATTTACCATTATATACCAGCACTACCCACCACTACTCAAAGAGGAGATAGCACAAGTCATTAGACAGAAGTTCCCGGACACATCTGAGGTTCAACTTGCACAGTGTGTGACAACCAAGGGTATAATCTATAGGAAGGGAATGATACCGGCCCACAGAGCAACAGGTGGATTGCCTGAATTTAGTGAAATTGACCATATCTGCATTTTACATGACAGTGTATTCTACATTAAGTTCTGTGGCTGGTATAGAGAGCATTATAGAGCCTTTGAACAACATCACCCACAAGAACATTCACTCTCGTGACATCCAGTAAACTCCTTGATACTTATTCACTGGTTGACTACAAGATTGGATCAGTGACTTTGAAAAGACATGCTGAAATAAAAGGTGGTGTGCAATAATTGAGCCGAGTTTTTATTACAATTTGTAACCTGTGTGTGTGTGTGTGTGTGTGAGAGAGATATGAAAGTCATTAAAAAGTGTAAAAGTAAAAGGTTTTAATTGGAATTAATGAGGTTGTAATTTAAGTTAAAATGTTAGCCATTAAATTTGTCTTAATCTGTTCTATCCTAGTTTCATAATTCTGCCTAGGGTGTCTACAGGTTCAATTTAATAAATATCAGACTTAAAAGTAATTTAAAAATCTGAATCTTTGAATACATATGGTGTTTATTTCAGCATAAGCTTTTTAAGCTGACTTTTGTCAGCATTACTACTAATGCTACTTCTGCATCAGAGAAAGCATCTCTGATTTTAAAACTCTTACTTGCTACTGAAGCTAATCCTGCTTTCATATTGATCTATAGTACTTATATGCAGGTAAAATGAACTAGCTTACATTAAACCTGCAACAATAGTTTTGATAAATGTTGATATGAAAATGTAATATCTCCTGTATGTGCATTTACCATGTTTTACATTATCTTATCTTATCTATTTTTTCTTTTTTCCCTAATCCACTACTATATTTTAAAAACATTTTCACTATAAATGCATACCTGCTGCATGCAGTAATAGATAAATAGGTTTTTACCATTGGATTTGACATTTGAATTATATTGATGTCTGATGTTTAATTTTCTTTGTGTGTGCAGAGTGGCTTTGAAGATGTCTACTCCTGTGATACAAAAGATCATATTGACTGATGGCAGCTCTCAGAACTTGTGTGTGTGAACTTCATGGCAGCTTTAAACTTCAATTTATGGACTCCTTGTTTGGAAATTAGTTCCTCAACTTAACCTCAGTGTCAGAGGTGGAAGACAGAGGCACTCTTAGAGTTATTGATTTGTCAAGGCCAACCACTATGCAACTTGATGATGACAACTCTACTGTGCTTAATCCAGTCCTACACCCCCAAGCATCAAGTCCTTGCTCAGCAACTGACTCTTCATCACGGTCAGGTGAACTTGTGGATACAGACATACTGTCATCAAGCGAGTCTACAAGCTCACTGTCGTCCTGGCCAGCTGTGTTTCATGTACCTAAATCCTCCTATGATGCAGAGTTAAAACTTCAGCAGGCATGTTTAGTATACATTCAAAATGGCACTGCACTTATTCCAGATCCCAAGTTGAAGTCAGCCATCCTTGATGAATTGGTGCGACAAATTCTGCAGTATAAAGTGTATGTCAGTCATAAGGAGATGAAACAGGTAGCCCAGACTCTCATGAAGAAACATCCATGTTTAACTGAGAAGGGCTCCAACACCGGATGTGGTGGATGGAAGACGAGTTTAAAATATAAACTGTCTAACTATCACACACATCTGAGAAAACTTGGGTGCCCAAAAGTGACATTGAACTCTTAAAAAAACAAACCTGCTGGACAGCACAGCGCAGCCTCTGGCATTGAAGTGGCAAAGAGTGCAGAAGTTCATTTTTGCCCAACATACTCATAAGCTGAAACTGAGGAGTCTATAAACCATGCTGAAAGCTTCACTCTTGCATGTAAAGAAGAGGAACAACCGAGAGGTTGTCAGGCTCAAGATGGGAAAGACTTTCGTATTTAGAAGACATGAGGTTGTTCGTGATGCACCATCAGTGGATGATTTCATGGTGAGATGGCCTGCTTTGTTTGAAGTCAGTGAGGTAGGGCTGATCTCATGCTGGGTTTTCATCTTAGATTTGCTGTTGATTAAAGAAAAGGCTTGTGTGTACTGGCAAATTGCTAATGTACCTGATAGCCCATCACTTGTATGTGCTTCATCTCCCTCTTGACAGTCCCAGTCTGCTTTATGTGAGATGGTGACATTCTCCCTGAATCCACTGTGCTTTTTCAGATCAACGCTGAATTTAAGAGAATCACGACTGTACCACTTCAGTCCAAGTTCTTTTCTCAGCTGGACCTCCACTCTGACAACTTGACAAGGCTGTTCCAAAAGGAAAGGAGGACAGCTAGGTGAACGGCTCAAGAGAATCACTGCACAAATTGCCAATGTAAGTAATGCAGGGCTCTCACAGTCTTAGAAAATTTGCTGCTTTTTTGTGTTTACTTTTCATGTCCTTCCACTATTGCATCTTTTTGTAACAACTTGAACTGTTCCTCTATTCCCTTATTTTTCTTCATATTTGTCTACCTCCTCTTTCTTCTCTGTTTTTCCCCTGTTTCTATTTTCTATCTCCTCTTTTTCTAATTCCCTTCAATCCTCCTCTCACATGGAGTGCACGGCAGGGCTCTCACAATCATAGGAAACTTACATACGTAGGAAAAGAAATGTGCAACCATAGGACAGTTTATACTAGTAGATTAAGGAACATGTGCTGAATTAAGAAGCTAATCTAGAAATGTCCTTTCAGTATGATTATGTAGATGCTGGACAAGAGTGCATCATTAAAGGAGTCTGTGTCTACATGGGCGAAGATCCAGATAACCTCCTACAGAAATATGTGGTATGTATATGAATCGGTGCTTATGGTCTTCTTCCATTCTTCTCTTGTTCTTACTCTTGATCATTGCAATGAAATTGTTTTTCGATTAAAAGAATATACATTTTATTTTTTTAAATCAAGTTGTTACTGTTTCATAACCAAAAATCATTACAGTGTTTCTTGTTGCTGGTAAATGAACTTACAGGTAGAATAGAAGGTTCTCAAGACTTGTTGTCATATTCATTAAATATCTCATTGCCTGCCAGCAGTCTGATCTGTGTGTGCGTGTGCTGAAAAAGAGTCCTGTGTTCATACACAACTGTGGTTCTGTAAATGTGCAACAAAGTGGCTCAGATTGAGCCGCACAACATTATTTCAGCCAATCAGCAGGGACATTCAAAGTGGTTTCTCACAGATACTGCCTCCATTTAATTACATGTTCATATAATATTCTGCTGTAGTTACTTGTTGTCTCTAAATTTGCCTCCATTCTAACTTTCACCTTACTAGATCTAGTGTCACTATTTTGTTTATCCTTTTCTCGATGGGGCTTGGTGATTAGGTTAGGTGAAGACACCACCGTTGGGATATATGTTGTCCAAGAACATGCTTCAAGTGATGAAGCAGAGGACATTGGCATTGTTCTTGAAGGCATCAAGGTGTTACAAAACCTTGATAATGTAGCATTAGCTGTTGCTATGCTGTTTGGATTGATTTGCACTGAACCTCAGCTATCCTGCTGACCTCTGCTACACTTGTGAGGTAATCCAAAAGATCTGGATGGAACTGGATGGAGGGAAACTTTCCAACAAAGCACTTACTCTGAAAAACAGGCTCTCCCAGTGAACCGGTCAGACTGATTTGACTGCACTTTTTTTTTTAATGTTTTATTTCTCAGTGACGAGTTTATGCAGGGTTTATAACTTTTTGTTTGCAAATCTACTTTTGATTTGTCAACGGCTATGTAAAATGATGTTTACAGGGTTAACCCTAATGGTTTAATTTCTTATGAAGCCCTAGCTCTTATTTGCCTTGTTCAGTGTGTGGCATGTTTGCTTTTTCTGGTTTACAGTAAAATTAATTTTATTATTGTTATTGTTATTTTCTATTTGCTCTTGAGGGTGCACTTGTGCTGTACTAACATGTCACATGATGTTTTTGAATGTACTGTCATAAGTTAACACTGTTATCTGAGGTGTATGGAGTTTGTATGTACTTCCACTGGTACACTGAAAAGAGTGCAGAAGTTAGACTATGTGTACCATGAATCCATTGCACTTTATGCAGAATTTACTTTTAATTTATTTTTGTTGTGAATTTACTGTGAAAACAGTTTTTGTGTTTTAATGTGATTTGTATTTTCATTATTTGTGTTTTTAAACTTGTGTTTTTGAAGTGTGTGAACGGCAAAGTTAAAGGATCAATACAATCAATTTTGTCAATGCAATCAGTTTTGATTTTTGTATTTGCACACAAAAATGTCTACAATGCATTTGCCTTGCTTTAACAAGTCAAGTTAAATTTAGAGACCTAACTTCGGTTGTAAGGACATAATAAAATAGTTTTTTAGTTACATAATACATTTAAATTATATTAGCATTAACAAATCAAGTTATAGTAGCATTTGAAAAACAGGTATCCTGAACATGACTCAATTAATTGGAGATTATTTTAAATACTCAAACATAATTGAAATGCTTTGGTTTAACAAGTTATTGAGAAAAAGAATGAAATTTTGTAAATCATTCACATTCTTATCATGTGGGTGTGATGTACACATTAAAACCAAACCAAAGGATTATTTTTTTTTTAGTGTAGCCTTCCATGTGCGCGCTAAAGGTCCACTATCACACCAAAAGCATTGACAAAGCAGCACTACTTGAAAGAACAGAATGAGAATGGACTGGCTGGACTTACTGAAACTCCCTTTCTTGACAAACTGATTTTTATTTTTTAGAGGTTTTTGGTGAGTACTGAGAACTATTTTTCAATCAGAATTCCATTTTCCCATGTCTTTGTGTCTGAGTGCCAAATTTGAACAACAATTTTTTGACCGCTGCTTTATCTGCTTACAGAGGTTTGACTGAATAATCTTTTTTGTTTAATCTAAAGTTTGGATTTCAATGAAGTTTGCTGAAAATATTGAAGGCCATCAGAGATAAATTCCTCATGATTTTAGTAGTTTTTTTTCCTCATGCACCACCACCACCATCAAATTAGTGTTTTGTGTCTGTTTACTTTTGTCTTTGTCCCTTCTTTCTCCTTTCTCCCCTCTGTTTCTTTTAGTCCCACATTTCATACTTATTTGTTACAGCCTCCAAAGAAAAGCTCACAAAATTAATTTATGTCATTTTGATCAAATCCAGGCTGAGACCTTTACCGAGAACAGTTTTAAAAAGAACATTAAAAATATTCTCATCATGTAGGACAAAGCATCACTAAATGCAGCCTTTCTTGTTTTCAGGAGCACTTTTATTGAGGAAAAAGAAAACAAGAAACAGGTTCAACTGATGAAGTTTGGGTTTCTGCAGCCAGAAGAAGTATTGTAATTTGTCTCTTTTCCACTTGTTGACAAAGAAGGTCTAATCTATTCTCTCCCAAGGCTTCTCTGCTCCTCAAAAACAATAGGAAATATTAAGGACGGGGTATTAGGGTTTAGGTAGAGATTGTTGCCTTATCAGGCTCCATGTGTCCTGCTGGACACAGGGGTCTTTGGTGTAAAGATAAGACAATGAAGAAGACAGAGGGGAAAGAAAAAAAGAGGCCACAGAGAAAAATCACAGCTTTTGAGATGCTCCGTCAATCTTTCAATAATCATTCTAGTTTCTTGAGTCCATGTTTAGCTTTTAGCGTAGCCCTGCATCACAAACTGTTTTATCGCTGGGAAATTTCTCCACATCATCCTTTGCATTCACATTAAAAGATTTTTCTCCTGAATTCTTTTGAAAAATTCCAAACAATGAGTGTTTGAAGCTGAGCGAGCTGAGCGTGAGCCTTGAGGATGTTTCTTTGTACTGAAAATGTAGTGGAAAGGAGGGAAAACTACACAGCAAAGCAGCTCATTTGTAACTTTAAACTTTTGTTGTAGTGAGCCAATTTATGTCTCACTATTATTCAGGATTAAGGACATTTAGTAAGCTTTTGTAGCTTCTTAGAGGTGCAAATGAGGAGGTCCAGATTCCAAAGTAAGAAATCCAGCCTTTGAAAAATGTAACATAAGAATAATAAACAGCCTCTTTGTATGTAAATCAAATTCAGTATCAATTATCACCTGAAGGCCCTTGACTCTGTCTCTCGGAATCAATTTATAATCACACACGTCTGTAATTAGATGCAAATAAAGCTTTCTCTGCTTTTTCACACAAACAAATATACGACTCATTTGCACTTAAAGACACTGCACAATATACGGCTAACATGAATATACATGGACCCCGAGTACTTTTTTAAGTTTCAATAAAAACAAAAACTTAATGATTATGCAGAATTAGACTGGAAAGAATGTCTGTGCTGTTCTGCATTTGTATTTGTCTTAAACAAGGTTTGCAATGGAAGGAGTTTCTGACCAAAATACTCAAGTAGCCTGCTGAAAAATGAACAACCACAAGTAAGGACAGAAAGTGACTTAATGTCTTTTCATGAAAAATAAAGTAAAAAAAAAGAAAAAGAAAATATAAAGCTCAATCTCCAGAAGTATTTGTTGACATTGTTCTTTTCTACAAACCACAAATGAGTTAGATTTGTACATTTCATACATATCAGGCCATTCTCACCTTGCAGCCATCAACCTTCTGGACCTTGCAGTTTGTTCTCATTCCGAAGTTGTCAAATACCAATGCTTTGACAATGGTTTTGGCATACGTTCCCAACGCCAAAAGTCACCTTTTATGTCTGAATATGCAACGGGATGGCATCAGCTGAGAATGTGGCCGGACAGAATGGTGTTACTATACACTGCCTGATGGCTGGACAACCGCACAGCACCTGCGGTGGCAGCATGATAAGCTGACCAGCGGCATCAGTTGAGGATGTGCCTGGACAGATCTTTCACATGCACAATATGCCACAGAACGCTGTCAGGTTGAAATGCTTCTGTTAACAACGTAACATAAAGAAGGTGAGGGCAGCTATAGGGTGGGTGGGAGGACGAATGTAGGTTACAACAAACCCCGGACCTTTATGCGAGTCCGGTGCTCACTACCCGTCTGAATGTGATGGTTTTTCATCCTGGTGTTGGTTGCTGTGTGCTTTTGTTGCCTAAACATAACCACATACAGCATCATCCCACCATGTGCATTTTTTGTTGTTGCCTGCAATGATGATGGCAGCATACCATTTCCCTTTCTGTTGCAGCATGACTTTTCTACGATAGAGTGGCACTTATTAACATCCAGAGAAGTTGTGGTTTGGACTGAATGCAGCAGACCGTGAGAGGATCTCCACCAGTGGCCTGTGCCGAACGGTGAGTCAGACCAGAGGGAAAAAACGAAACTGAAGGCACCAGTCAAAGAGCAGGAGGAGGGCTGGTATCAGGGTGAGGCTGACCCGACTTGGACCAAGAGCTGTTCCTTTTCCAAGCCTTCTTCTGTCTAATTTCTGCTCGCGGGAGAAAAAAGTAGATGAGATGCAATTAAGGCTCATTTAGCAAATGGTTTTTCAACACCATGGCCCCTTCTGAGGAAGCACAACTTTTCTAAGATAGTGGCACTTGTCAGCTTTGGGAAAGGTTGTGTGGGGCTTGGACTGAATGCAGTGGACCGTGAAAGGGTCCCCACCGATGGCATACACCAGCAAGCCGGTCGGACCGGAGGGGAGAAACGAAACTGAAAGTGCCGGACGAAAAGAGGGAGAAGAGTCAGTACCACAGTGAGGCTGGCCTGACTTGGAGTGGGAGCTGTTCCTCTACCAAGCCTTCTTCTGTCTCATGTCTTATCACAGGAGACTAAAGTGGATGAGATGTGATTTTGGCTCACTCACACAGGATGGACTGACCTTGTGGGAGCCATCTGGACACAAGACTGATGCAAATTTAAAAAAATGCACTGCAGGAATTGAACTATGTCATCAGCAGCTACATCACCATCCAACTAGATGGAATCTTCATGTAGCTGCTGATTTTAATCAACTCAACCTTCAACTCCAAAGATGTGACAGCATCAAGAATAATTGCAATAAATCTACCCTCTACTTACTTGACATCATCAGCTTATGCAGTCCAGTAGCAATTCATGCGCACACAAAAGATGCTTTTGGTTCCACACACTTACCCCAAAAGCACTGAAAAGTTCGGAATGAAGTTCGGAATGAAAACGGTCTGGTATATGGACAGACTGTGTCATCAGGTGGAAGGTGATGATGGACAGCCTGTCACCTAGGTGGGACACCTGCGTAGCTGCAGATCACCATTTGAGAACAATAAACAATAAAACAGGGTGTGATTTATCAAGTCATTGCTGTGTTTCCAGTGAGGATTGTGCCACAAAAAGTGCTTTCAGCCAAAACAAAATCTAACCATAACCAGGTGGTTTTTGTGTTCAAACCTCATCACATGTTAATCACAGCATTGTTAAAAAGTTTCAACATAGCTGCCACGTAATATCTACACATGTAACATATTTGTGGTTTGCAGAAATGTACAGTGCCAACATTTATTCTGGCAAGTAGGTTGAATTTAATAAAAAAAAAAAAAAAAATTCTGGAATTCATTAATTTGGTCTGAGATGTTGTCAGTCAGGACAGAAAATTAACATTACCCAGTTAAAGAGCAACAGGAAGAGAAATCAGCAATGAGAGGAAAAGGTGAAGGGTGAGAAAAAAAGTGAGAATGAGCAGAGAGAGATAGATAAGAGGCCAAAAAGATAAGTGGAATACAACTGTAAGCCATGTAGGTGGAGAGCAAATGTTAATTCATTGCATGCTCAGAGCCTTACAAGAGGAGCAGGTGCAGATTAGTAGATATTCAGTAGCAAAAGGAACAGAAGCACTTTATAAAAAAAAAAAAGTTTCCTATTCTAAACAGCAGGCTTTTGAAAAATTAGGACAATGTTTCACGACTAGAGAAGCTTTTCATCCTCTTTTGTTTAAACCCAATTTGTAGATTTTCCTCCTCTGCGTTTCTTAAAATAACTTCTTTGACATTCGGATTTTTGATTTCCTTGCATGGTTCAGTTTGAAGATGGTGTGTTTGTGCTCTGACATCAGATCAGGTTCACCCCATGCCACTGTGGTGAACAGATTGTACCCTTTGAAATAATAATTTTTAATAATTTTTAAAGTGATGAATTGCACAGCCCCATCATCAAGAAGTGTTAAACGCTCGGACTGACTGACCAGTTGCCTGAGCAACATCGACATCCTTCTGTTATCTAAAAAAAAAAAAAAAAAGTGTGTCGTTTCTGACTTTTCTTTTCAAATATAATGACAGATTCAGTGCACGAAAGAGCTGACAGGTTCTGCTGGTTCAAGAGGGATGCCCGCTGAGAAGGGCCACATGGTGTGTGTGTGTGTGTGTGTGTGTGTGTGTGTGTGTGTGTGTGTGTGTGTGTGTGTGTGTGTGTGTGTGTATGTGTATGTGTATGGGAAAGAGAGAGAGCTACAAACATGGTGACACTTGCATGCACACAGGAACACAGAAGCACAGACACATGCAGCCAGTTCTCATTCCGAAGTAAAGAAAATCACAAATTGCAGTTACTTTGCTGGAATAATAACTAAACTAAATTGCTCAATTAGACTGTGCTTTTTCAAAAAATACATACAAATAAAATAAAATATGCAACCCCCTTTGAAGAACTATAAATCTGTGCAAAGAAAAACATATAGATATTTACCATGTGTGGCTTCTTGCACTGGGCAATTCTGTATGCAACCTTGCATGAGGCCAGCTGTGCTTGGTTGTTGACTGATGCTGATTTTTTAAAGCGATTTTCCTGCTTGCAGTATTTTTTTTTCTCTTAAAAAACTCCAGTGGTTTATTGACGTGAGAAGGGTGTTATGATTCAAAGTACCTTTTTAATTTGTTGGGCTTCATAGTGTCAGCTGCTAGAGTTTTCAGACATAAAAAATACAAGTGGTCTTGTGCCCCCCCCTGCCATGGTGCCGCACCTCACACTTTGAGAATCACTGATTTAACACAAGTAAATGGCTTGTTGCTGCCATCTTCTTACCTCCTCTTGACTACAGTGACATTTTTTACATGAATGCCTCTCCACAGACGTTGGACGCTGTCTATCACAGAGCACTAAGATTCATAACTGGCTGTAAACCCCCCACTCACCATTGCACTTTGTACTGTCTGGTCAACTGGGCATCTTTGTCCACACGTAGACTTTTGCATTGATATAACTTGATATAGCCCACACTCCTAGGCCTTTATTACCTTACCAAGCTACAGCAGAATCTGAAGCTGTCCGGCTTGATCCCACTGATGGATTTTAACCTTATTTTCAAGGCACAGGAAAAGGCATCTTTGGAAAGTATTTAGTATTTATAATCTGCTTCCACTTGGCACTTTCTCTGTAATGTTGTGTGTACTGCATTGATAAATCTGCCTGTTCCTTACCCCGTGTCTCAATTAGATTACCTGCATAAATAAAGTTTAAGTGCAATCTACCTAACTACTCTTACCTGTTTTTTTAAGTTTTTAACTTGTAATTAACATCTTGTGTGTGTGGAGCTTATGTCAGGGACTCAGTATGAGAGCTATGAGGTCATTCATACAGTTCAGCTTTTTATGTTTTGGGGGTCTCAACAGCCTCAACAACTGCTGCTACTGCCGCAGGCTTGTTCCACTGCCTTCAGTCCTGTTCTCCAATGTGCAGTCTATCAGGAACAAGGTAGATGAGCTGGAAGGCCAAACTCAAATGCAAAATTATGTATGTGTGCCTTTATGCCTTAACTGAAACATGGCTCTGCAAAATACCGACACAAGGACCTGACAATGAATGGGTTTGGTAGCTAATTGCGGCTGAACTGTTCAACGGGAAGAATCAAGGAGGAGGCATGTGCTTTCTGTCAACCAGAGGTAATGTAACACTGTTGTGGTTCAGGAGAAGATATGAATTCCTGACACTGAACTGCTGTCTTTTATGTAGCCCTGTGGAAAACACAAGGTTAACACTTTAGCCACTATAGGTCACTGTACCTTTCTGGGTGTCACCAAATTGAGAGTTGTTTAAGAGGAAGCACCACAAGAGGAAAACAGGAAATGAAGAACTTTTCTTTTATGGCTTTCCTGTTGTCCTTGGAGCATTTTGCTGTTCCATCTGGATAGTTTGCTCCCCCCCCCCAAACTATCAGAACTCCAAACACTCTTGTGCGAGGCACATGGTAAGGTGTAAGCGCACTCACACTCTTTATATTATGCTTTTACCAGCAAAGTTATAACCTGACACTGTCCATCAGCATTTCATGTGCATGTCACATGGTTCTGTCAGGATGTATACTCCGGTTTTCGCTGTCCGTGTGGCATGTAGACGGGTCTGGCATCACCACTATCCAGCAGCGTTCTGGTTGGATGCGGAAGGTTCTGATCAAGCGCGTTCTCATTAGATGCTATCCAGCCATGTTCCAGGTGGACGAGGAAGGTCATGCTCATACGCTGAAAGCACTGACATATTTTTGAGTTTGGAGTGAGTGCTATATTTGACAAGTTGGCATGACAATGTGTTGATGCATGACACATAATCTCATTAAGTTGAGCTATGTGTTAGCTATATATAGCTGTATTAACCATCAATGTTACAAGCATGTCATCTTTCTGTAGATAGTAACTGTAGATAGTTTGGCAAAGTTGAGACACACACACACACACACACACACACACACACACACACACACACACAGAAACTTGATCTCGGATCTGTCTGTTTCTGTCCTGCTTACATACTTCCCGTGCCTTCTTCAGAACTAATTAATCTTTGTCTCTTCAGATGTGTGCGATAGTGCTGATTCTTCCTGTTCAGCTGGTATCCGAAAAATCCTGTATCTCATTAGCGTATTAGGGTACTGCCAGCAGATGATCAGCTCCACTAGATGTGCGTTCTTCTGATGTCACAGACATCTGTTCGAGGAAGAAGTTTGTGGCTGCATTCTGCAGACAGAGCAGAAATCCAGGACAGGTGCACAATGTGAGGAGGAAGAAAAAAAAAAGACTCAACATGAAATGCTGTAATTAAAGTGAGTAACTGTGTAAAATTTACAAATCTCTGGGTGTCTTTTTATCTGTATGTTTCTGCTTACAGCAAAACTGTCAGGCAGAGATCAGTACAAGTGAACAACACAGAACGAGAGTCACTAAGAGAGGAGTAATGGCAGCTAAGTAGACAAAAGATGAAAGAGAAATAAAATGAACTCAGCAGCACGCAAGCCCAGAGGACGCTTTAGCACCCGATGTCTCAGAAACTACACTGCATGGAAATGAAATCTTGTTGAGAATTTCTTAGGGTACATAAAACAAAAAGGGAACAAAAGTTTTGAAATGTCACCACAGAGTTTCCTAACTTTAGAAACAAACTGATGAATAGAAGCGCCAGTAAAGAAATGTTGCACACAGTGAAGCTATTTTGCATGAATGGTTTGGTGTTAAAAGTTTTTGGCACATGCAGCGTATGTTAGCAGACTTTTTTTGTTTATAAATGACACTTTGGAAAACACTGAATGAATCTGACAGATCATGGATTTAAAATTCACAAGTCTGCAATCAATACCGTAATGAGCCACCAGCAGATTCTAATCAATGAAATATTCAGACAGTGGTAATAAAACTCCAACTGTGGACTGACTGGCAGTGTAGCCCTCTGCTTGTGGCTTTCATGCATACATATCAGAGCTGTTAGCCCTCTGCCTGTGTCCTTGCTGCTACTTCAAAGGTGCTTCCTAATGCTTCCAACCGCTAACCTGTCAGTTTGTACCATATGCTCTGTGTCTGTGGTCCAGGTACCAGGCTAGGTACCAGGCATCTAATTAATGTCGTACCGACATTTATTAGATCTATATCACACAGTGGAGCTAAACTTATAAAATTGCAAAAATCTCACAGTCTCTAGACCCATTTTGCATTCCCTGCTAATGTTTCTGCTGATGTTCCTGCTGATGTTCTCGCTGATAAGGGTAATCCTGGAAAATGTTTAACAGAAAGCCTGCATCACAACCTGGAGGTGTGTGGTTAATAAGATGCGGACATTTAGGAAGCAAAGGTGTAATAGAATGCGTCCCACCACCCGGGATTGATTTAACATTTTAGCACTGTCAGTTCACTCTTCTCAGAATTATTATTTTTTTTTGTTATGTGTTTTTGTTTAAAAGCCTAACAAAAGGTCTGACACAAGCTGAGGAGACTTTCAGTCTTAGAAAAGAGACACTAACAAGTGGCTTAATGAGACTACAGAACATCATCACACCGAGCTGCGTCAATCATGGCTTTACAGCCTTGTTGTAGTGGTTGGCATTATGTGATCGCAGTGTAGTTGGTGTATAGCCTTATATTAGCTTTTTTACTTCTGGCGATTACATTTAGGCTTCAAAAATAAAAAAAAAAAATCCTAAGAGCAGTGGAAAATTGTGAAGATCATCTTGTTGAACAAAACATGTAAGCGTCATCAATGTTTGTTCATTTTCTGCAATAATCTGAAATCCTGTGGAATAATCCCACAGGCTGATGGCGAGGGAGCCAGGGCAATGCTAACTTCTGCATCATCCCTGGGGCACTGACAGACACTATTGAGTTGCAATAACGAAATGATAGAATCCATTGTTTTTGGAGCATGACCCATACTAGCTACTTATCTTATCTTACTTATCTTACTTATCTTTATTCAACCCCCACTGATGTGCTCGCCTTTTATTGCATTTATTTTTTATTTTCTAAAAAAGTTGGGATATGTATTTCGTTGCGGCCTTTTAGCTTTCTCTGTTTGGCTTGATTGTTGATGTCTTTTTTTTTTTTTTATTATTCCGTGAGTTCCTGCTTTTGCTTTGTCTGTTGAAACACTTGTTTTTAAAGGTGCTATATAAATAAAGTTATTATTATTATAAAGTGCCACACATTGCTGCCATTGATGGAAGACCCCTTAACCGTATCCGCATAATCTAAGTTCAGTTGCTTAATGTTACCAGAAATATGACACCATTAGGCCACGTTTTGACGAGAATGGACCTAAACAAAATTGAAGTCTTTACTTTGGGTTTTAAAAAATCTGCGTCCATATAACAACATTGCGAAAGTGATCCTTGTGTACACAGATTCGCAAAAACAACCAAAAACGCTGTAGTATGCATGCCAGGCCAGTAGTTGGTGGTGTAACTTTGTAACGGCACACCATAGAAGAACACCATGTTCATGTGTGAAGTGACATCACCGTTTTCATAGGATACGGGCATTGCCAGTTTACATGGCGACAAAAGCGGTTGCTTCTTGAAAATATTACACTCTGGAATCAGGTCTCAAAAGTTTGTGTTTTCAGGCCCCTAAAATGTTGTTGTTGTGTCAAAAAAAGGCCCAACCACAACAAACAATAAACAATGGCTCCTCAGATTCACAAGTTTTGACACTGAAGACAGTGTGAAGTTCTGCCTCTCCATTCTCTACAAGAATAAAGAAGATGAATTGAGGGAAGACAGGCTGGATGCATCACCTGATAATATTGCCTTAGTACCAGTCTTAAAATATAGCAGTTTAGAATTGCACTCAAGGCTCCCTGTCATCAGTAAATGTAAAACAGAAGCACCAAGGACACTATGATGGGAGTTTAAACAATAAAAAGACACAAAGTCTCAAAGAAACCACATGGGAGCCACTTTGAGACGCAAAACATCTTTTTGTTGTCTGTTTTTCAGACCAATAATAACAATGCTTCCTGTTCAAGGTTAAACAGGCCTCTACAGATGAGGGGATGGAGTGGAAAAAAATAATTTAAAAATGACAGGAAAAGTTTTGTTGGAATAATTTTATGAGTTTTGTCTGAAAAAAAAAAGAAAAAAAAGAGAATGCAGGCCCGGCAGACTGAAGACAAGGACAGTGAATGATTGTGATGCACATCCACTCACTAAAATCCCTGAAAACATCTGCTGAAGCTGAACACTTTAAAGACGACAGCTGAGAGTCGGTTTAGCTCGGAGATCAATACAGTCATGAGGGGAGAATGAACCCAGAGCACACAACTCCACCAAGGCTGAATGAATGTGATAAACACAAAAGACTTGCACGTTGCTATATTTCATATCTGCATCTGCACAGTGAGAGATAATCATGGGACTAAGTGCAGATCTTTTTCCATCTAAGTAATTGAAAAAAAAAATCCTCTTTTCTACACAAAAGGTCAAACTATCCACCAAATTTCTTTCAAAATGTATTACTGCATTTTGTGATAAAAGTATACTAATGCACATTTTTTTTCCAAGAAAAAACTGTTAAGACTGTATTTTCCCTCTCAATCATCACATATGACCCAATAGTGTGTGGGAGTGTATTCCTTTGCAGAGAGTGTATTTTCTCATTAACTTCCTTTGTTGCTATATTGGGGACATTTACTGGTGTGTAACTCCCAGAAAATAGCAGCACACAGTTGAGGTCAGGACTTTCTAAAAAGTTGAGAACAGGTGCCAGACCATAAGCAGCTGCATCTAAGAGGAAGCAATGCAAATTGCTGACACACCTCTGAGAAAGATGCAAATATAGCAACAGAAACAAGGCTTGTTTCAAAATGAGAGTGAAACTCTTTCTTTCACTTTTACTTTCTTTGGCGGACTGTTTGAGAACTGAGACAAACAGGGCAGCAAGGGTTAGACACGCCTATATAGGTCACAGCAGGTGATTGGATTGATGAGGCACAGGTGGTTGAATTAGCCAGATGCAGGAGGTTAGAATTAGTGGGAGAGAGGAGTGCAGTCTTATTCCTGAACCTTCATTAAAACACAGGGGCTAAAACACTTAAACACATACCATATACACAACATATGTGATCACAACAACAGATCACATGGATATTTATCATGAACAAGGATATGATATATTCAGACACAGTTTAAACACTCTAAACTGATAATCACATCCCTCAAAATGTATTTATGTCTAAATTTTAGATATGCATCTGTTGTTTCTCACTCATCCTTATTTTTATTTTCCTCTCTCTTTTCCTCTCTCTTTTTCAGGAGTGTCTTGGCCAAGAAAGAGAGTAACAAAAATTACAGACTGACAGCATGGAACAAAACTACAACCCAGTCACCAAAAAAAGGAAAAAGGCGTATGTTTCTGCTAACCACAGATATGTGGTATGTTGTTTTGTAGCAGATACAGTGAAACATTACGTTTCAACATCACTGAGGTTAACACTGTTTTGTCTTTTGTGCCTAGAAACCTAACAAACTAACAAACAAAAACACATAGTCACAGAAAGGTCATATTTCAAATTTTATATTTTAAAATATCTGATTTTTTTTTTTTTTTTCAATTATCTTTTTATTTAGTTTTTAAATTTCAGAACATACAATCAGGGAAATGAAGAGAAAAATACACAAATAAAATAAAATAAAATAAAACAAAATAAAATAAAATAAAACAAAATAAAACAAAATAAAATAAAATAAAATAAAATAAAATAAAATAAAATAAAACATAAAACATAAGAAACTAATACATGACAGACAACAACAAGAAGTACAGCAGAGTAAATTAAATCAGTCCATGGTCACAGTTCATCCTCTGAAAGTAGTATTTGAGCATGCCAAACCCTGATTATGTGTGTCAGAGGTCCATAAGCGGTTCCCATATCTTCTGGAAGGCATCCCCTTGTTTTTTAGAGTATATGTGCGTTGCTCCAGTCTTAAAGTTTCATTTAAGATTTCTTTAAACAAGTCAAATGATGGGGGTCTTTGTTGATTCCATTTGAGCAAGATGCATTTCTTTGCTATATAAGATATTATGGTAATCCTCTTCCTGTGTGTGGCGTCCAGTGTCTTGTCCAGTTCCATACCAAAGAGGTACCGTGTTGGTGTAATGTCCAACGGGGTTTCCACAACCTTAACAGTTAAATCATGTATTGCCTTCCAGAAATATTTTAATTTCCTGCAATCCCAAAAAACATGCATTATTGTCCCTTTACATGTTTTACAACGATGACATCTGGAAGATGAGTTAGGAAACATTTTACATAAACGGAGTGGAGTAAGGTATATCCTGTGCATGAATTTATAATTTTGTTCAATTATTTTATTGCAGGACAATGAGGAAAAAACATTCTGGCAAATAGCATCCCACTGATCTTCATCAAAAGCACATCCCATATCCCTCTGCCATATGTTCCTAAGTGGGATCAATGAAGAGCTGTGATGGTCTAATAAAGCATTATAAATTACAGAGATTTTTCCTTTTAATGTTGTAGATTTCACCAAAATCTTTTCAAAATTTGTCAGCTCCAAGGACAGACGATTTTCTCTTTTCAGGGTATTTACTAAATGGCGAATTTGTAAATATTTGTAAAAGTCCTGTTTCAGAATTCTGTATTCTGACATTAAGTCTATAAAAGATTTGAGTGTTTCCTTTACAAACAAATGTTGGAGCTGACATATACCATTCTCTCTCCACTTTGCAAACAAGGAACTACCAATTGATGGTGGTAGATCTGGGTTTGAGGATAAGGGGGAGAACCTGGAGATTTTGCCAAAATTCCCACAAAACTTATTTATATCTTGCCAAGCCTGAAGAGTGTTGTAAACTACATATGTTTTCTTTATTCGATGTAGTGAACTTATATTGTTTATGAATGGTAGCCAGGTTGTGGGAATAGGAGTACAGAGTTCTTCTATATCTATCCAATGTGCGTTATTGCGTTTTTGCACCCAGCTAATCAGGCCCTTTGTCTGGGCGGCCCAGTAGTACATCTGTAAATCTGGTGATGCCAGTCCTCCTTTCTCTCTAGACTTTGTTAAAGTTTTAAAAGCTATTCTTGGTAGGGAATTCCTCCAGATAAAAGAGGTTAACATTTTATTTATATATTTAAAGAACGTTTTATCCAGATAACAGGGCAGTGACTGAAATAGATAGCTAAGACGGGGCAGAACATTCATTTTAATTACATTAATTCGTCCGAGAAATGAAATGGGGAGCATTTTCCAATGTTCTAATTCTTCCTGAATCTTTTTAAGTAATGGAATGTAATTTATAGTGTAAAGATCTTTAAGATTTATAGCCACGTTCACCCCAAGATATTTAAAGCTGTTTTGAGCCCAGGTGAATGGTGAAATGGCCCTGAGTTTACTAGAGACTGATGAATTAATTAATAAAGCTTTAGATTTTGTCAAATTGACTTTATAGCCGGATATTGTTCCAAATTTAGTGATAAGTTCTAATACTGCTGGGATTGATCGCTCAGGGTTGGTTAAATATAGAATTATATCATCAGCATATAACGAAATTTTGTTCTTTGTTCTTCCAATATTGATACCAGCAATCTCTTCATTAGCCCGTATGGCTTCTGCGAGTGGCTCAATTGCCAGGTTAAATAAAAATGGAGATAATGGGCACCCTTGCCGACAACCTCGAAACAGATCAAATGTTTTGGTGAGGGTACCATTTACACATATTTTAGCTTTTGGGTTGCTATACTTAGATCTGACCCACCCAATGCATTTTTCGCCAAGGTTAAATTTCTCCAAAACGGCAAACAAATATGACCACTCGACCCTATCAAACGCTTTTTCTGCGTCAAGCGAAAGTAGTAAAGCTGTTCTGTTATGTAGAGCCGAGAGGTCAATTATATCTAATAACCTCCGGATATTGTCAGATGCATAGCGTGCTTTCACAAAGCCGGACTGGTCAGGGTTAATGATCTGGGGCAACAAGTCTTCCAGCCTATGTGCAATTAATTTTGATAATATCTTAAAGTCAACTGGGAGTAACGAAATAGGGCGAAATGACGTGCATTCAGCAGCATCTTTGTCCTTCTTATGTATTAATGATATTATTGCCGTCTTCATGGTGTCAGGAAGAGTTCCATTTTCAAAGAAGTCTGTGACCATAGGCATAAAAAGTGGCCCAATTTGCACCCAGAAAACCTTATAGAACTCTACTGAATATCCGTCTAAACCTGGAGTTTTTCCCGAGGGCATTGACTTAATTGCTTGTAACACCTCATCTGAGGTGAATGGAGCACTCAACTGCTTCTTTTCGTCCTCTGAGATAGAGGGTAGGGTTACTTTTTCCAAAAAACTACGAATATTGGTTTCAGAAGGATTTTCTGACGTGTAAAGCTGTGAATAAAAGTCAAGAAATGAGGACTTAATTGATTGCATATCGTATTTCAACTGGCCTGTTGCATTACGTGTACATTTTATTGTGTTTTCTGCACGTTCTTTTTTAAGTTGATAGGCTAGGAGTCTACTGGGCTTATTACCATTTTCATGATATTGCTGTCTGGTATAGAACATAAGTTTTTTGATATGCTCTGTTTGAATGAGATTAAGTTTATTTTTGGTTGCATTTAGTTTCCTCAAGTTTTCCTCTGTAGGAAATTGTTTATGTGATTGTTCCAAATTAATTAACTTTTTCTTAAGTTGTTCTGTTTTTTTAATAATAGATTTTTTCTTTGCAGATGTGTAGGAGATCAGCTGCCCCCTAATTACTGCTTTAGCTGCATCCCACATCACTGCCGGGGTAACAGGGGAGGACGCGTTATCCCGTCTGTATTCCTCTAGCCATTTTCTAATATTATTACAGGCTTCAAAGTCTGTGAGGAGTGAGGCATTGAATCTCCATTGTTTGGTTTGATTTGCCTGCTGAGGTAGGGATAGCCGTAGATAAACTGGTGAGTGATCTGATATAAGAATAGGACCTATATCACATGAGATTATGGATGAGAGATGATCTGAGGTAAAAAAAATAAATCCAGTCGAGAGTATGTTTTATGTCTGGCTGAATAAAAAGTGTAATCTTTCCTTGCAGGGTTAAGTTCTCTCCAGACGTCAACCAGGCCTACATCGGCCGAGGCTAACTTCAGAGTCTTGGAAGCATTGGGGTTAGATAGTGTGGGAGAGGATCTGTCTAAGTTATTATCCATACAACAATTGAAATCTCCCGCAACTATTCCAAGATCTGTATTATATTGATTAAATAGGGTGATCATATCCATCATAAATTTGGGGCTATCCTCGTTAGGTGCATATACGTTCAGCAGTGACAGTTCTTGTCCATATAGCATCCCTCGAATTAGTATGTGTCTGCCCTCATGGTTGCTATACTGCTCCTTAAATATGAAAGGCAGTTTTTTATGAATAAGTATTGCTGTTCCCCTTTTATAACTAGTAAAACTAGAGAAGTAAACCTGCCCAACCCAATCCCTCTTGAGCTTTTTATGCTCTTCATTGGACAGATGAGTTTCCTGAAGGAAGGCAATGTCTACTTTTTCCTTTTTTAAGAATGTAAGAACTCTCTTCCGCTTAATTGGGTGGCCCAGGCCTCTGACATTAAAAGTTATTACATTAAGTGTACTAGACATACTGAGTTTTGCATGCTGTGTTGGTTTCGTGTGACCATGGTACAATAAAAGTAAAGGCAAAGATAATAAAAAACTAGCAGACTAACAAAAGAAAATGTAATATAGGTAGAGCATGAGGGGCCCCCTCTACCCACCCCCTCCCCAAAACCCCAGCCTAGTCCCGACAAGGCAACCCCACTGTAACAGACAACACCTTCAAATTGACCAGCAAGTAACAGCTATCAGTCAACAACGCACATTTTGTTTAAACAGAATAACACCTCTGTGCAGAAGAGAAGGCAGAGGAAACAACAACAAGAGAAGAAAAAAAAAAAAAAACAACTTAAAATTCGGGCTTAGTTTCCTTGGGTGGTATTTCACTCCAGACAACAGCAAGAATACTGGTTAAAGGGAAAAAGGAAATATCTATTTGAATATTAATAATAATAGTATAGTAATAAATTAAAAAAAAAAAAAATCATATGAAAACAAGGTCATAATGGGAATCAAGTTGGCAACTCATGGATGACTCTTCTATCCTAATCATAAGGGGCTGGTTTAACTCAGACTTCAAGAGGGAGAAAATTAAAATGATAATAAGTTGTCTTCTGCACAACATAATCATACTATTTTCAAGTATACAAAAACAAAGTGTCCAGCCATTAGTATAATTATGACACAATTTAAATTAATAACCAGGTTTGTGGAGCCCATACATCTGTTGCTTGTATAGTTGCATCCCATCTTAGTAACTTCTATTGACCATGTTAATAAATATCCAAAATAAAGTGACAGTCATATACATAGACTACAAGTGTTCACAGGAAATAGATAAATAAAATAGAATAAAATAAAAGTAAAATAGGATTTATGCACTGTCTGATAATCAGTATGTAAGTTGCTGATAATTGTTCACATTTTCCACTGATGTCGAGCAAACACCAAGCCCTGTGTTGAGTCTATCTCTTTGCACATAAGTTAGTGCACTTACCCCTTTCCATGTATGAGAAAAAGTTTAAACTTGGTCGTATGTTGATTATTTGGCGAAGGTATTACGGTGGAACTCCTCAGCCTCTTTTGGGGAGGAGAACATCTGGATCTTCCCGTTGTGAAGCACTCGCAGCTTGCATGGCTGAAGGTGGAATCCTCGGAAAGTCCCCATGTCAACAAACAACTTTTTTACATCGTTGAACTCCCGTCTTCGTCTGATCGTTTCTGCTGAGAAATCCTGGACGAATGCGAGTTTGGAGCCGTCGTGTGTGATGTCCCGTTGTCTTGAGGAACGTAGGACAAACTCTTTATCTTGGTAGTTGAGGAAGCGTAGGAGGACGGCTCGGTTCTGGTTGGGAATCACTGGAGCCGGGGTGCGGTGGGCTCTTTCCAGTATGAATGTTCTGTCGGGTCCGGTGCCCAGCCATCGGGGTAGCATGTCGCTCATAAAATCCAAAAGAGGATGCGTGCCCTCGGCTCCTTCTTTGAGACCAAACAGCCGGATGTTTTTCCTCCTCCCGCGGTTTTCCAAGTCCTTGGTTTTTTCCTCCAGGTATGTGAGCCGCTTTGTCGCTTTAGCAAGAGCCCTCTCCGCCTTATCCAGTGCATCTTCTGTAGCGGCTATGCGGACTTCGGCCTAGTCGATGCATTGTTCATTAGCTGTTACATCTCGCTTGATTTCACCTAGGTTATTCTCCATCACCGAGATAGAGTTTGTCAGCTCCCCCAACTGGTTGTTTATTCCATCCAGCTTCGAGCTAAACTCAGAGCGGAGTGATTTAAGTTCAGCAAGCACGTCGGCTACGTTAGCCATGTTGATAGCTTCGGTGCTCGTAGCCGGACTCGGAGTCTCGTCCGGGCTCGGAGATGTTGTCTTCGCGTTTCGTGAGCTTGTTTTTCGGGCGTTCGAGAAGATGACACACTCCTTTGCTGCTGGGGATTTAGGCATCATTTGTATTGTGTAGTTGACCAGGTTTGCTAAGGTTTGGGGTTGTTTACTGTGCGAAGTTGTATGGAGCTGTCACACTATGCCGCCATCTTGTTCGGGCTCTCTAGTGCCCCCCCCTAAAATATCTGATTTTGAGGGCATAATGCTAAAAAAAACAGTAACAGGTTGCTCCAAAACAACCACATTTGGTGCCTAAAAAGCTGCTGTAGACATACCAATGACTCAGTAAATAAACACGGAATAAGATGTTTGGTGATCTTGAACAGTGGTCTGCAGCTTGGCAGGCTTCTCTTCTAAGGCCCAGAGACAGCAAACCAACATTGGAGAATCAGCAGCAATAAAAAGACCCCTGCTGTGTTACCTCATGTCGCTGTGTCTCAGCCAAAAGGTTGATCAAGAACACATTGAACCGATGGCCAACCAGCACGTAGGTCTGCACCTATGTGAGAGGAAATGCCCCTCCATACCAGCAGACGGCAGTCGTCTGTATTCAACAGTCAAAACAGAAAACCGTAAGACAACCATGACGCTAGTTAGCCAGTTAGCACGTTAACAACACAATTTGATGTTGAAATAACAAAGCAGATTTATCAACAACACAAACCATCAGGAAAGTTTCTGCTTAGAGTTCAATGGCAGAAGAAAAGCAATCTTACCACATATCACAAATGTGTTTCCACTTCACTTCCCCATTACTTTAGTCCTTTATTTATTTTTTTAAAAAAAAACAGATGAGGCCAACATTGCAGGACACACCACGGTGACGAGTGCTGCGCGCACTCGCTGTCAGCCCAACCTCAGCCGACTGTCAGCTGGGTGTGTCACGGCCTTTAGGTGTCACGCCATCCGCTGCCTCACCTTCTGATTACAAAGTCAGTGCAACACTACGTCACTTTGGAAACATTGATATAACCAACCAATGTGATCTCAACCTGTCACATGGTGCCGCTCTGTCAGGGACCTTTTGCGTCTATTGATGATGTTTCGGGTATCCTTCTGTGACAGCTGTTTACACTTCAGGATACAATTACTGTGATGTCCACGAACGCACATGGTGGGATGAAGCAACTTGTCATCATGTTTACACAACAGCACATGGTAACCAGCACTGTCTGTCATGATGGTTAGGATTAGGCAACAAAGTCACAGATGGTTAGGTTTCGGCAAAAGAGGCACATGGTAAGGTATAGAAAGAACACCCCCTTGCATCCACACAGGAAACAAACTCTGGACTGCCGCTCAAAAATCAGTTGTTTGTGGGACTTCCGCCTGCCCTCCCTGTAAGCACTCTTGTGCACGTTATATTACATGTTTACCAGCAGCATTGTTATCTGACACTGTCCTTGAGCATTTTATTTATGTGCAACCGGCTCCATCTGGTTGTATTCTCGTCACCCGTGTTGCATGTGTCAGTCCAGCCGTGTTCTGATTGGAGGGTGGCTTTTGGCGTCATACTTATACACCAAAAGCACCAACAGAGTGGATGTGTTTATTGAGTTTGGAGTGAGAACGGGCTGGTATAAAACCTGCAAAATTAATATATTCATTGTTTGCAGAAACATACATTACCAACGCTTTCTTCCGGTGACTGGGCTGGTCCTTCAGTATGAATAAAAGATGTTTTCTGTCCCTTTACAGTACATGAAAGCAGCAAACTATATTATTTTAATCAAGTTTTAGGAGTTTTATTTAATTCAAAACAGATCATGAAAAGTTTGTAACTGATGTAACTGTTGTGTCGTTTCTACATTTGACTATATTATTGTAAACATAACTGAAAATTTGACTTTCATTATCTTAAGCTCCAAAAATTGCTGCAGTGTTTGCTGGCACTGTTGACTCACCAAACACGAGACATCCACATCCAGACAAAGCACACATGTCTGAGCTGTATTTACCTTCGCGGCGCTAAAGTGAAACTTTTTCTCCATCAATCACTGGCTCATAATCATCGAACTCCACGACATGTACGTGACCCTGCAGCCACAGTGTCACCGGCCCTGGATCAGCTTACTGCAGGACAGAGACTTCAGACATCAAATACAACACAGAGCAGCTTCACGCTTTGTAATAGCTTAATTGTAATTTGTCTGTGTGTGCTGCACTCAAAGAAGTACCACGAGAGGCAGCAACTTCAAACAGTGTCCGACACTGTCACTGCAACCCAAAATATGGCAGCAGAACAAAGTGAGTCGGTGAGTAAAAGCAGCAGGAGGCTGACACTTAAAATTTAAAAAAAATATATTTTCTATTCAAATAAACAGGAAAAAAAGTTTCCTTTAATGTATTATAGATTTGATATTTGATGATGCAGCACACACAACAAGTAAAACTGCAGGTGCAAGTTTGTTTTGTTGTTTTGACAATGTTTTAAAGTCCACTGCCAGCATTTTTAAAATTCTCTTTTGTTCAGTGTTTGTGCTCAGAGATGATGTTGTTGTTTTTAAGGTTAGGGAGAGATCATGATTAGTTAATGTGAAAGCGAGCACTAATTGCCGGCCTGTGGCTGGAAGCAAACTCTGCTCTTCTGCATAAAGTCAGATGGGGACACTGGCCTGTGTTCATTTTTTTAATTCTTCTCCCCTTTTGAGCTGCAGCCCAGATGCCATAAGAAAATGAAAAAAGAGAAGAAAAAATTGCATGGTGTTTCTGTAAAACACAGACACAATACATTTGTATGGTTCATACATATCATATCGATAGCCCCTTTAACACTGCCTGTACAATGCAACATTTATTTAGCAGATTGGGTTGTTAAAACAGTTAAGTGCTATATCCATGATGCCACAGCATCAAACAACAATCATATGAATAAAGAAACAGATTTTATTATTTTATTTTATTTTTTTGTCCATATTTAGTACAGTTAGGATTATAACTATTCACCTTTCACTGTTCACTTTGTGCTGCCTTGGATAACCATGTGACGCGCATGTTTCCTCTCAGCAGGAGCTCAAATCAAAGTTCACCTCTGACGTTAAGGCTTGTGGCTGCGTGTGTATGTGCTTCAGGGCCCACAAGGATAAAAGCAAATGTTAAAAATGAGGTCCATTAGCACAGGTAGAACAGACACACACACACACACACACACACAATTAATATGATTGAACATTAACCATGGGGAGCATTTTAAATATTTTTTGGATATTAGTGCACACATATTTTCTCTCTGCCAGCAGTGAACATGAGCAAATAATCTCTTGCTGGTTTCCCTCTGGTGTTAAATGAACGGCTCCAGGTCATGACATCACTGTCTGCTGTTGGGAAAAGAAGAGCAAAGGTCATCAGCTTCTCTCCCCTCCCCTCCCCTCCCCTTTGATTCCAAAAAAAAAGATGTGTGTGTGTGTGTGGGTGACATACTGTCTGCAAACATAACAGATGTTCAATAGACCTCCTAAAATCCAACCTTGGAGCATGAGAGGCATTCAGCTGTGTGTGAAACCAGCCAAAGCAAACATCCACAGACTAGACAGCCTCGGTGTGTCAAAATGCTTTATAGCAGGATAGTGTTCTAAATAAGCTGATTTCACAAAGGTGAAGGGCTTTACTGAATAGAAGAAAATTTAGCTCTGTTACAAGAAATGAAAGAAGTGTGGGTAAACGCACTACAAAACCTCGATGTGAAATGAATGATTGTTAAAAAGGCTGAAAGACTGAAAAGCGATGAATTCTAAAATTTGCAGCTTTTTGCTGTGGATCAGTATGAGTTTTTTTAGCCCTCCTGCTTTTATTATGTTTCTACTTCAACAGTCATATCTTGATAAACCATCACGTAACCTGAGGGGACAACTTCAAATCCTCCACAGCCGTCAATATAGACGCAGATTTTTCAGTTTGCAGTGTTAAAAAAGCTTCTCTGTTCTTTCTATCTCTCCTTGCTTTTCTCTGTTGGAAAGGAATGGTTAAACCAAGGATACTATTATTGTTAAGTTGAAGGCCAATACTGATACCGATGTTTAAACTAACAATGTGGTGGATAACAGCGTTGTTTCTTGTTGTTGTTCATTTCATTTTTGGCAATTTTTTTTCCCCCATTTTTGTGCAATAAATCGAACTATGAAATGATGTGAGGCTAATGGGTCTTGTAGTTTACAAAACTCTTGACTTCTAGTGGCATTTCAGGCCCCACATGAAACGGGCTTGTTTAGAACCCAGATGCAGTACGCCAAAACCCAGTGATAGTTGGTAATGACTTTTATTAAGACCAACACAAACGAAGAACAGCCCACAGATATTCAGTTCGTTCTTCAGGCGGTGAGCCCAAACAATGTCTCTGGGAATCCCACGAAGAGAAGACACGAAGCTTGAACCTACTCGGATGGAGCCGTCCGATCCAACGTCGTCGCCGTCGTCATCAGAAGGAGGACCAACCCCCAGCGGCGAAGCGGGACCCTCCTGGAAGGACCCCAACCCAGAAGGCCCAGGAACCGGAGAAGGAGGACGAGCAGAGGCGGAGGACCCACGACCGGGAACTGCACGGGATGGCTGATCCGGATGGAGACGGTGAAACTCCTCAATGAGCTGGCCGTACCGTGTAAGCTGGTGCACCCTCGATGAGCCGAGGAGGCGGAGGTGGCTGAGAAACTGGCTGCAGGGGACTCTCCCGGACCGGTTTGACCCTGGAGACGTGGAACGTGGGATGGATTCTCATGGTGCGAGGCAACTTCAGTCAAACCGCCACAGGGTTGATGACCTTCTCGACGGGGAACGGACCGATGAACTTTGGAGCCAGCTTTCGGGAATCCACCTTCAGCGGGAGATCTTTAGTAGAAAGCCAGACCCTCTGGCCCACCTGGTTGGAGGGGGCCTGGGAACGGCGACGATTGGCCGCCGAGGCGTAGCGGCCCGCAGACCGCAGCAGCGTGGATCTGGCTCGTGCCCAGGTTTGGCGGCAGCGACGGATGTACTCTTCCACCAAAGGGTAGGCCGTCTCCTTCTCTTGAGCAGGAAACAGAGGAGGCTGGAAACCATACGCGCACTGGAAGGGAGAAAGCCCAGTGGCGGAACTCAGGAGGGTGTTATGGGCGAATTCCACCCACAGGAGCTGCGATGACCAGGAGGCAGGGTGAGTTGAGGCCATGCAATGCAGCGCCGTCTCCATCTCCTGGTTCATGCATTCTGTCTGCCCATTGGATTGAGGGTGATACCCCGAAGACAGACTGGTGGATGCCCCCAGGAGCCGACAGAACTCTCTCCAAAACGCCGGAGTGAACTGAGGACCCCGATCGGAGACCACATCAGAAGGGATGCCGTGCAACCGGACCACATGCTCCAGTAGCAATCCCGCGGTCTCCTTGGCTGAGGGGAGCTTGGGTAGGGGCACAAAATGTGCCATTTTGCCATTTTGCTGAACCGGTCTACCACTGTCAGGATAGTGGTGTTGCCACCCGACAGTGGCAGACCGGTAACGAAGTCCAGAGCGATGTGGGACCAGGGGCGATGAGGAACAGGAAGTGGGTGTAGATGGCCGGCAGGAGCTTGGCGAGGGGTCTTGCATTGATTGCAGACAGGGCAGGAATTCACAAAGTCTTTGGTGTCGTCGGCCAATGTGGGCCACCAGAACCGTCGTTGCAGGACCTCTCTGGTGCGAGTGATGCCAGGGTGACAGGTAAGACGAGAAGCGTGGGCCCACTGCAACACCTCTGACCTGAACTCTTCGGGGACGAACAGGCAGTTCTGTGGACAGGAACTGGGACCCGGCTGTTCTTCCAGCGCTGACATAATGCGTTCCTCAATCTCCCAGGTAAGGGCTGCCAGGAGACGAGATGCAGGGAGAATGCTGTCAGGGAGGGGTGAGGCCTCTTCCTCCTCCAGGAACTGGCGAGACAGAGCGTCGGGCTTAATGTTGCGAGAGCCTGGACGATATGAGAGGGTGAAAGAGAAGCGAGCGAAGAACAGGGCCCAACGAGCTTGGCGAGAATTTAGTCTCTTGGCAGTACGGATGTACTCCAGGTTTTTGTGGTCCGTCCAAACGAGGAAGGGTACCTTGGTACCCTCCAGCCAATGGCGCCACTCCTCCAGCGCCAGCTTGACCGCCAGTAACTCGCGGTTGCCGATGTCGTAGTTGCGCTCTGCTGGTGAAAGCCGTCGGGAGAAGAAAGCACAAGGGTGCAGCTTCCCATCCTCAGCCGAGCGTTGAGAGAGTACAGCACCTACTCCCACATCCGAGGCGTCGACCTCCACCATGAACTGTCCTTTGGGGTCAGGAATGAGGAGAATGGGAGCAGAGCTGAAACGCCCCTTGAGGTGTTGGAAGGCGTCGTCGGCTGCAGGAGACCAGCGGAATCGGACCTTGGACGAGGTTAGTGCTGTGAAAGGAGCTGCCACCGTGCTGTACCCACGAATAAATCTTCTGTAGAAGTTGGCAAACCCCAGGAAACGTTGCAACTGTTTGCGGGAATCTGGAACAGGCCATGAGGTCACGGCGGAGACCTTTGCAGGATCCATCTCCATACGATTGTGACCGATGATGTACCCAAGGAAGGAGACAGAAGATGCGTGGAAGTCACATTTCTCAGCTTTAACAAACAGGGAGTTCTTGAGGAGGAGCTGTAGGATCGTCTGAACGTGATGGACGTGTTCTTGTCTGGACCGGGAAAATATCAGAATGTCGTCCAGATAAACAAACACAAACTTGTTGAGATAGTCTCTGAGAACGTCGTTAATTAGGGACTGGAAGACTGCGGGAGCATTGGTGAGCCCGAAAGGCATCACCAAATACTCATAGTGTCCAGTGGGAGTG
This sequence comes from Plectropomus leopardus, assembly GCF_026936395.1. Lineage (NCBI taxonomy): Eukaryota > Metazoa > Chordata > Actinopteri > Perciformes > Serranidae > Plectropomus > Plectropomus leopardus. The sequence continues at coordinate 35,743,638 of NC_142181.1, read as the reverse complement.
TTGAAGGCCGTCTTCCACTCGTCCCCCTCTCGGATACGGACCAGGTGGTAAGCGTTGCGAAGGTCAAGCTTGGTAAAGATGGTTGCCCCTTGTAACAGTTCAAACGCAGATGCTATGAGGGGGAGGGGGTAACGATTCTTGACGGTGATGTCGTTCAACCCCCTATAGTCAATGCAGGGCCGTAGAGAACCATCTTTCTTCCCCACAAAGAAGAAGCCGGCCCCGGCAGGAGATGAGGATGGCCGGATAATACAGCTAGCCAATGAGTCACTTATGTAGGTGTCCATGGCCTCTCTCTCAGGTGCAGATAGGGAGTAGAGACGGCCCTTAGGAGGAGCAGATCCGGGAAGGAGATCGATGGCGCAGTCATAGGAACGGTGGGGAGGCAGAGAGGTGACCCTGGACTTGTTAAACACCTCCCTGTAGTCGTGGTACTCCGTGGGTACCCCGGAGAGATCTGGGGTGGCACCGGAATGGGCGGGCGGTGTGGGTGAGGTCGGCTGTTGGAAGCAGATCTGTTGACACGAAGACCCCCATGCCAGAATTGAGCTGGTGGACCAGTCGATATGAGGATTGTGATGACGGCGCCAGGGGTATCCGAGGATCAAAGGCAGGTCGGGAGACCTCAGGATATGAAACTGAATAGTCTCGTGGTGTTCTCCCGACAGGAGCATGGAAATGGGGGTGGTCTGATGAGTCACGGTTCCCAGGAGATGACCATCCAGTGCGTTGGCTGGAACAGGACGTGGAAGTGGGACCTGCTTAATCTCCAGCTGACGAGCGAGTTCCTCGTCAATCAGATTAACGTCAGCCCCAGAGTCTATGAAAGTGGCGAGGGTGTGAGATCTCTCACCCAACAGGAACTGCACATGGAACAGGGGACGAAGACTGGGGACAGAGTTCTGGGAACGGCTCAGCAGGATGCCCCTCTCTACTGCTGAGCTTGCCCTTTTACCGGACAGCAGGAGACGAAATGCCCAGCTTGTCCACAGTAGAGGCAGAGCCGTCCCCGACGTCGTCTCTCGCGCTCCTCCGATGTCAGCCTGGTGCGCCCCACCTGCATGGACTCCGTCCCTCCCTGGATCGGTTCCGTGGGAAGTGCTGTGGTAGGAGAAGAACCCCTCTGGTGACCAGGAAACCGGTGAGAACCTCCCTCCAGGCGCTGCTCCCTTCTCCTCGCCTGAATCCGCCTGTCCAGTCTCGTGGTCAGTTCGATGAGACCGTCAAGTGAATGAGGGAGGTCAAACGAAACCAGCTCATCTTTGATGTATGGTGCTAGCCCATTGAGAAAGGCGTCGCACTGGGCCGCCGAATTCCAGTCACTCTGTCGAGCGTGAGTTCTGAAGTCAATGGCGAAGTCAGCGACTGTCCGATTACCTTGTCGCTGATTCAGTAGTCCCCCGGTGGCGTCAGGGCCCAAAGGCACGGGCCCAAACACCTTCCGTAGCTCATCTGCGAAGGCTTGAAATGAAACACAGGCTGGTGTACCTCTCTCCCACTCTGCTGTTCCCCACAGTCGTGCTCGGCCAGTGAGATGATTAATAGCGAAGGCCACTTTGGCTCCCTCGGTGGCGAATGTGTGCGGCTGCAGAGCAAACAGGATGGAGCAGTTGGTTATGAACGGATTGCAGCCCTCTGGATCTCCAGCGTAGCGTTCGGGTGCCCCTACCCGAGGTTCAGGAGCGGTGCTGGGGGATGACGCCGGGCTGGGAGCCGGCTGGGCAGGACTCGGACCAGGAGCGGCATGCTGAGTCAACGTGGTTGCCATCTGTTGAACCTGGTTCGCTAGCAGGGTTAGCGCTCGCTCCAACGCCGAAGCAGACTGACGAGCCTCCGCTGCGTTGGAAGAGAGCTGTGCCTCGTGCTGCTGGAGCATTCCATCAACGCGGGCTAGTCGAGACTGCAGAGTGTTGGAGTCTGCTGGGTCCATGTTTGGCCAGATTGTACTGAAACGGGCTTGTTTAGAACCCAGATGCAGTCCGCCAAAACTCAGTGATAGTTGGTAATGACTTTTATTAAAACCAACACAAACGAAGAACAGCCCACAGAATTTCAGTTCGTTCTTCAGGTGGTGAGCCCAAACAATGTCTCTGGGAATCCCACGAAGAGAAGACACGAAGCTTGAACCTACTGTGGCTGGAGAGCAGGAAACCCCGTAGCTCGACGAGCCGACAACACGTGTGTGAACGTTGTCGGGGATTGCGCTGAAGACTGGTCGGGGACAGGCAGATGATCCATAACCGAGGAGGCAGACGAAGAGAGCTGGTCGGGAACAGGCAGGGTCGGCAACAGGAAATCAGGCAGAAAAACGCTGGAGAGTCGTGCATAGTAGCAGAGGAACAATCTGGCAGTGAGTGAACGTGTTGGAGTGTCTTAAATACTGGACTGATTGGTGATGAGCTGCAGCTGAGGGAGAGCAAGCTGCAGCAGTGGGCGTGGCTGGCAGGTAGAGCAGGTCAGAGTGAGGTGAGTGGAAAAACACTGGCAGTGAGGGGGAGGAGGAGAATGCAGGAACCATGACACCACAGACTGTTACACATGTTAAATATGATAAACAAATGGCTCCTATGTTGTTTTGAGGGAAACAAAATAAACAGTCCTATCATTTCGGTTTTTCTAGAATTCTTTTTCAATACAGTAAGCGCCTTAATAAACATGTATGTCTGTTTTGATTTGTTTTTGCTTGTCACTCATATTCACCCATTCAGTACAGTGCTTGACCCTCTTTTTTTGAAAAAGCCCCTGGGGAAAACAAAACAAAACAATGACAGCAACAAAAAACTTAGAAGAACATGTTTAAAATGTTTATTTTCTGTGATATTGTTATCTTCTTTGGATTTGGACTATGTGAGGCTGCATGCTATGGCCCCATTGTGCTTCACAGCTGATACCTTCCAGTACTAGTCATCTGCAGAGACTTTTTTCAAATAAAATATTAAGGCGAACATGAAAAAAAACATTGTGTTTAAACTGATATTACTCAATAACAGAATTATTTGTGATTATGATTTTTGGAGCAAAAACTTAAGAGTTTTACCTTTCAAAAAAAAAAAGACCATGCATGTATATGTTCTAAAAATGGAATAAGAACAGCTCAATGAATAGAAGGTGCTAAGTTACGAAATCGTGGAATATAAAGTATGTAATGACTTAAATAATATCATTTCAGATTTTCCTTTATTGAGACAGAGGAAATTAGGTTCCATTGACAATGTTAGTCTTGAACCCTGCTTCCAAAACTGAGGTGACACAACTGAAAAACATCAGCTGCTGCAATCAGTGAATGTCATCTTATTTGTCGAGATGTCGATGGCAGTCGACAAGGCGAATATCGGACGATAAATCATTATATCTCTAGATTCAACAAATCTTATCTTGTAATACTTAAAAACTCAAGCCATCAAACACCCCAGAAGTCTGGATACTGTCCCAAATTCACAGTTTGATTGCCAGGTAATCACTTGGAAATCCAGTGCAGAAAATCCACAGTAGAAAGTCCACAGTAACGGGTGCCAAGTCACAAAACTGGAGAAGCATTAAAACCTTGAGTTTCTGCTCGAAGGACAATTTGGAAAAAAACAAAACAAAAAACTATTCATTTGCTCTGGACACTTGTTGAATGATGAGTCTCCAGAAGCGATTTTATTCTTCCCAAATTGGATATATCACTGGAGTGGAGGCTAAGTGGGTATAATGGTAATTCGTGATCAGGGTTGCATGTGTGTGCGTGTGTGTGTGTGTGTGTGTGTGTGCGTGTGTGTGTGTGTGTGTGTGTGTGTGTGTGTGTGTGTGTGTGTAGCTAAGGAGGTGAAACAAAGAGCTGTCTTATCACCATGAAACAGTCCTTACTTCCCACTACCTTACTGGACTCACTTGCTTCTCTCTCTCTCTCTCTACCTCACACACACACACACACACACACACATTGTGTCATCTACATAGTGAGTGTTCTGTTTATACAAATAAACTGAATGCACAGTGCAAAAATACAGGAGTACACACTTATACATGTGAAATTGTACGCACTGAGTGGTTAATAATTGTTTTGCTTTGAGGTACAAAGTAAAACAGGGACAATAAAATGGAATCTGCTGCAACTGTAGCATGTGTTTGTTTAGTGTCACCTTGTCTTTGTTTCTGTCAGTACTTGCGATATTTGTGTGTGTGTGTGTGTGTGTGTGTGTGTGTGTGTGTGTATGTGTGTTCCTGGTGATACAGATTTGTAAACAGTGTTACACTCTGTGAGTTTAAAAATGCAGCCCTCTGTGTCAACACCATGGACAGCAACAGGCTCAGTGTGGCTTTCCCTGCAGTGTTTTCACTTCAAGGTACAAGGTAAGTTTATTGTCATTTTTCTTAAATGTAGTTAAAAAAGAAATGAAAATAAAGTCGATCCTTAATCCTGCTACATCTTTTGGTGTTGAAGGAGGAGTTGAGGAGTTTCACAGCCTGGGAAAAGAAGCTACTCCGTAGTCTGGTGGTTCGGTGGTGGATACTTCTGTATCTTTTTGCAGATGGCAGCAGGGTGAACAGACTGTGGCTGTGGTGGCTGCTGTCTTTCAGTATCCTTTGGGCTCTTTGCAGACACCTCACTTCACCGAGGTCACTGATGCTCTGTAGATGGGAACCAGTGATGTTCTGGGCAGTTTTAATCACTGCTGTAGAGCCTTCCTGTCCTGGGTCGTGCAGGAACCATGCCAGTTCTTGATGTTTCCAGTCAGGATGCTTTCTATTGCTCCTCTGTAGAAGTTAACCAGGATCCTGCTCTGGAATTTAGCCTTTCAAAGTTTCAGTAAAAAGTAAAGCCTTTTCTGTGCTTTTTTAACCTGGGTGGTGATGTGCGATGACCAAGATAGGTTCTCAGTGATCGTAATTCCAAGGAACCTGTTCACCTGCTCCACCTCAGCTCCACTGATGTAGACAGGGGTGTGTGTCTTTGCCTCCTTCTTTCTAAAATCAACAATCAGCTCCTTGGTTTTACTGACATTGAGCAGTAGGTTGTTCTCTGTGCACCACTCTGCAAGATTGTTGATTTCCTCCGGTATGAATTCTCATCGTTGTTTGTAATACGGCCGATGATGGTGGTGGTGCCGTCTGCATACTTCACAATAGAGATCTCCTGATGTCTGGGAGTGCAGTCATGGGTGCACAGTGTGAACAGGAGGGGGCTGAGCACACAGCTCTGGGGGGCTCCAGTGTTGAGCACTAATGTAGAGGAGGTGTGACTGCCAATCTGAACTCTCTGGGGTCTGCATGTGAGGAGGTCCAGTATCCAGTTGCAGAGTGCTGTACTGAAGCCCAGAGTGTTAAGTTTTCCAAACAGCTTTATGGGAGAGATTGTGTTGAATGCTGAGCTGAAGTCAACAAACGGCATCCTGATGTAGCTGTTCTTATTCTCCAGGTGAGTGAAGACTGAGTGAAGAGCAGTAGATATGGCATCCTCTGTGGATCTGTTGGTTCTGAAAGCATACTGGTGAGGGTCCAGGTTGGCAGGCATGTTGTCTTAGATGTGATGGAGAACCAGTTTCTCAAAGCACTTCATCAGGATGGGGGTAAGAGCCACAGGGCGGTCGTCATTAAGACTAGACACAGCGGACTTTTTGGGTACAGGAACGATGATGGCTGTCTTGAGGCAGGAGGGAACAGTCTCTTGTGAGAGTGAAATGTTAAAAATGTTGGTTATAACATCTTTAACATGATGGGGGCGCTCCTGCTTTTGTAGGCAGTAATATTTTGAATCGCCTGCCACATATCTTTATTGCTGTTGCTGTTGAGGTTTCTCTCCAGTCTCTGCTGATGTCTGCTCTTAGCCTCCTTGATGCCAGCTCTCAGTTGTGCTCTGGTGATGATGTATACCTCCTTATCCCCTGACTAAAACAACATTATTACTGAAATTTTAATACTAAATCATTACACTACTCGTTACTAGGGAAAGTAATATCATCATACTACATGGTAGGTCTTAGAATTTGACAGTAGTTCTTTCTCTCTCTCTCTCTCTCTCTCTCTCTCTCTCTCTCTCTCTCTGTGTGTGTGTGTGTAGGATGTAAATCTTGAAGCCTGGCAGAAGTGTCCCCAGCTGAGGAAAACCACAGGTTACTGACAAAAACAAAAAAACACAATTCTGGCAGGATCATAAGTACACAGGCTAGAGCTGAACCAGCCACACACACAGAGCACAAAGCACAAAGATGAACACATGGGCACAAAATCACAAAGTCAGGGTGCAATTACACACGGAAGGCCAAGATAGCAGAGCAGAATAGCAACATAGATTGGTATTTTCTAAGAAAGCCTGACATTGGGTCTCTCAGGAGGAATTTCTATTCACGTTCCCCTCAGAGGCTAAAAAGCAGAACCAGAACAATGTGAATACAGATGATAGACTTCACGTGTCACAAGTATGGCTACTTGTTCTGCTGAGGGATGGTAATTGATGCAGCAGTGGTGACCAGGCTGTGTTCTGGAGAGGTTTCCAGAGTTTGTGCTTGAAGAGGTATTTCACTGCTGGAAAGACAGCTTTTCAATAAAACTAGTCTGTCTCTGCAGCAGACAGACGCAAATAATTTTATAATCGGTGCTACGTGACCAGGGAAAACAGAGAAAAGGATTCTTTTTGAAAACCAACAATAGCAGAATGCACTGTGTCGCATCAGACCAATAAATGCTCCCGTTGGTGGGTGACGTAATGCAAAGTTTTACTTTTGAAATAAAGGCAGTATTATGGTTATATGGTAAGCTAAAACTTGTTTCTGACACATTTGAGGCAAGAAATATGCAACTCAGTAACAGAATCTTTTCTTATATTTGATAATCGCTGCGTAGTTTTATGGTTTTGTCTCCTTTTTTTGAACTTCTACTTCGTGCTAACTAACTCTCACTAATACAGCTAAAAACAAACATGGTACTAAAGAATGGTTCTGAACACATTTTAAGAAAAAAAAGGCAGCGCAGTGATATTATTTAACTTTGATCAGCACTGCCGAGTTTTACCATTTGATCGGAGTTTGGTTCATGTTAGAGAGGGGGCTGTTCTGTCTCTTGATCTGCTTCTATAGTCTTTGTGTCCGTGGTGGCAGTGGCATGGGTGGAGGGCAACACAAAAATGCTGAAGTACAGCCTGTACTTTGAGCATCAGCTCAGAGATTCAGTGAGACTCCACCAGATGATGTGTTTTGCATCAGTTTGTGTCATCTGGTGAGTTTTTCCAGCGGGGGAGGAGGGATATCTCAGCATTGGGAAGTTCGCCACAATTCATTTACACAAACTACCCACAGTATTTTGATAAAAAGCAGTTTAAAATCAGCAAATTATCCCTTTAAGCCAAAACATTTACTTTTCCTTACCATTACGAAGTGGCTTTTCTGCCTAAATCTGTCTATAACAGTACCTGACGTTAACTCCAGTGTTGTTGAAACATAATAACGTACAAATGTAACATATCCAAGGTTTGCAGAAATGCCCACATTTTTTTAATGGTGACTTCATGGTGCAGGATGGTGCAGACAGTATTTAAGGATCAGTTGTTATTATAAACGGATTTGTGCAAACATGAAAAACAAACAAACATGGACATCTAACAGCTATACACCATCATGATGAAGCTTAGTAGTGTGACGCAGCATTCAGAATTATTTATTATTTTTCATAGCTTAAAGTTTCTTTAATACCTTCGCACTGATTCTGGAGCAAAGAAGGGAAGAAATATAATTTAATATATAATTTCTGAGAATGCTAACCTATAGATATGAGTTTTTAACAGCTGAAAACTCATTTCTATAGGTTAGCATTCTTATAAATTCTTCTTTTGTTTAACTTTTGCACCATGTATGTGTTTGTGTTTGAATGGGTGTTGGTATGTGTGTTTATTTGTAGCTTTGTATGTATGTATGGCTCTATCCCAGTTTTAATTTTCACACTTTGTTTATATGAAGCACTTTGTAACTGTGTGTTTTAATAAGTGCTATACAAATTAAATTATTATTATTATTGTAACTCCTGTTTCTGGCCTGAGGGTAGAATGTCTTTTAATGTCTGTCAGTGTTCAGGCCTGATGTATCCGGTACCCCCTTTATCCATTAATTTATGGGTAAGTTTTCCCTTAAAATTGCCTAAACACACAGTTTAAAGCCATAATGTTCCCCGGCCAATAAAAGAAAATGACCTAAAAGCGAATTGCGCTACCTGAAAATAAAACAGAGCCAATCGCTGTGTCATCCTGCCAACTCCGCCCGGCGACAGAGGGAAAGAAGCCATCTGATAGGATGTAAATAATTCAGAGAAATGGATTATCTCAGTTTTATGACTAGAGGTGCAGAAAGGACGCCAGCAGGCAGAGAGATGTTGACTGATGCAATCAAACACACAAACGCGCGCGCACACACACACACACACACACACACACGTACACACACATACACCACTGTGTCGTGACTATGCAGCATTTACAAGAACACAGCATAATGGCACAAATGAAAGTGGAAGAGGAGTGGACAAAAAAGAAAAGAAAGTAAGGGAGGAAGAACTGAAGAAGAGATGCAGAAAAAAGAAAGAAGTAAAAAAAATTTAATAAAAGGACAATTTATGTTATACAGATGGAATACTATAAACCTTTTGGTTTCTTAAACCATTGACCTTATGTTTAGGTACTTGGTGTAGCAAAGACATAAATTAAGTTCAAAGATTTTGTCACTTTGTGGGATTTTACTTCTTAGATAAGTGTCATATCACCTTTCACAACAGCCCAGACTCCAGGAAACTGTTGGTATTGTACATTTCTACAAACCATGACTACGTAACATTTTCATGTTTCATACGTACCATAGCAATATTTCTAAAGTGACATAGTGTTTGAGCTGACTTTGTCATCAGGAGGTGGTGGGGATGGTGGATGTCACAAAGGTAAGACACCAACACATTCTCATCCCAACTGCTCTGTCAGTGACATTCTGTGTCTACTTACAACGATTTAGGAATCCTTCTGTGTCAGCTGTTTATGCTCCAAGATGCTTTTACCGTGATGTTGTTACCGTTATGTCAACAAATGTACATGGTGGGATGAAGCAGCACAGTTAACAACAGCACATGGCAACCAACAGGGCTGCCATTATGGTTAGATTTAGGCCAAAGAGGCCTATGGTAAGCTGTAGAAAAAAACCCACATGCATCTTCACAGGAAGTGAATTCTTGCTGCTTGAAAGTCAGTTGTTTGTGGGACCTATCCATCTGTACACTTGCTCGCCCTATAAATGCACTTGTACTCCTTGCATGGTTACTGGCAGCGTTATTACCCGACACTGTCCTTCAGCGTTTTATGCGGTTCTTTTCGGCTCTGTCTGTCCATGTCGCTTGTGGACCTTCTGCTAGTGTATAATAACAACCCAACCGGTTCTGTCTGAGCACCTTCTCATGTGACACCGTCCAGACACATTCCAGTTGGCCGGCAAGGTGGCTTTTGGCATCATGCATGTACAGTGAAAGCAATGAAAGCAAATGTATGCCAGTTTCTGTCACCTACACACCTGCAATCACCAAATCAATGCTTACTGGGCTTTCACAGGTATAAAGTTAGAGAAATAAGAGACACATAGACACAGCAGTGGAATAAGTTAGTGTAAATACAGACTTTTAATCCTGTGAAGCTTTCTTGGTTAGGTCAATATGAAAGGAACCCATATCGGTGGGTGTTGGGCGGTAGAAGGACTTTTCAGATCATTGGATAGTTACTCTGTATCATTAATGTGCCTGTATTGAATGAACAGTGCCAATTAAAAAAAAATAAGAATCACAAAAATCATATAATGAGTTTCATATAAGATAATCAGCAGAGCACTTATGGATTGGATGCTCAAAGCAGTTTGCAATCAGCTGATGTCTCAAGTGTCTTAAGAGGCCTTGGCGATCGATGCAAAGAGGGCGCTAATTTCCTCTTTTCAGTATTGTATTAATTAGACATAAATGATGAAATGTGGCCTTTCCAAGAATGCACTTTTCTTTATTCCCTAACCTTCGCTCAATTCAGCCTTGTCAGGCTCACTGAAACTAGCTGGACACCAAGAGAGAGACTCATGGAGAAAAGTTGTTCCACAGAGAAGTTTGCATGCACTGGTATAGAACCAGACAAATCTGCAGCTCATGCTTCATTTGCTCTGGCAGATGTATTTCCAAACCTCAGTGACAGTGAAAGAAACCATGTTAGAGTAAAATGTATTTGGTGTATACTTTGAGTTTTTAGTTTGGCCTATGTCCATGGCCTATGTTCACTAACATGGGGGAATGGGGGGTGGGGGGGGCTTTGAAGGTAGAAGGACGGTAGAAGGTAGGTTTATTGGTCATTTAAACAAACTTTAGAAATGAAATTACAATTATTCTTGATTCTGCTACATCTTTAGAGTTGAAGGTTGAGTTGAAAAAATCAGCAGCTACTATGAAGATATCATTCAATTCTTGCAGTGCATTTTTTGAACTTGCATCAGAGTCATCAGTCCAAATGGTCCCCACAAGGTCAGTCCATCCAGTGCAACAGTTTGATCTGGGATGTCAGGTGTTAACCATGTCTCTGTGAAGATGTGCGTAGAGCACTCACAGATATCCTGTTGCTGAGTGAGCCAAAATCACGTCTCATGTATTTTACTCTGTGATCAGTGAAGGCTTGGTAGAGGAACAGCTCCTGATCCGAGTCAGGCCAGCCTCACCGTGATACCATCTCTTCTCACTCTTTTTGTCCGGCACTTTCAGTTTCGTTTCTCCCCTCCGGCCAGCTTGTTGGCGTATGCCGTCGGCGGGGACCCTTTAGCAGTCCGCTGCATTCAGTCCAAACCCCATATAACTTTTCCTGATGATGATAAGTGCCACTTTAACATAGAAAAGTTGTGCTAACTCCAGCTGCTGACACTGACATGACTGGATCATTGTCAAACATGACCTGGCCCAGCACTGGTCCAAACTCTGCACACCAGAAGATATAAATCAGACTGCATCCAGTTGTACAAATTTACTTTTTTGTTACCAAAACCTTACTGCAACTATTTCACAACATTAATTATGTGTTACAATGTGTTTTTGCTGTGCGTCGCCTCGATACACTAAAGGGTACCCTGTCTGTTGCTATGAGACACTAAGAAGTGTTGGTGTTTGACGACCTGGGTCTGAGAATGGGTTGCATTCAAATGTAATGGCTTGCAGAGATAAACAACAAACTTTTTTTTTTTTTTAAGAGACAGTGTCATAAAATATATCTTCTCTAAAATTGTGGATTTTTAGAAACAAAGCCCTTCAGGTATTTTGTGCGGTTTTATTCCAAAACCCTACACAACAGCTAAATGCCTTAAATGAAGACAAAGAGAAGGCGGGTGATTCCCTTTCAGGTACAAAGATAGGAGCTCTGTGTTTGTGTGTGTATGTGTGTGTGTGTTAAGGAG